>NC_090312.1:52574544-52881211 GCF_039906515.1 Pseudorca crassidens
ATTAAAAAGTAAAAACAAACATAAAAAACTAATTTTCATAATATATTTTATTTAATTCAACATATTAAAAATGTTATCACCTTGATATGCACTGAAGATATGTGTAAGAAACAATCTGCTTTATTTTCTTCTTACCAAGTCTGCAAAATCTGGTATGTGTTTTACATTTATGGCACATCTCAATTTGGACTTTTTCCAGTTCTCAGGAGGCACTGTGAACAGTTTCTACCTTACTGACCAGTGTAGCTCTTTTTTATTAAAAGCATCATTATAAAAAATCTTCCTCCAGCCATGGCCATATTGATTGGCTCTCTATTACTATTCTCGAAAATGTTTTCTACAAACAACTTCTACTTCCTAATCTATCAGTTACTCTTTTACCCTTTCTCAGCTGGCTTCCACCCTTACAAATCCATCATCACTACTGTTGCTAATATCTCCATGTTGCTAAACCAAATGGAAAGTTTTCTAACTAGAATTCTCATCATCTTGTTGCACAGTTAATGTCTTATTTCCTTAAAATTTCTTTCTCTTTAAATAACGTGTCAGCACTCATGTCTAGTTTTATCCCTCTATCACTGATATCTTCTTAACCCTGTCCTTAGTAATACTTAAACCAGGTTCAAAACAAAACTCTTACTCTTCCCTAAAACATGGCCCTCTTCTAATCCTAACCAACAAATGGCATAGCTATTGGCCCAGGTGTTTATATAATTGTATCATTCTCTGTCTCTCTCTTGCTATCTCTTTGTCTCTCTCTCTCTACATATATATGTGCACTGTTTAATTCAAGAAATATTTGAGTTTGTACTTTTGTACTATTTGTCAAACATCATTCTAAACGGTAAAAAGACAGATAAGGACTGCTAAGGATTGATTTCATGTGCATATGCTATAAAGAGCAAGAGAAAATAATTATATATGTGATATAATGATTAATATATCATAATGGTATAGACATAATATTGTAATTATATAATTTCATATAGAAAAAAATAAATAGAACAAGATATCAGTATGAGAATGATTATGAATTAGAATTACAATGTATGGTTTGGTAAAATAGTCCAAATTGTGTGTGTGTGTGTGTGTGTATACCACAGACAACAGATAACATATTTGTATATAAATATTCATGTGTGAATAGACATATCTTCTCAAGTATATAAATACTCAAATGAATATTTATATTCATATATATGTGTATGTACGTACTAACTTAGTTCTCACACTAATCATATGAGAAAAAACTTCCCCACTTACAGAAAGTTAAGTAATCTCTCTCCTACAGTCATATTGTTGTAAATGATAGGGCCTGGATTTGAGTCTCCCTTCTACTCAGTGGCATAATAAAGGCAAGGTAATGGGGCAAAGGTCCTATAATGGGAGTAGTACTGCTCTGGGTGCAGAAATGAAGGGCATGCATTGTCTGCATGTAAAAACAATAATAAAACCAAATAACACTAGTCTATTTTTTGTTATCAGCACTACTGATAAATCTAAACAAAATTATTGTCAGTGATAAAATACTATCACCTGCAAAAAAAACTTTTGCTCTGCTAATTTCTAAATGATTGTTGTCAGTAATGTTGATTTTAGTAATATACAGGCAGGTTATATTTATACATTTTACTTATTCCTTAATAAACATTATAATTTACATGAAAACTGATTTAGAGAATCCCCAGTTATAAGCCTCTCCCACACATTACCACTTTCAGCCATAGACCTTTGTTTTCAGAGCCAGTACATAATAATTTGAAACTGTTCCACTTGGTTTCAGTCACTTGCAGTTCCTGTCCCCACACCCTATAGTCTGATATTTTAGTGTGCTTAAGCAGTAGTTTTCAAAGAAAGGATAATAGCTCAGTGTTCATAAAGATGAAGAAACAATTTGATTTGCACTAAAGCTGTCAGTATATGTGCAAATCATTCTCTGAGCTTTGTGGAGGTTATTCTTTTGGAAACACTTCTTTACATTTGTTTAAACCACATTATTAAGGTTTCATTTATATATATGAAAGCTGTTCATATTCAATGTATACAGCTTGATGAGTTTAGAGATAAATATTCATCTGTAGAACCATAACCACAATATGTGACCTAAACAAACCATTATCTCCAAAAGTTTCCTCATGATCTCTTTATTATTACTGTCATTGTTCTGTGGTAAGAACATTTAACATAAGATTTACCCTCTGAGAAATTTTGAAGTGTATAATATGTATTGTTAACTATAGGCTCTATAGTGTGCAGTGAATCTCTAGTACTTATTCATATAATTGAAACTTTGTATCCTTTAACTAATGCTTCCCCATTCACCCCTACCTGTAGCTCTTGGGAACAATTATTCTACTCTCTGCTTCTGAGTTGACTATTTTAGATTCCTAATCTAAGTATAAGGTAGTACTTGTCCTTCTGTTTCTGGCTTATTTTCATTTAGCATAATGTCCTCCAAGATTATCCACATTGTTGTGAATGACAGGACTTCCTTCTTTGTTAAAGCTGATTAATATTCTATCATATGTACATACTCTCTTTTCTTTATACATTCATCCACATATAGGCACTTAGATTGTTTCCATATCTTGGCTATTGTGAATAATGATGAAATGATCAAGGGAGTTCATATATCTCTTCAAAATCCTGGTTTCAGTTCCTTTGGATATATAACCAAAAGTGAGATTCGTATATTAGATGGTAATTCCAATGCATGCACAGAGAATAACTTTCCATTTATTAGTGTCTACTTGAATTTCTTTCATCAGATAGTTTGCTTTTAGTGTATAGAAATGCAATTGGATTTTCTATATTGATTTTGTATAATACAACTTTACTGAATTTGTTTATTCTAGCAGTATTTTTTGGTGGAATTCTTTAGGGTTTTCTATATATAAGATCATGCCACGTGCCAACAGAAATAATTTTACTTCTTTCCAATTTGGATATTTTTATTTCTTTTTCTCATCTAATTGCTCTGGCTAGTTATTCTAGTACTATGTTGAATAGAAGTGGTGAGAATGGGTATAATTCTATGGTTCTAGATCTTAAAGGAAAAGCCTTCAGTTTCTCACCATTGAGTATAATTTAGCTGTAAGCTTATTATAAATGGCCTTTATTTTGTTGAGATAAGTTCCTTCTATACCTAATTTGCTGAGACATTTTTTTATCATAAGTGTGTTGAATTTTTTCAAATGTCCTTTCTGTATCTGTCAAGATGATTATCTGATTTTTATCCCTCATTCTGTTAATGTGGCATATCACATTGACTGTTTTGTGTATATTGAATCATCTTTGCACCCTAGGGATAAATCCCACTTGGTTATAGTGTATGATCCTGTATGTTTATGTGGTGTTGAATTCCGTTTGCTAGTATTCTGTTGAAAATTTTTGCCTACATGTGTATCAGGGATATTGGTCTATAGTTTTGTCTTCTTGTGGTATGCATTAGTATCAGGGTGATATTGGCCTTCCAGAATGAGTTTGGAAGTGTTTGTTTTTCTATATTTTGGAAGAGTTTAAGAGGAATTGGTATTAACTCTTCTTTAAATGTTTGGTAGAATTCACCTGGGAAGTCATCTTATCCTGGGCTTTTCTTTGTTGGGAAGTTTTTGATTACTAATTCCATCTCCTATGTTGCTGTTGGTCTTTTTAAACTTTTTATTTCTGCTGGATTCAGTCTTTGGTAGGTCATCCTATGTGTTGGCATATAATTAATTATAATAATTTGCCTTGATCTTTTTAAAATTTCTGTGACATCTGTTGTAACGTCTCCTCTTTCATTTCTGATTTTTTTTTTTTTTTTTTTTTTTTTTTTTGCGGTACGCAGGCCTCTCACTGCTGTGGCCACTCCTGTTGTGGAGCACAGGCTCCAGACACGCAGGGTCAGTGGCCATGGCTCACCGGCCTAGCTGCTCCGTGGCATGTGGGATCTTCCCAGACCGGGGCATGAACCCATGTCCCCTGCATCGGCAGGCGGACTCTCAACCGCTGTACCGCCAGGGAAGCCCTCATTTCTGATTTTATTTATTTGAGTCTTTTCTCTTTTTTTACGTGGTTAGTCTAGCTAAGTTTCTATTAATTATTTTTATGTTTTCAAAAGTTCAACTCAGTTTTGGCAGTTTTTTCTATTTTCTATTTCCTTTATTTCTTTATTTTTAAATATTTCCTCCCTTTTGCCAACTTTGACCTTATATTGTTCTTTTTCTAGTTTCTTTGCATGTTGAGGTGCAGTTAAATTGTTTATTTGAAATTAGTCTTTTTTAAATGTATGTGTTTATTACTATAAACAATCCCTTTTAGTGCTGCTTTTGCTGTATCCCGTAAGTTTTGATACATTGTATTTTCATTTGCCTCAAGATTTATTTCTGTTTTGATTTCTTCTTTGATCCAATGGTTATTCACGAGTATACTGTTTAATTTTCATGTATTTTTGAATTTTTCTGTTTCCTCCAGTTTGATTTCTAGTTTCATTCCATTGTGGTTGGAAAAAGATATGTGAAATGTTTTCAATCTTATTAAATTTGTTAAGACTTGTTTTGTGACCTAGTATGTGATTTATCCTGGAGAATGTTTTGTGTGCTCTTGAGAAGAATGCATATTCTGCTGTTGTTGAGTGAAATATTCTGTGTACATCTATTAGGTAAATTTGGTCTATAGTATTGTTCAAGCCTGCTGTTTCCTTATTGACTTTTCTCTCTGGATGATCTATTATTGAAAGTGGGGTACTGAAGTCTACTATTGGTGTATTACTGTGTATTTCTCAATTCAGATCTTTCAATATTTGCTTTCTATATTTAGGGGCTCTGATGTTGGATGTGCAATTGACCTTTGAGCAATGTGGGGTTAAGGGCACTAACCCCCCACACAGCTGAAAATCTGCATACTGCTATCTCTGCCTCAAAAGCAAAGGTTGATAAATGACTGACCCAAGGCCAGGAAGCTGAAGCAGTTTGGATATAATCAGGACTCAAATTCTAATTTCTTTTGATTCTGCATATTGTGATCTTTTATCAAACACAAACTATTCCCACACACTAAAAGATCTGTAAACATAAAAATGCAAGTACTATATTTATTGAAAAAAATCTGTGTATAAGTGGACCCACACAGTTCAAACTCATGTTGTTCAAGGGTCAACTATATATATATATATATATATATATATATATATATATATACACACACACACACATATATATGTATATATGTTTTTTATCTTCTTGTCGATTTGACCTTTTATCATTATGTGATGACCTTCTTTGTCTCTTGGTGAGAGTTTTAAACTTAAAGTTTATTTTGTCTTAATATTATTACAGTCATTGCTACTCTCTTTTGATTACCATTTACATGGAATATCTTTTTCCATCTATTTATTTTCTGCCCATTTGTGTCATTTAATCTAAATTGAGTTTCTGGTAAACAGTATACAGTTGGATCTTATTTATTTTTAGTACTTTAAGCCACTCTTTATCTTTTGTTTGAGTTTAATCCTCTTACGTTTGAAGTAATTATTGACAGATAATTGAAAGGACTTACTATTGTCATTTTGTTGTTTTCTGTCTGATTTGTAGTTCTGTTGTTCGTCTCTTACTGTCTTCCTTTGTGATTCTTTTTGGTAATGATATATATTGATTTTTTTTTTGTATCTACTGTAGGTTTTTTCTTTGTGGTTACCATGAAGTCTGAATAAAACTTCTTATAGTTATATAAATAGTTAAAATAAAGCTGGTAACAACTATAATCACATGCAAAAAAATCAACAATTTTACTCCTCCTCCCCCACTTTATTATTGATGTCAAAATTTACTTCTTTTTATATTGTATATTCATTAACAAATTTTTGGATTATAGGTATTCTTAATACTTTTGTCTTTTAACTTTTATACTAGGGATAAGAGGGATTTACTCACCACCATTACAATGTTAGAGTATTCTGAATTTGACTATATATTTACTTTAATTGGGAGCTTTCAAATGCTTTCTTGTTGCTGTTTAGCTTTCTTTTGTTTCAATTTGAAAAAGTCCCCTTAGCACTTCTTGTAAGTCAAGTCTAGTGACCAGTTCCCTCAGTTTTTGTTCTTTGGGCTTCATGAAGCTAGTTGCTCACCATAGATTCGGGAAAATTTCATCCAATATTACTTTAAATAACTCTTCTGCCCCTTTCTCTTTCTCTTCTCCTGGAACTCATCTGATGAATATATTGGTTCACTTGATCATGTCCCGTAAGTTCCATAGACTGTCTTCCTTATTTTTTTAATTCTTTTTTCTTTTTCTTCCTCTAACTAGATAATTTTAAATGATCTGGCATCAACTTCACTGATTCTTTCTTCTGGTTGACCAAGTCTGCTCTTGAAGCCTTCTGTTGAATTTTTTATGTCAGACACTTTATTCTTCAATTCCAGAATTTGTTTGGTTCTTTTTTTTTTTATGCTTTCTATATCTTTGTTGAACTTTTCATTTGTTTATGTATTATTTTCCTGCTTTCATTTATTTTTTTATCTAATGGATGACTGAACTTCTTTAAGATGATTGTTTGTTTTTTGTTTTTTGTTTTTCAGGCAGTTCAATAACATTTCTTTGGTGCTTTATGTAATTTGCTCTTTTGGTAGAATCATGCTTTCCTAATTCTATTGATCTTTGTATCCTTTTATTGATGCTTGCACATTTGAAGAAATAGTCACCAATTCTGATCTTTGCAGATTGTCCTTGAAAGGGAAAGCCCTTCACAGTCAGCCCAGGCCAGAGATTCTGGTGGGCCAAGTGGCAGGGACCATGGATGGACCAGCTGCTAAGGGATCTGTGGGCAAGCAGGCAGGCCTGGTGTTTCAGTCAACAGGTAAATTGGTCATGATGCTGGCTTCCATGAGCATGGCTGCTGTCTTCATTTTTTTTCCTTCTTCTTTTTTCAGGAACTGCATATTTGTAACTAAAGAATATTAATCCATTTCTTTTTTATATTGAAATTATTATTTTATTATTTATTTTAAATTCTAATTTAGTACATGATTATAGATATGAAGTTCGGTAAAGAAAGTATTCACTGCCTACATTTGTTTTCTGGCCACTATCATTATTTATTTCATCCCATGATTATTACCAAAAAAATAAAGTTAAATTAAAAATGCCAAATGGAGAAAGGGGAATGTTACATATGACCTCTAGGTGTCAAATTTATGAGATATGAGAATGGTCTGTTGGTAGACCAGTGGTCCTAGCCTTTACATTACACCCAAGCCAGATAAACAGAGACAGAAGGAAGAACGGGTCAGTCAGAAGGACAAAAGGAGCCAAGTAACTATAAACTGGCTGTATCAAGGCATAAAGAGCATGTCAGTGTGGTTAGCAAGTGGTTATTGAGGGAGACTGACTCAAGGTCCAAAGAAATTAGATCATGTAGAGTTTTAAAGACCATAGTGAGCCAGTAGGTTTGCTCTAATTAAAAATGAGAAGCAAGTGGTGATTGGAGATTTTTAAGAAAGAAAGTTATAGGTTCTGATTTTCATTGTCAGAAACTTTGGAATCATCCTCTAAGCCAAGTCCTGCCAGTTTTTACTTCTAAAATTCAGGTAGATGATGTGACACAGTGCACAGAGATGTTTCAGAGAAGCACGGGTATTTCTGTTTTCAAATGTTTACTGAACTCATGACAACAATGAAGTTTTTTTTTTTTTAACAAAGTGTTATTGGAACACAGCCATGCTTACTCATTTATGTGTTTTATGATGGTTTTCATGCTAAAATGGCAGATTTGAGTAGTTGCAATAAAGACTGTATGGTCAACGAAGCCCCAAACATTTCCTATCTAACCATTTACAGGAAAAGAAAAGCCAACTCTTGATATAGAAAAAAATTTTAAAACCAAAATTTGTTTACTTGAAAGAATTGCTACAGTAACTACACCCGAGAAAGACTGATCACAGACAAAATAGAAAACACAAATTAAAAATATTAGGAATGAAAAAGTGGAGTTACCTGTAAAAATACAAATATTAGAAAATAATATGTTAATATCACTTTTTGGGAAGACAATTGACATATGGGATGAAATGAACAAATTTGTCAAAAAAAAAAAACCTGCCAAGAAAGAAAAAATATTTCTGAATATCCATATTTCTACTTAGAAATAAATGTTATTATTGATTACCCTGCATTAAATAAAAAGAGAACAAACAAAAAAATCAGGTCCAGATAGCTTTGGAAAATAAAAATAGAGGGTATACTTCCAAAGTCATTTTATGAAGCCAAGATAAAAATAAAATTTTGTAGCAATTTTATTGTGTGGTAACTGAGCACAGGAACATAATGTTTGCCAGATGTCTTAGTTCATCAACATCTGGGTATACTGCCTACTATTTTTCAATATCTATTTGCAAAATGCTGACTTAGGTTTTCATTAAACTGACTTGAAAAACAACCTTTCTCAAATATGATTTTAACCTCTAATAAATCTCTGTTACATTATTCAATTCTGGACAAGGCATTGCTAACACTAGATAGTCTAGAATTCTCTCCTCTCTGAATTAAACAAATAGTCCTTAGTTGAGAGTGGATTTATTATATGTTTATTAGCAGACTTTATTGAATGCAGCCTGCTTTTGAAAGGGGAATTATTACTTCTTAAGCTTTTCACAATATCACTTAAAGTAACTCATCCTTACTGAAAATTTATGAATCTAATGCAATATTGTCAATGGATTTAATAAATGCTCAAATTTTACATGCTTAAAAATTAACACCAAGAAACAAAGAGGATATGGTAACTCTTTTACTATTTTGTTATTAAGAGGTTCTTGTTACTGATAGTTATACTGACCTCTCTGACAGGAATGTCATGGGAAATGTTTTATTAATGATTGAAGATCATTGTGAAGATATGAAGTGCCACATAAATACTGAATTCTTCCCGACATAAGGAACTAGACTATATTAGCTGTCCTAGCAATAAATGTCAGATCATGGGATTATTTCTGGAAAGTAGCTATTGTCTAATCTCTGTCCCTTTAGCCTTTTGAAGAAGCTAAGGGTACATGAGTTACTGTTAGTAAAACTGAATAAACTCTATGGGTTTTCTTTTACCTTACAGTACTTAATAGGATCACAGAAATATTAGATTAACAATCAATCAGGGAAGAAAGACCGCCAGGGTTAGAAAACAATGATGTGAAATTCCAAAAGTAGAACAAAAATGTCTGTACAATATAAACAGACCAAGGAATTCTGTTCAAAGAAATGCATACCTAATTATGAAAAGGATAAGGGGAAGATGGGCATTTTGGTTCCACTTGACATGTCTCACAGGTGGATATCTCCAGAAATAAAAAGGATTCTATGCAATAGGTATAATGATGAAACTTATAAACATGAGAATGTGTAAAAGGCATACTATTCATATTTCCATTAGCAGAGAGGGCAAATAAACCTCCATAAATAACAAAAACAATCAACCAAATAAAAAATGAACATAAATCACTGCATTATAATTTAGAATGGTTTTAAGAAATTAGTTGAATGTAAGAAAAGTAAATCCACTTTTTGGTGACGCTAAAAACATTCTCTTCGAATATTCTGGAGCTACTTTTAAAATACTCATAGGGAAAGAAAGAAAACAATAGGACATGACAAAGTTACTATAAATCTGATTAAATCAGCTTTATGGTTTTCTAGTATTTTTAGGAAACTTAGAAAAGTGATAAGTATTATAATTTCAGTACAGGATATAAGTGTTAGTGTAAAGTTAAGAATGTTGCTAATTTGAGTAACATGGATGATAAGGCAAAAATGAAAGGAAATACACAAATATTGTATCATATTAAAGTTTAAAATGTTACAGGAGACATCTTCATGTCAGACAGCACTTAACCTCCACAAACTCACAAAACCTTCCTAATATACCAATTGAGTAAGTTTTAAGGACTAAATTAAAAAGGAAACAGGGGAGGAAAAATCAGGAACAATGTTCTGGAAACTGTATAGTGTGCCGAGGAGCAATCTGACTTGTGGGTTTGAACTCCCATAAGTTTCTGGAATTGGCTGTAACAAACATGTAAGTGGAGGTGAACTTGATATGAAAACAGGAAGATTGATTGACAGTATATCTAAAAGGAAATTATACCCATGTTTCACTTGCCTCATTCCATGCAATCTGGGGATGATTCCACTTCTATATAGCAGAAACTAAGCATTATTCTCTGAAGAGGGTAATTAAAGGCCCTGGACTGACAGATAACAGGTATGGTTGTTTAAAGGAAAGTTTACATACCAATATTATAAATGTTGGGACCCACTAATATCTTTTCCTGCTACAATTGTACAACTTTTGAGAGCACTTAGCCAGGCATATATTCTTCCAAGCTAGAAAACCTTATTAGCTCAAAGAATGACTAAAAGTTCTGACATAGAGGATTCCCTACTGAAATGGCTCAGCTAGGTGATACCTCAGTAATGACCACAGAAAAGAAACCCCATCTGTAAGTGCAGAATTTTCAAACAGTGTTTTTATAACTTTGCTTTTAAAGATAAGAAAACAACCAGGGATCACTAGAACTTTGCTTTAAAAAACAAACAATGAAACCAAAAAGCCTCTATTGTAATAGATTGAGACTGCAATAAACAAAAAAGGATATAATAAAAACAGTTGGTAAAGATCAGAAACTGTTCAGGAAGATAAAACGGCCAGCTTCTGGGCATTAAAAAAAAGTTACAGCATTAGTCAAGTGGATGCCATTAAAAGCAATATTCAGAGGACAAAAAATAATTTGAGACATTAAATAAAAGAACAAGAAATCTCTAATAAAATAGAAAACATGAAATGGAAATTATTAGAAAGTAACAAAACCATCAAACAATCCATCTGCAAAGTATACACAGAAATAAAAGAAGTTTTAGAAGAGAGAACATTGAGAGGAGTTCGCAGAGCCAAAGAAAGGAAGATTGACAGGCCTAGAGTGCCAACAAATGAATCAATGAAGACCTACGGCAAAGCGTATCAACATAACATTTCAGAAAACTAGGAACATAATTTGATAGTTTATCACTCTCTTCATCCATACATGTCCCTCTTCTGCTTCCAAGACAGCTCACACTCCTTGAGTTTTTCTTATTCTCTGGAAACTCATTCTTAGTCTCTTTTTCTTTTTCTTTTCTTTTCTTTAATTTTATATTGGTGCATAGTTGATTAACAGTGTTGTATTAGTTTCAGGTGTACAGCAAAATGATTCAGTCATACATATACTTGTATCTATTAATTTTCAAATTCTTTTCACATTTAGGTTATTACAAAATATTGACCAGAGTTCCCTGTGCTATACAGATCCTTGTTGGTTATCTATTTTAACTATAGTAGTATGTACTTGTTAATCCCAAACTCCCAATCTTTGTACCCCTCACCCTTCTCCCCTGCTAACCATAAGTTCGTTCTCCAAGTCTGTGAGTCTGTTTCTGCCTTGTAAATAAGTTCATTTGTCTCCTTTTTTTTTTTGATTCCCCATATAAGCTATATCATGTGATATTTGCCTTTCTCTGTCTGATTTACTTCATTTACTTTACCTGGAGTAGGATAATCTCCAGGTCCATCCATGTTGCTGCAAATGGCATTATTACATTGTTTTTAATTGCTGAGTAATATTCCATTGTATAAATGTACCACATCTTCTTTTTCCATTCCTCTGTTGATGAACATTTAGGGTGCCTCCATGTCTTGGCTATTGTAATCAGCTCTGCAATAAACATTGAGGTGCATGTATCCTTTCGAACCATGTTGTTCTCTGGATATATGCCCAGGAGTGGGATTGCTGGATCATATGGTAGCTCTATTTTTAGTTTCTTAAGGAAGCTACATACTGTTCTCCATAGTGGCTATACCAATTTACATTACCACCAACAGTGTAGGAGGGTTCCCTTTTCTCCACACACTCTCCAGCATTTATTGTTTATAGACTTTTTGATGATGGCCATTCTGACTGGTGTGTGGTGATATCTTGCAGTTTTGATTTGCGTTTCTTTAATATTTAGCGATGTTGAGCATCTTTTCATGTGCCTCTTGGCCATCTGTATGTCTTCTTTGCAGAAATGTCTATTGAGGTCTTCTGCCCATTTTTTGCCTTGGTTGTTTGTTTTTTTGATATTGAGCAGCATGAGCTGCTTGTATATTTTGGAGATTAATCCCTTGTCGGTCACATCATTTACAAATATTTTCTCCCATTCTGTGGGTTGTCTTTTCATTTTGTTTATGGTTTCCTTTGATGTGCAAAAGATTTGAGTCTAATTAGGCCCCAGTTTTTTTGTTTTGTTTTTATTTCTATTACTGTAGGAGACAGAAAAAGATACTGCTGCAACTTGTGTCAAGGAGCGTTCTGCCTATGTTTCTCTCTAAGAGTTTTATAGTATCTGGTCTTACATTCGGATCTTTAATCCATTTCGAGTTTACTTTTGTGTATGGTGTTAAAGGATGTTCTAATTTCATTTTTTTACATGTAGCTGTCCAGTATTCCCAGCACTATTTATTAAAGAGACTGTCTTTCCTCCATTGTATAGTCTTGCCTCCTCTGTCATAGATTAACAGACCATAGGTGCATGGGTTTATTTCTGGACTTTCTATCCTGTTCCATTGATCTATATTTCTCTTTTTGTGCCAGTACCATACTGTTTTGATGACTGTAACTTTTTAGTATTGTCTGAAGTCAGGGAGCCTGATTCCTCAAGCTCTGTTTTTCTTTCTCAAGATTGCTTTGGTTACTCAGCGTCTTTTGTGTCTTCATACAGATTTTTAATATTCTTTGTTCTAGTTCTGTGAAAAATGCCATTGGTAATTTATAGGGATTGCACTGAATCTGTAGATTGCTTTGGGTAGGATAGTCATTTTGACACTTGATTTTTCCAGTCCAAGAACATGGTATATCTTTCCATCTGTTTGTTTCATCTTCGATTTCTTTCATCAGTGTCTTATAGTTTTTGGAGTACAGGTCTTTTGTCTCCTTAGGTAGGTTTATTCCTAGGTATTTTATTCCTTTTGATGCGATGGTAAATGGGATTGTTTCTTTAATTTCTCTTTCTCATCTTTTGTTGTTAGTGTATAGAAGTGCAACAGATTTCTGTGTGCTAATTTTGTATCCTGCAACTTTACTGAATTCACTGATGAGCTCTAGCAGTTTTCTGGTAGCATCTGTAGGATTTTCTATGTATAGTATCATGTCATCTGAAAACAGTGACAGTTTTACTTGTTTTTTTCCAATTTGAACTCCTTTTACTTGTTTTTCTTCTCTGATTACTGTGGCTAGGACTTCCAAAACTATGTTGAATAAAAGTGGTGAGAGTGGACATCCTTGTCTTGTTCCTGATCTTAGAGGAAATGCTTTCAGCTTTTCACCATTGAGTATGATGTTAGCTGTAGGTTTGTCGTCTATGCTGATTCTTCCTTCTTTCTCCATTTTGTTTTTAATGTTGAAGTGTCCCAGGGCGTAATACTCAGAACTTTTCTTTCTATTTTCATTTCCTTGGTGTTCTCTTCCAGTCTCATGCATTTCATCTATATTCTAAGTTCCATGATTCCACTGGTAATACTGGCCTTTGTCTCAGCTTCAGCTTGCAAGTTTATCTGTCCAGCATCTCAACTCAACATGTGTAAAGATGAATTGCTAATTTTCTTTTTCACCTCAGTCTGCTCCTCCTGAAGCCATGCCTCTTATTTTATGGCAACTCCATCTTTCCAAGTGTTCATCACAAAAACTGTGATGTCATGCTTGAATCCTCATTTTTTTTTTAATGTCCAATCACTTAGAAAATCCTGTTTGCTCACATTTAAAATGCATCTAGATCCGAGCACCTCTCACCATCTCAGCTGCTATCTCTGAGTCTGTTCTACCATCATTTTTTATTTGCTGTGAGCTTATCACTGTTCTTTCCACTCCTTCAGCTGCTGCCCAGCGTTCCATTTTCAACAGAGCAGCCAGGTTGATTTTTTTTTTTTTTTTAAGTATGAGCATTTACCTGCTCACAGTATTGCAATGGTTTCTCATTCCCCTCATAGATAAAACCAAAGTTTGGACAATAGTTCACAAGGCCTTTTCATGATCTAGCCATTTATTTTCTCCCACACCACATCCACTACTAACCTGTTAGCTAAATCCCTGGATTTAATCTAGATGTGTTCCAGCCAAAGGAGCCTTAACGCTCACCATTTTTTCTGCCTGGAATGATTTGACCAATATATTTGCATGGCTGATCCTTTTATTTCATTCACTTCTTTGCTCAAGTGTCACTTTCACTGCCTGGCTCCCTATTTACATTGTATCCTACATTTCCTACAGGCAATTCCAGATATCCTTTTTTCTGCTCCACTTTTTACTTTGGCCATAGTATTTATCACCTTCCAATACTCTCTTAAATTTACTTATTGTGTTTATTGTTTATATTCTCTTTAATGTAAACTCCATAAGGTAAAGCATTTTAATATATTTTTACTCACCAATGTATCTTAAATGCTTAGAAGATTGTCTAGCACATAATAGGCACTTACTGAATATTGTTAAATGAAAGAATGAAGCATTGCTGGACATTTTCATGTGGTAATAACATTATAATGACTGAATAGTGATCTAACAAAATTTACAATATATCAGCTTTGAGAGGCTTGGAAGATGAAAAGTCAGAGAAATGGAAAAGGTAGAATAAACTCATGTATCTCACAGATTAATGTAATTAGTGATTAAAACATACAAAAAAGAGTAGCAAGATAAGCATGCAATTTAGAGATAGGGGGAAAAATGCCAAAAGGATCAGCTAAAACTGTTGAAAGCTATAGCTTGTAGGCAATGGAAAGTAATTTGATTCTGGGTCAGGCTGATTTTTTTTTAGAACTAAATAATTAACTCTGTGCAAAGGTAACTTAGACAGAAAAGAACATTAATTTTAAGATATTTCCATTAAATACAAGAATGGAAATTAATATTATAACTTTCAAACATATTTGAGGTCAGCAATGGAGAGATGCCAAGTGAGTTAGAATTTCCATCTTCCATAGTAGGGATCAATACTCTCTTATAAAATAAAAAAGTAGTGGTATTATACCATATAAAGGTATGGAGCTAATTCTCAAACAAACTAAAGTAGAAATTTAAAAAGAAAATATACCTTGAGAAATATGTGGAGAACTGGGTTGTCACATGTGCTATTGATTGTTATTCCTAAACTGCTCTATACTATTTGATACTAATATATTAAAAAATATGGACTCTGTTAAAATAGAAGTGTCTTTATATGTCACTTCATCATTTTTTCAGCCATTTTATATCAAGTCACCCTTCTTATATTTTAAATTTCAAGTATAAGAAAAATCTTATTTTCATTATTCATATTCAACAGAGTCATAGGAAAAGTCAAAGGACTCACCACTCCAATGATTTCCCTTTATCAGTGAATTCCAGTCTTCTGATTATATAGATTATCCAGTCTCTTCTGATTATATAGATAGGATGGGGTGAAGGAAGTGATGTTAAGGAGTTAGTGTATTTCTCAGCAAGGCTTGAGGGTGAGTGACACTGTCAGCTTCTGGGTTACTCTTTTTCAAGAGTTCCTATTGTCCTCAAATTTCAGAGTTGAGTCAAAAATCTCAGAAAAAAAATAAAATTTCTATGACTTCTGCTATACATGTGTAATATATGTAACATACATTAGGAGGGACAGAATAAAGAGATACTGTGACCCACATCCTTTACTCTGGGTTCTAATATGTATCTTTTTACCTATGCACATTTAGGGGGAAAAGGTGAGAAGTGCTAATAAAAATTGACCAGTATCATGAGTTTATATTCTAGGACACACCTTCTATACCATTTATTTCATTTTTACAGAAGCTGCTCCCATAAAATTCCTCCTTTTATGAAAATGTATGCTTTCAAAAATTTTCCTAGCTCTGGAGATGACTTTGAAGTCCTGTCCAGTATACTCTTATGCTTTGATGGAGCAACTTGATATCTATATACTATGATTTTTTGAAGCAGACCTAGATTTCCTAATCTATATGCTTTGCTTTTTTCCATGTATTTCATAAATCTCATGACATCTATGAAAACTGTTAGAGATTTCAAATGCTTATCAAGCATTCATATTCTAAAGGGATATAGGTGTGCAGTAGGTCCAAATTATTTAACCTCTGTGGAATAATAATAGTACCTACCTAATAAAAATATTGTGATGATTAAATGAGTAAAAATATGTAGGATGTTTAGAACAGTATCTGTCATTGTTAATATTACCTAAGGATTTCTTCTTACTATTTTTTTAATGTGGCTTTATTCCTGCAAAGACATGTATTGGCTCTCTGAATCTTAGTTAATCCCGAAGTCTGAACCTTCAGAGATCTGTCCAGTGCAACTTCTACCCGGCATCTTGCAGACTGAGGGAAAAAAATGTTTTCTACCATGAATCAACTAAGTGTAGTAATGGCGTTATTACGTTTTGCTTCCGGAAAAATAGTCCAAGGAACTATGTAGAAGATAAATTGGTAAGTGGAAAATTGGACAGAGAAACTCTGGATATGAAACGCTTTAATCAATATATGGTAATAGAAAGAGGTCAGATTCCAAAAACGTTTCAAGCAAAAAGTAACAGAATTTCAGAGTCACATATCCTCTAAAGATCTATTTCCATTAACCTGAGAAAGTAATATAGGAAGAAACGGACATGGTGAAGGAAGGTAAAATTTACTTAATTTTGAACTGCCTGCAGAAGTTCTTCATAGAGAAATCCAAAATAGTTGAGGCACATCAAGATACTGATTGAGGGTCAAGTTATGACAGGATCCTGGGTAACAAGTTTTAAACAGATGCCAGAGTTGGGCCATGCCAGGTGCAGGTATATTTTAGCTGGTATAAAGCATTACACTTGCTGTGTTGGATAGATAACTGGGTGTATGATAACCTGCTCCAGTTGTCTCTTGCTATTTGAGACAGCACAAAATGTAATGGCTTAAAGCAAAAAAATGTATTATTTTCTATCATGTTTCTCTGAGTTGACTAGGATCAGCTGGGCAGTTCTTGCTTGATGCCTTTCATTGTGAATGCAGTTGGAGAGTAGTTGGGAACAGAGCCATTTTAAGTCCAACATGGCAGGATATCCAAGATGTCTCACTCACATTGCTGAGAACCACTCCTGGTTGTTGGTTGTGAGCTCAGCTAGAGTTGCAGAATGCACTGTCCCTGCATGGCTCCTAGTGTATCTTGGGCTTCCCACTGCATGATAGTTGGGTTCTAAAGATGTGTGTCATAAGAGACAGAAAGTGAAAGCAGTCTGGGCCCAGAAGATGGAACTACATCATTTCCTCCATATACAATGGGTGAAAGCAGTCACACAGTTTGCCCATATTCAAGGGGAGAGGTCTCTTCACTGTAAGCGTGTCAAATAATTCATAATATTTTAATTCATCAGCCAACTTTAGAATTAAAATGATTACAAAACACTTAGCTTGGGCTTACCCTCTTTTCCCATGTTTTCAAAGATTTTTTTTTCATAGATTCACTGTTACCTTCTTTTTTCCTTGTGTAAATAAAGATAGCTAAGATGGCTTTGACTATTGTGGATGGAGCAGGGGGTGATCCCATGACCTCTCTAGTAGGCACCAGAGTGAATGGCCCTGGCCAGTAAGAGATAAAGAGAGTTAGGTCACTTCTGGGAAAGGAAGAAAGTGGAATATTTGAGATGACTTATTCATTTTGAGTTTTCTTTACCTCCACTACTTGACCCCTAAATTATCAGTTTGGAGCAAATATAATGTTGTGTAAAAAGTTAAGCTTGTGGCTTATGTATGACATCCAATGGCCTGGTATTAAATCCTTATCCTCCCAATTACTAACTTGTACTGAATACTGTATTTCTTTAAGCCTCTTTTCCCATCTGTTAATAGTACCTAACTGGGCTTCCCTGGTGGCGCAGTGGTTGAGAGTCCGCCTGCCGATGCAGGGCACACGGGTTCGTGCCCTGGTCTGGGAAGATCCCACATGCCGCGGAGCGGCTGGGCCCGTGAGCCATGGCCGCTGAGCCTGCGCGTCCGGAGCCTGTGCTCCACAACGGGAGAGGCCACAACAGTGAGAGGCCCACGTACTGCAAAAAAAAAAGTACCTAACTATATTTGCATTTTATAGTAGGTCCTATACTTTCTCATTTCATATTAAATCAAAATCTCTGTAAATAAATTCTGGAAGGTAAATGTATTTCTCCCCAAAGTTTCAAAGTATAGAACATGGCCTAGTTCTGGGTCTTCTGATTCCTAGGTTGGGTTACTGCCTACACTTGCATTTATTCAGACTTTTAAAAAATTCATATTGTCACCTTTAATTTGCTAATTCACCTGCAAAATCTGTGGCTTAAAGACATTGTCTCCAGCCAAGTTCTTTTGGTGATCAGTATCAAGACTCAAGTTAAAGCCTTGGCTTTCACTGACACTCCCCTGACCGACACCGCTGAAATTCATAAGTAAATGCTGTGACTTTGGCAAAAGTTCTGCATGTATTTAAATATCAGGCAGTATGTTTACTACTTCAAGACAGTATAATCAGGTTACCATGGAGCTGGAAGAGGACAGTAGCATTAAATCACTGAAAGATTTCAAACTTACAGGCCTATAATCCTGGGTGTAGTGTATTACCATCTTGGATAAATGGCTAAATAAAATTTTATAATCGTTCTCATTTTCAACAGAAAGAGAAATTCATTGCAAATTATAAACTCTTTCCTCACGGCTTCCACAGTTTATGAAATTACTGGCAATGACACATGGCAAAAAAACAGGAAGAACAATTGTCAGAGAAGTTTAAATTAACATACCAATCTTCCGAAGCTTAATTATTTAAATTACTAACAGCACACTATGGAGGTGACAAAACAGTGTCTGAGACCTCAAATAAAACAGAATGGTTTAATGGCAGTTATTTTGCCTTTTAAAATTTATTCTCAGTGACTATTTAAATGGAGAATCTAATTATTTGAGGAGGTCAGTAGGTGACATTTTAGTCATCAATGCCTACCCCTGTAAACTGACCTTGAGTTTATCCTAATTAAGTCAGTTTTCTCTGTTGTTTGACAGCTGCATGGAAGTACATAATGTTTATCTTTTTTTTCAAAAGCAAAACACTTATTGACTCAGGGTTTTTTTCCCCCTTTTTTCCATCTATTGCTTTGGGCTACATTATAGCAAAGAAATCTTACAATCACAGGTAAGAGTGAGGGTCCCTTGTGTTTACTAGTATTTCCCAATTTAATAAACGTGAGTTACTTCTTTTTCTTAATTCATTTTACAAGCATATGAGATTAGAGAATTTAGGGTCTGTATAACTGAAACAGGAAAGTAATGAGCATAAAATTATGGATTTTGTGATAGTTTTACATATACCTTGGAACTGGAAGTGCACATTCATGCTTCCTTCTGGAGGGGGGTCAAAGACAGACTCGGAATGGAATATTAAAGTAATTGTGAATAAAGGTCAATTCAAAGAAAGGTAAGCAAGATGGCAGGGAGCTCATCACCTATTTGTGCATTTGAGAAGCCAAGAAGAGAGAACTTGCAGGTTACTCTCTGGATTAGCCTTCCTTGTGCGTGTATTTTGCTATTCCTGCATCTTGACAGGAGGTCAGTAAAATTTCCTTTAACCTGACAACACTTGTGTGGGACATTGCTGGGACACGTAATCCACCACCACTGCAGCATCTTTTGTTATACAAGAATATATTGGACTGAGAAAGAGATGATTGGGAAATAATCTTTCTTTTAGTTAGCTATGATCTCCTCTTCTTCCCTAACTGCAAATGATTAAAAGGCCCAGTTTTGTTCACTTAATAAATTTACTCAGGTATTTCAAGATTACTTGGCTCTTAATAGTATAATATTCATCTACCAAATATGAAAACTATGAATCCGTAATTTTTTAGTTGAAGAAAACTAAACCAAGTTTTTTAAATGTACATTGAGTGTTTACTTAAAGCAATAATATGACACATCTCTGTACTTGAAGGGTGCAGATCACTTAATAAATGTATGAGATATCTTTAAAAATAATTTATACTTTTCCTATCTTTGCCTTTATACATTTCCTAAGGAAAAAACAGGTGAAATAAGAAAAGTAGGGACTTCCCTTGTGGCGCAGTGATTAAGAATCTGCCTGCCAATGCAGGGGATATGAGTTCGAGCCCTGGTCCAGGAAGATCCCACTTGCTGCGGAGCAACTAAGCCCATGCACCTAGATCCCGTGCTCCTCAACAAGAGAAGCCACCACAATGAGAAGCCCGTGCACCACAACGAAGAGTAGCCCCCACTTACTGCAACTAGAGAAAGCCTGTGCGCAGCAACGAAGACCCAACACGGCCAAATATATATATACACACCTATATAAATAAATGATTTTTCTAAAAATCATAAAAGGTAAAGAAAGTAAACAACTTTCATATTCCTCCAATAATAATTCTATCTTTAAAAGAATGTTCAAGCTGATAGCTATTCAGGAAATTAGAAAATAAACATAATAGAAATGAACACCGACCACATTCCAGCCAGGCCTGTTATGAACAGACTAGTCCATGCTCGTGTTTTCTCCATGACAAACTTACTTCCTTTTCCTACTGTCATTTTCAATATTACTGCCTAACTCTGGGCCTGTTTTTAATATAATCATTTCTCAGATATGCTACGAAAAAGGACACGGAATAGGCAAATACACTAACTTTTTCCTGTAAAGGCTGGTGATAGTTTATTGATACTCTTCTATTTTGATGGGCTTGGTTCTTTAGATCTCTTGTAGAAAGACAAATAAAATTAAGGCAGACAGAAATTCATGACTGGATGTACAAGAATACAATGAGAAAACGTAATTCTTGAGAAAAAAGGCTGAAAACAGTGGTAAAAAGGAGTGTGAACAAGATAGCATTATTTCTGTTATGAATGAAAGCAAAGAAAGTTTTCTTTATGTTTTCAAATTTAGTGCCAAAATATAAGATATTATTTGAGATTATACTTTTTAAGAGTAAAACTGTAGCAAACATTAATTAAAACGGACAAACCAAAATTTACACAAATGGCAAATAAGCACTTTAGAGTATCTATATTGTCCATATGTATCAAAATTCTAATAAAAATTTTCTCTAGGTTTTTGAGTTAAACAAGACACTGATTTCCTTGATCTTCCAATATTTCTCCAATAAGCTTATAAAAGTTTGGAATTCTGAAATATTATCTTTATTTAAACATATACATTTTTAGTTTTAGTAGGATATTTGCACACTACTGATTTACCAAAGTGTTTGTTTCTTCCTGTCTTCAATCTACTCACATACTGATAAAAGAATATATTCATCTCTGTGGGAAACTGTCTATTCCTCATTTTTAGCTCACTCAGTTTGGATGGACTTAACCTGTTCTCAATTTCACAAGCAGGCAATTTTTTTTTTTCTAATCCTATCCCTTTGACCACAGTTCATCCTGTTATCATTAGTGTAAGAGAAAGACAGACTCAGGACACCTACTTATTCTTCCTACTAGATAGGAGGTTAAAGTGACATTACGCTTGACATTGCTGTAGCTACCCTAGGGCTAAGGGAAGAAGCTTGCTGAAAATAAGATCGACACAAGGAAAAGAACATAAGCTATGAGATGTAAAATTGCTTAGGAATGGAGTGGCCTCACTGTTAATGAGCTACTTGAGCATATCATGGAGTAAAATGATGTGATGTAGTACTCTAAGTAGATATCAGAAGATAATTCCAGGCAGAGGAAGCAGAACTGGTGTAGGTGGGAATGGGCTTATTGTCAAATTTGGCCTAATGTCTAAAAAATAAAGGTTACTGTATATCTAAAATAGCGAGAAGGTAATAAAATCAGAATCATGAGGAGGTGCAGATAACATCCATGCTTGTAGGCCATCGAAAGATTTTGATTTTATTCGAAAATAGGTAGTGACTAGAAGATTTTGAGTAGTGGAATGACATGATCCCATTTACATCTTTAACTTGATAGTCAGAACCCTAAATGGAGAAGAGTTCTGGGGTGGAGTAGGGAGAGTTGCAAGACAAACATGGAAGCAGGAAATCAGTTCAGAGGTTAGTGCAGCTTTCCTATTGAGAGAAAGGGTGCTGTTATAGAAATAAATAAATATTCAGAATAAGATGTGAATTGTGAAGGGTCTAGAAATGTGATGGCAATTATGAGGTCTTGTTTTATTTCCCCTGCCATCACATCCAAATATTAGCTGCATTAATGTGAAAACACAGAGGTACTGTTTAGGAACTAATGAACACTTTATGTTGTATAAGCTGTGGGGGGGGGGGTGCAAGATATTTAATAAAGAAAAAATGTCCATCACTGTACTCTGATTACACTTGCAACATTTTGATTAAATTGCTTGTATTAAATATGAGCTAGAAAATTGCTGATATAATATGAAACTTGAAAGTATGATCTAAAATGCAATTAACCTGCAGAAAACTAATGAAGCAATTGATAATCAGATGGAATAATTTGGTATTTACATAGTTGCAAGTGGGCAGCTGCCAGACACTAAATTAGGAGAATTAGAACACTAAGTGCTATTTTTAAAACAGATTTTCTAACATGGGAAATCTAAGCAGTGTAAAGAAATTCAGACTGAATTATTTTTTTAGAAATCACATAAGGACATGGTTATTGACACTATGTCTCTCTAAAATTAACTTGTTAAATGCATGCTTATATATTTATTAGGTTATAAACTTTATAAATTGTATCTCTGGAATGAAATCAAAACATTGTATTTGTGTAGGTGCAATACTTAAAAAAATTTTTAAGAAAATGTTTAAGGAGATGCAGTAAAATTAATTTTCCTCTAGTGGACTTGGGGAATATTTGTTTTTAGGATTAAAAGAAAAATATTCTCCTCTAATCCATTTTAATCTCAGAGAAAGATGATTAATGGGTACTTGTGCATTTTTGAACAAGGAAATTGATCTTTTATACCTTCCCTCACTTAAGAACATCACCAGCTCCAAAGCATGTACATCAGCTTTGTAAGGATATAAAGCCAATCATACCTCACATCCTGACATCTCAGAATGGCAATCATTCTCATACCTATTTAGTTAACACAGAATACAGAACACAAAGATTCTCATGGTTAGGACCATCTTCATGATGTAGGATTAAGCATTAGTGGCCATTCTGGATATGCAACCTCTCTCTCAACTTTATGGAGGGGTAAAACATATCAATTGTCAGTTTTAGTTTTGTTTCATATATATGTGTATATATATGAAAATATATACAGATTGTTTCATACATACTTTATTTACATATATATAAGGTGAGATGTAATTCCCATAGCATAAACTTTACCTTTTTAAAGTGTAAAATTTAATGGTTTTTAGTACCTTCACAAAGTTGTGTAACCATCACCACTATCTAATTCTCCATTTTTAACACCCCAGAAGGAATGAGGTACCCATTAGCACCTATTCCATATACCCCTCTTCTGCCTGGCAACTGATAATTTACTTTCTATCCCTATAGACTTGCCTATTCTGGACATTTTTTATAAACAGAATCCTGCAATGTCTGGCCTTTCATGTCTAGCTTCTTTCACTTAACATGATATTTTCAAGATTCATTGTTGCTGTAGCATCTATCAATAATTCCTATATTTTTATGACTGAATAACATTATTATATGGATATACCATATTTTATTTATAGATTCATCAATTGACAGATATTTGGATTGTTTCTACCTTTTGGCTATTATGAAAAGGACTGCTGTAAAAATTTGTACACAAGTTTTCGCGTGGACCTATGTGTTCAGTGTTTTTTGGTGGACTTTCTGGGAATTGCTGGACCATTAAGTAACTTTATGATAAACATTTTGAGGAATTTTCAAATCGATTTTCTAAACAGCTGTAACATTTTATATTCCCACAAGCAATAAATGAGGGTTCCAATGTTTCCACATCCTTGCCAAAACTTTTTAATTTGAATTAAAAAAAATTATAGCTATCCTAGTAGGTCTGAAGTGCTATCTCATTGTGGTTTACATTTGCATTTCCCTAATAACTAATGGTGTTGAATATCTTTTATGTGCTTATTGGCCATTTGTATATCTTCTTTGGATAATGTTTAACCCAAGGGCTTTGTCCCTTTTTTAATAGGATTGTGTCAAGAGTTGAGTTAAACTACTCCATGGTATTACTGCTTTGGTGTCCATTTTGTTTGGCCAAGAAACCTGCAGTGACTTTAAACTGACACTAGCCCCCTCATTCAAGCACATGCCCTAAACAGCAGCCTGCAGAGTCACAAGCAAATGTAAGTTCCTTATATGATTTCCCAGCAGCCCTTGTGATTAAACAGTCTCTTCTGCCTTCCACTGCGATTTGTTTATGTCCCCCTAGGTAAGACCTCCATATAACTTACGAAAACCCTGCCCTTTTAGTTTGAATTAACCAATCCAGCCCTAGCCCAGGAACCCCAAAGCACTCTATCCATGGACTCTAATAAACGCATGTGCTCCAGGTCCTGCCTCTCTCTTTCTGTACTCTGTCTTGATCTCCCCTTCAGGTCCCTCAGATTATACCAGATACTCCCTCCAGGACTTGTGAGTAATAAACTTCTCTATTTCAGTTCCTCTTGTGGTCTTTTGTTGAATGGTGACGTACCATCTGGCACCTTCTCCTCCCCTTGATAAAGGTTAACTTGACAAATTCATAAGAGGTTGCGAGTCTTACAACCTCTGTCTGTTTTCATATCTAAAACAGAGTTTCTTATAGACAGTATATAGAGGGATCTTATTTTTTAATCCATTCCTAAATCTCTTCCTTTTAATTGAAAAAATTATTACATTTACTTTTAAAGTAATTACTGTTAAGGACTTCTTTCCGCCTTAGCTATTTGATTATTGTATGTTGTATATTTTTTTGTTTCTCAGTGTCTCCATCACTGTGTTTTTGTAATAGTTAATTTTTTGTTGTGTAAAATTTTGATCCCCCTCTACTTTCCTTTTATGTGTGTGTGTGTTAACAACACAGTTTGAATTCTACCAACTAAATTTCAATAGTATACAAACATTTTGTTCCTATACATCTCCTTCTTACCTCCTTTATATTGTTATTCTCACAGATTAATGCTATATATGTGTGAATATTAATCTAGATTTATAATTATTATTTTATGTATTTGCCTTTCAGTCATATAGGAAATAAAGAGGAGTTATAAACTAAATGTAAAATAATACTAACATTCATATTTACATATACAGTAAGTCTGCTACATGAGTTCCATTCTGAGAGCACGTTCGTAAGTCCAATTTGTTCGTTAAGTCCAAAAAAGTTAGCCTAGGTACTCAACTAACACAATCAACTATATAGTACTGAACCATGATAGGTTTATAATACTTTTCACACAGAAGTAAAGTACGCAAAAGCACAACCACTTGTAGAGGATGCACGCATGTGACAATGTACTCCAGACATGTGAACTAACTTACGTGATTGGACATCTGAATGCACATTCGCATCTTTGAAAGTTCACGACTTGAAGGTTCGTATGTAGGGGACTTACTGTACAGTAACCTTTATTAAAGTCCTTTATTTCTTAATATGACTTCAGATTACTGGCTAGTATCATTCCATTTCTGTGTGAATGGCTGCCTCTAGCATTTAATATATGAGAGGTCTACTAATAATAAAATTTCTTAGCTTTTGATTATCTGAGAATGTTTTAATTTTTCTCTCATTCTTGAAGGATGGTTTTCCAGATACAGAGTACTTGTTTGTCTTTTGTTTGTTTTTGTTTTAAACTTAAAACACTTTATGTCATCCCATTTCTTCTGGTCTCCATAATTCCTGGTGATAAATCAACTCTTAATCATACTGATGGCCCCTGGATGTATGATTCACTTTTCTCTTGCTGCTTTAAAAATTCTCCTTGTTTTTGTCTTGTGGTGATTTGGCTATAACATGTCTATGTATCAGACTCTTTGAGTTTTTCATGTATGTAGTTCATTGAGCTTCTTGGATGTGTGTATTCATAGATTTCATCCAAGTTGGAATGTCTCCTTCCACTATTTTGTCAAATTTTTTTCTGCCACTTTTTCTCTTCTCCTTCTGGAACTCCAGTGATCCATATATTGGTGCACTGTGTGGTACCCAACAGGTTCTGTGGTTCTGTTCATTTTTTCTTAATTTCTTTGCCTGCTGTTTGGAGTGTCTTATTATCTTCAATTTTCCTGATTCTTTATTCTGCCTGCTCAAATCTGTTGAATCCCTCTAGTGAACTTTTAATTTTAATTATTTTACTTTCAGTTCCAGAATTCTATACTTTAAGGCCCAGAAATTCTATTTATCTCTTTTTACAATTTCTCTTTGTTAACGTTCTCTATCTGTACATACATCTGTTCCCTAAGTTTCTTTCTTTTCCCATTTTTCTTTCCTAGCACACTGAGCATATTTAAGATAGTTGATATAGGTTCTTTGACTAGTAATGTCAATGTCAGAGCTTCCTAAGGGGTGGTTTGTGTCTTTTCCTGTGAGTGATTTATATTTTCCTATTTCTTTGTATACTTTGTGATTTTTAAATAACTGGATGTTTTGAGTATCATTAATGTGGTAACTCTGGAAATCAGATTCACCCCCTCATCAGGGACTGCTTTTTTTTCACTTGTTGAGGGATGCAGTCACCCATTTGTATAGTGGCTTTCCAAACTAATTTTGCCTAGTCTGTATATATTGTTGTGATGGATCACTGATGTTTCTGTTCCATTATCTCTTCAGTCAGGCTGTTACCTACAAGGGATGTCTTTAAATGTCTGGAGCCATAAACAAATGTATAAATAATTTAATTACAAGTGTGTTGGTTTCTTTGAATCTTACAGGAGATAGTGTCGGGGAAGCTGCTGCCAGCAGAGGAGGCCAAAACAAAAGCACGAGCCTACACTGATGCACTGAAAATGACAAATTCACCAAAACACACAACCCCAATTTTGGAGGACAAGGTTTTTATTCTCCATTCTTTTCTTTCTTTAAATTGAAACATTGTTGATTTACAATGTTGTGTTAGTTGCACGTGTACAGCAAAGTGATTCAGTTATACATATATTCATTCTTTTTCAGATTCTTTACCCATATAGGTTATTACAGAATATTGAGTAGAGTTCCCTGTTCTATAAAGTAGGTCCTTGTTGGTTATCTATTTTATATGTAGTACTGTGTGTATTTTAATCCCAAGCTCCTTATTTATTCCTCCCTACTACATTTCCCCTTTGGTAACCATAAGTCTGTTTTTGAAATCAGTGAACCTGTTTCTGTTTTGTAAATAAGTTCATTAATATCATTTTCTAAAATTAGATTCCACATATGAGTAATATATGATGTTTGTCTTCCTCTGTCTTACTTATTTCACCTAGTATGATAATCTCTAGGTCTATTCATGTTGCTGCAAATGGCATTGTTTTGTTCCTTTTTATGGCTGAGTAATATTCTATTGAACTATGTACCACATCTTTTTTATCCATTTATCTGTCAATGGGCATTTAGTTGTTTCCATGTCTTGGCTATTGTAAATAGTGCTGCAATGAACATTGGGGTGCATGTGTCTTTTTGAATAATGCTTTTCTGCAGATATATGCCCAGGAGTGGGATTGCTGGATCATATGGTAGCTCTATTTTTAGTTTCTTAAGGAACCTCCATACTGTTCTCCATAGTGGTTGTACCAATTTACATTCCCACCAACAGTGTAGGAGGGTTCTCTTTTCTCCACACCCTTTCCAGCATTTATTGTCTGCAGACTTTTTGATGATGGCCATTCTGACCGGTGTGAGGTGATAACCTCATTGTAGTTTTGATTTGCATTTCTCTCATAATTAGTGATGTTGACATGATCTTTTCATGTGCTTTTTGGCCATCTGTATGTCATCTTTGGAGAAATGTCTATTTAGATCTTTTGCCCATTTTTGATTGGGTGCATTTCTCTAATAATTAGTGATGTTGAGCATCTTTTCATGTGCCTGTTGGCCATCTGTATGTCTTCTTTGGAGAAATTTTGGTCTTGTGCCCATTTTTGATTGGTTTTCTTTTTATTTGTTTTTGATACTGAGCTGTGTGAGCTGTTTGTATATTAGTATATTTTGGGAATTAAGCTCTTGTCGGTCAAATCATTTGCAAATATTTTCTCCCAGTCTGTAGGTTGTCTTCTTACTCTCCATTCTGACACCAGCCATTCTAAGAATGTAGGCCACCATCCTTATGGCCAGAGTAAACCTGAGAAATGGTGAATGGTAGCAGGTTTGCACATTCTTCTCTCTTACCAGAGTTATGCAGACTCTCCCTTCATCAAGCACTCCCCTGGTTGCTCTAAGTGTCTGATCAGGCTCTGGAGCTCCAAAATAGTTGATTCTTATAATTTTTACAACTTAATTGGTGTTTTGGTGTTAAGACCAACTCCTGGAACTTCGTAATCTGCCATTGTTTGTGATGTCACACCCACATTTTAGTTTTTATTTTGCCAATGACTAAAGATGTTGAGCTTTCTTTCATGTGATTATTGATCATTTATAAATTTTCCTTGGAAGAATGTCTCTTCAAACTTTTTGCTCAATTTCAATTAGTTGTCTTTTTATTGTTGATTTGTAAGATATCTTTATATAGTTTGAACACTAGCCTCTTATCAGACATGTAATTTTCAAATATCATCTTCTATTCTGTGGATTATGTTTTCACATCCTTGATTGTGTCTTTGAAGCACACTTTAAAAATTTATTTTTAATTTATTTAGTTTTTTTTTTTGCGGTACACGGGCCTCTCACTGTTGTGGCCTCTGCCATCGTGGAGCACAGGCTCCAGATGCGCAGGCTCAGCAGCCATGGCTCACAGGCCCAGCTGCTCCGCGGCATGTGGGATCTTCCCAGACTGGGGCACGAACCCGTGTCCCCTGCATCGGCAGGCAGACTCTCAACCACTGTGCCACCAGGGAAGCCCTATTTTTAATTGAATTATATTTGATGTACAATATTGTAACTTTCAGGTGTACAACATAGTAATTCACAATTTTAATGGTTATATTCCATTTATAGTTATAATAAAATATTGGCTGTATTCCCTGTGTTGTACTATATATCCTTGTAGCTTATTTATTTTACACATAGTAGTTTGTACTTCTTAACACCCTTCTCCCATCATGCTCTTCCCACTTCCTACTACCTACCGGTAACCACTAGTTTGTTCTCTATATCTGTGGGTCTGTTTCCTTTTTGTTATATTCACTAGTTTTATTTTTTAGATCCCACATATAAGTGATATTATACAGTTTTTGTCTTTGACTTATTTCATTTAGCATAATACCTTCCAAGTCCATCTATGTTGTTCCAAATGGCAAAATTTTATTATTTTTTATGGCTGAGTAGTAGCCCATGGTATGTGTGTGTATGTGTGTGTGTGTGTGTGTGTGTGTGTGTATATGTGTATATATATATATATATATATATACACACATATACACACACACACACATACACATAATACCACATTTTCATTATCCATTCATCTGTTGATGCACACTTTGGTTACTTTCATATCTTGGCTAGTGTAAATAATACTGCAATGAACACTGGATTGCATGTATTCTTTTGAATAGTGTTGTCATTTTGGGGCGATATATACCCAGGAGTGGAATTACTGGGTCATATGGTAGTTCTTTTCTCAGTTGTTTGAGAAACCTCTATTCTGTTTCCCATAGTGGCTGCACCAGCTTACATTCCCACCGACAGTGTATGAGGGTTCCTTTTTCTCCACATCCTCGCCGACATTTGTTATTTGTAGTCTTTTTGATGATAGCCATTCTGTCAGGCGTGAGGTGATATCTTATTGTGGTTTTGATTTGCATTCCTCTGATGTCTAATGATGTTGAGCATCTTTTCATGTACCTGTTGGCCATCTGTTTATCTTCTTTGAAAAACTGTTTATTCAGGGCTTCTGCCCATTTTTAAATCAAGCTGTTTTTTTGATGAGTTGTGTGAATGCTTTATATATTTGGATATTAATCCCTTATCAGTCATATTTGCAAATATTTTCTCCCATTCCTTAGGTTGTCTTTTTGTTTTGTTCATGGCTTCCTTTGCTGTGCAAAAGCTTGTACATTTATTTTTGCTTTATTTACTTTGCTTTAAGGGACATATTTTTAAAAAATTGATTATGTCAAAGAAGGTTCTGCCTATGTTCCCTTCTAGTCCCTTGCCAGCCTTAAATTTAGATCTTTCATCCATTTTGAGTTATTATTGTATACAGTGTTAGGAATGTCGTAATTTCATTCTTTTACATGTTGCTGTCCAGTTTTCCTAACACCAGTTATTGAACTGCCTGTCTTCTACATAGTATATTCTTGCCTCCTCTGTTGTAGTTAACTGACCATAAGTTTGTGGATTTATTTCTGGGTCTCAGTTCTATTTCATTGTTCTATGTGTCTGTTTTGGTGCCAGTACCATACTGTTTTGATTTCTGTAGCTTTGTAGTATAGTCTAAGTTAGGGAGCATGATTCCTCTAGTTCTCTTCTTCTTTCTCAAGATTGTTTGGACCATTTGGAGTCTCTTGTGTGTCCATACAAAATTTTAAATTATTTTTTCTATTTCTGTGAAAAATACCCCTGGTATTTTGATAGGAACTGCATTGAATCTGTAGATTGCCTTGGGTGGTATGGACATTTTAACAGTATTAATTCTTCCAATCCATGAACACAGTATATCTTTGCATCTGTTTGTGTCATCTTCAATTACTTTCACCAGTGTCTTATAGTTTCCAAATACAAGTGTTTTACCTCCTTAGGTAGGTTATTCCTAGGTATTTTATTGTTTTTGATGTTATTGTAATGGAATTGTTTCCTTAATTTCTCTTTCTGATAGTTCATTGTTAGTGTGCATAAAAGGAAAATAGATTTCTGTGTATTAATTTTGTATCCTGCAACTGTACCAAATTCAGCGATGAGATCTACTAGTTTTTTGGTGGCATCTTTAGGGTTTTCTCTGTATAGTATCATGACAGCTGTGAACAGTGATAGTTTTACTGATACTTCTACCTTTCCAATTTGGATTCATTTTGTTTCTTTTTCTTGTCTGATTGCTATGGCTAGGACTTCTAATATTATGTTGAATAAAAGTGGTGAGAGTGGGCATCCTTGTCTTGTTCCTGATCTCAGAGGAAATGCTTTCAGATTTTCACCTTTGAGTATGATGTTAGCTGTGGGCTTGAATATATGGGCTTTATTATGTTGAAATATGTTCCCTCTATGCCCACTTTCTAGAGAGTTTTTATCATAAATGTATGTTGAGCTTTATCAAAAGCTTTTTCTGTATCTATTGAGATGATCATATAGCTTTTAATCTTCAACTTGTTAATGTGGTGTATCAGACGGATTGATTTGCAGATATTAGAAAGAAATTTTTTTGATGCAGCTGAGTTTATTAATTTTTCTTTTGTTGATTGTGTTTTGATGTTGCATAAAAGAAAGCATCATGTAATCCAACAACAAAGATTCAGGTGTATATTTTCTAAGGATTTTTATAATTTTAGTTCTTATAATTTGATTCATCTAGAGGTTTATTTTGTATATTGTGTAAGGTAAGGATTCAGCATCATCATTTGCATATATACAATATGTATATCCAGTTTCTCAGAAACATTTATTAAAAACTATTATTTCCCTATTGAATTGTCTTGATACCCTAGGAAAAATTAATTAAACATAAATGAATGACTTTATTTTTACACTCTAAATTTTATTTAATTGTTGTATGTCTATCCTTATGCTAATCCATGAAACCTTGATTTCTGTTGCTTTGCCTTAGGTTTTAAAATCAGGAAGTGAGACTTCTAAATATTTTTATTTGGCTTTTTAATTTGTTTTTCAAGTTTGTTCTGACTATTCTGTGTATTCTGCAATTCTATATGAATTTTAGTAACAGATTAGAAATTTCTGCAAAAAATCACCTGGAGTTTTGATACAGTCTGTGTTAACTCTGTAGATTAATTAAGGGATTTGCTATCTTAACAATGCTAAGTCTTCCAATCCATGAACACAATATGCCCTTACCTTCATTTTAGTTTTTAATGTCTTTTAACAGTGTTCTGTAGTTTTCCACATGAAAATCATGTACTACTTTTATTCAATTTACTTCTAAATATTTTATTTTTTGATGCTATTATAGATGAAAATGTTAACTTGGTTTTATTTTCTGACAGTTTTTGCCAGTGTATATAAATGCAATTTATTTGTTTATTAATCTTGTATTCTGAAGTTTTGATAAATTTTTTTATAGGTCTAATTATTTTTTGAGGATCCTTATGATTTCCCATACATAATATCATGTTATCTGTGAATAGAGATAGTTTTAGTTCTTTCTTTTCAATTTAGTTGCCTTTTATTCCTATTCTTTTTAATGGCTAGAACCTATATTACAAGACTTGATAAAATAGATGCACTGAGAGCAGACATTGTTGTCTTGTTCTTGACCTTAGGGGAAACAAATCCAATCCTATTAAGTGTGATTTTAGCAATGTGTTTTTTAGAAATGTGTTTTCTTTATTTTCTCCTCTCTAATTTTTTGGGTTGGAACCTACAGAATAATTTTGAATTGAAGTAGCAAGAGAGGACATTTTTGTCTCGTTCCTGATTTTAGGAAGAAAACTTCTGTTTTTTTACTGTTAATTATCAAGTTTGCTGTGAGTTTGTCAAAATTTGTTCATTGTTTATTAAGACCATTTTCATGTCTTTTGTTCTATTTTCATGGTATTTTACATTTATATATTTTCATGTGTTGAAACAATGTTGTATTTCTTGGACAAATCCCACTTGGTCATAGTGTATAATCCTTTTAATATTGTTCTGGATTTGGCTTGTACACTTTATTGAGGATTGTTACATCTATATCATAGAGATACTGTTCTATAACTTTCTGTTCTTGTCATATCTTTGGTTTTGTTATCAAGGGAATAGGGGACCCATAGAATGAGATAAGAAATGTTTCTTCCTCTTCTGTTTTTTGGAAAAGATTAAGTATCAGCATTAATTCATCTTAAATATTTTGTATAGTTTTACAGTAATCTTCTTGTCTAAGGGTTTTCTTTGTAGAATATTTTTTGATTACTAATTCAATCTCATTACTTACAGGCATATTCAGATTGTCTTTTTCTTGTTGAGTTAGTTTTTGTTGTTTGTGTTCATCTAGAAATTTCCCCATTTCATTTAATTTTCTATTATTTTTGGAATACAATTATTCATAGTGTTCCCATATAATCCCTTTTATTTCTATAATGTCAGTAGCAGTGTCCCCTCTTTCATGTCTGATTATAAAATTAGAGTCTTCACCCTTTTTATCTTGGTTAGTTCATCTAAATATTTGTCAGTTTAGGTGATCTTCTCAAAGAACTAACATTTAGTTCTGTTGAATTCATCTTTTATTTATATAACACCTATTCTGTTATCTCTGCTCTTGTTTTATATCCTTTCTTCTGTTTGCTTTGGGATTAGTTTACCCTTATTTTTCTAGTTCTTAATTGAGAACATTAGGTTATTGATTTAAGAAAGAATTTTAACAATAACATTTATAACAATAAATTTCTCATAAACAATGCTTTATTAGCATCCAATAAGTTTTGATGTGCTGTATTTTCCTTTCCATTCCTCTCAAATTATTTTATGATTTCACTTGTGATTTCTTATTTTACCCAGCAGTTATTTTGGAAAACATTATTCAGGTTCTCATAATTTCTTCTATTATTAGAAGAACATATATGATTTTAATTTATTTGAAATTTATTGAGACATTTTATGACCTGACATATAATCTAAGAGAATATTCTGTGTGCACTTGAGATGAATATGTATTCTCCTGATGTTGCCAGAGTATTCTGTGGATATGTATATGTCTATCTGGTCTGTAGTGTAGTTCAAGTCTTCCAAACCTTTATTGATCCTTTTCCTATATAATTAATCCATTATTGACAATGAAGAATTATGTGTTCAGATGTGACTGTTAAATTATTTCCCTTTAAGTTTATATTTCTGGTTTATGTACTATGGAAATCTATTATTAGGTGCATATATGTTTACAAGTCTTACATAATTTAATGAAATGACCCCATTAACATTAAAACCCCATGTATCTAGGGACCCCATTTGTCCCTAGTTACAATTTCTGTGCTAAAGTCTATTTTTTTCTGATATTAGTCACTCCTGGTTTTTTTGATTACTGTTGCATGAAATATTTTTTCTATCATTTTATTTTCATTCTGTTTGTGTTTTTGAGTCTAGAATGTGTCTCCTGAAAGCAACATATTGTTAGATTTTGTATTTTTATTCATCCTGCAGGTCTTTTCTGTTTGACTGTAAAGTTTAATCCATTAAAATTTAACATGATTACTAATGAGGTAGGATTTATATCCTCTATTTTGTTATTTGCTTTCTACCTGTTTTATGTCCCATTTCTCCCTCTGTCCTTCAATTACTGCTTTCTCTTGTATCACAAGGGTGTTTTTCTAGTTTGCCATTTTCACTCACCTGTTATTTAATTCACTATGTTTTTTCAGGTATTTTCTTAATGGTTGTCCTAGCTCTTACAATTTACATCTTAAATTATAACAGTCTTCTTCAATTAATACTAACATTTTCCATAATATACAAAATGTTTTTCCTTTATATTCATTGTTTCTTTCTTATTTGTGTGGCTATTGCCATACAAATTACATGTTTATACACTACAATGCAATCAACAAAGATTTATAAATATTGCTTTTTTGTAGCTGTCATTTAATTCATATAGGAGAAAAAAGAGCTGCAAAATCTATGTATATAGTTACCTTTATTGGTAACTTTGTCTTCCAGTGGATTCTATGAATTGTCTAGTGTCATTTATTTCAGTGTGAAGGATTCTTAATGTTATCAATTGATATCAATTATCAATTGATAATTATCAATTATCAATGCTAGCAAGTCTGCTAGCAATGAAATTCTCAGTTTTTCTTTATCTGAGAATCCCTAAATCTCTCCTCTGATGGATAGGTGTTCTGGATATAAAATTATTGAATTACAGACTTTTGTTCCATTACATTGACTATGTCATCCCACTGCCTGCTGGCTTTTATAGTTTCTGTCATTTTTCGTCAAACTTGTGAACTTTTGGTCCATTATTTCTTCAAATATTCTTTCTATGCACTTTTCTCTCTCCTTTCCTTCTGTTCATCACAATAAGTCTATGTTGGTGCATGTCATAGTTCACCACAGATCTCAGAGACTCTTATATTTTTCTTAATTCTTTTTTCTTTCCATTTTTTGGACTAAAATAATTGAGACTATCTGAGTAACATAATCTGTTATTGATTAACTGAGATAATTGAGATTATCTCTGTTGAGCTCTCATCAAGTATGCTGTTTCTTTCCTTTGCCAAGTAAAAATTACTCTGGAGGGCTTCTAATGAATTTTACGTGCTAGTTATTGTGCTTTTAACTTCTTGAATTTCTATCTGGTTCTTTTTTATGATTTCTAATGGTTTATTGATATTCTATATTTGATAAACATAATTCTTTGCTTTAGTATTAGGTATGTTTTCTGTAAGTTCTTTGAACATGTTTAACTGATTCACTATCTTTGTCTAGTAAGTCCAACATCTGGCTTCCTAAGGGACAGTTTTTATTGACTGTTTATTTTCCTTTTATGGGCCACACTTTCTTGTTTCTTTTTATATTTTGTGTTTTAAAATATATTTGTTAAATAATATAATATGGCAATTCTGGAAATCAGATATTTCCCCCTCTAGCATTTGTTGTTTTTTGCTGTTTGTTTAGTGACTTTTCTGAATTATGTAAATTTTTGTAATTGCATTGCCACTTAAATTTCTGCTTGTTTACCTTATTGGGCAGCTAATGATTTTATGGAGAATCCCTTAAATGTCTGTGATTAATTAGGCTTCCATTCTTTGCTGAGGATTTCTGCACATGGACTATGTCTTGCATGCAACCCTCAGCCAAGCACTCAGAACTTCACAGGTGCATACCCTTCTAGGAATATGTCAAAGCTATTCAAAGCCCTGTATGGACATCTCATTTTCCCAGCTTTTCCATTTAAGTCTTTTTGTTAGTCTATTGTTTGTCCCAGTTGTTACTGCCTCAGACATCGGTAATGTTAAACAATTGCCATTGATCGTTTTCAACAAATGCCCACCAAGAAAATTTATCTTGCAATTGGTTAACTCGGATTTAGGTCAAATAAATACAAGCCTTTTAAGTGCATCTTTTAGGGAATTACCAGACAGGTCAAATATTGACGAGAATGAGGCTTTGAAAGAGCTCTATCCCATTTGCAGGTTTAATGCTGTCATGCTGCTGCTTTTCACTGTAATTTTAGGCTGTTGGTTTTTTACTCTAGAACATAGAGAGAGGGATGATAGTAGGACAAGATAAAATACACAATGCTGAATGCCCGGTGCATTCATACCTAGGTTTCTTTACCTGGGGTCCTCAGCCAAGGTCTTCCTCAGGCACCTCCTTATCAGGGGAGCAGGGGGATATACCTTGAAGACACGTTTCCTGAATCTGTCTCAATACTCAGTACTTTTCTACCTGTAGCCCTCTCCTTTCTTCCTACTATCTTATCTCCCCCTACCCCCAGCCTCAGGGTTCATAAATCTGCAAAAAACTTTTTGTTTAAGGATCCATCCACAGTGAGAGGATTCCTTCATGTCTCTGCTGAGCCATCTGACCCTTGACTGGCAAACCATTTGTTGGGGGAAAACGAAATGGGGGTGCTTGTACTTTCTCCTGTTTAGATTCTTGCTTTTTTCATGGCAGTAAGTGATTAAAGCCTTAACTTTCATATTGGCTTTTTGTTTTTAATCAATTACTCCAATATTTGGCAGCTCAGATCTTTCTCCAGCTCAACTGTGTGCTAAACAATACAATTCTATGTATGTAGAGATCTATATATATTTCTAAATGGTATTCACATCAAGTTAAGCATGAGTTGATTAGAGTCAGAGACATCAGTATTCATTACCACATGTATCATTTTAGCATCTTTCTCTATCTGTAAGTTCCTATTCCCAAAGTGAGGAAACTGATTCCTACCATTGTCCACCCATTTACTTAATTCTTGAATGCTAGTATATGTGTATTTTAGTATCAGAATTATTAACCCACACCCCACTTGATAGTCATTTCTAGTTGATAGAAATGACTATCATCTAGATATAGTTCTTATGTGCAGTTTTCTTTACCTTTAGTCTTATGGATTACACTCATTTCCAAAGTCACTTGGATTGCTAATCTCTTGTACACTTTCCAGTGAAGTTATTTAATGCATTTCTAATACAGTTATTGATTTTAATATTCTGCATTCTATCCTGGAATCCCCTGATCTTCTATAGGACTTTAACATTTTTTCATACATTAAAGTTCAATTTTTATGCTCTAAAATTCTGAGTATTGACAAATCTGTAGTTTCATGTAATCACCATTACTGTCTTATGCACATAGTCTCACCATAGTAAAATTCTTCTGCATTTCCCCTATTCAACCTATTCCCACATACTCATGGGGACCCCATGCAGGCACTGATCTGTTTACCATCTTTATAGTTTTACCTTTTCCAGAATATCATGTAATTAGAATAATAAATAGTTCTTACTACTCCACATGCTTATCAGCAACTGGTATTGCTAGTTTTTGGATTTTAGCAGTTGTAATAGGTATCTTTGTAATAGGTACATGTGTTATATTATTGCTGTATTGTGCAAATCCCTCACGAGAAATAATTTTGAGTATAATTTCATGATTAGTTACCATTGAATATCTGTTTTGGAGAGGTGTCTATTAACATATTTTGCATGTTTGAATTGAAGTTTTTGGTTTCTTACTGGTGAGTTTTAAGAGTTCTTTGTATATAGGTACAAGTTCTCTATCAGATATGTTTTGCAAACAGTTTCTCTCGATATGTGGCTAGTCTTTTCAACTTCTTAATAGTGCCTTTGCAAATAGTAGATTTTAAGTTAATAAAGTGAAACTTATTAATTTTTCTTCCATGTTTTATAATTTTGGTGTTGCATCTAAGAACTTATTTAAAAGAGTCAGTGTCTCACAGATTTTTCTCTTTATTTTTTTCTGGAAGTTTTATAGTTTTGCATTTAACTTTTGGGTCTATGATCCATTTTGAGTTAGTTTCTGTGAATGGTGTAAAATCTGTTCCTAGATTTATTTATTTTTTTTGCTCATGGACATCCAATTTTTCTAGAATTACTTGTTGAAAAAACCATCCCTGCTCCATTGAATTGCCTTTGCTACTTTTCAAAGACTAGTTCACTGTATTTGTGTGAGTCTGTTGCCATGGGTCTATGTGTCAATTCACTCATGTTGATTACTATAGCTTTATAATCACTCTTGAAACTGGAGAACGTGAGTACTCCAAATTTGTTCTTCTTGAGCATTGTGTTGACACTTCTAAACCTTCTGCCTTTTAGTGTCAACTTTAAAATCATTCTGCCTACAATAATAATTACTGGCCTATTCAGATTATCTATTCCTCCTTTTGTGTGTGTTAGTAATATATCTCTTTTAAGGAATAAGTACATTTTATCTAAGTTATCAAATAAGCTTGCATACACTGTACATAGCGTTCTATGTCTTTCCTTTTAATATCTGTGGAACCAGCAGTGACGCCCCCATTTCATTATTTTAATTTTGATACAGGTAATCTGTTCTCTCTCCCTGGCTAGAGGTTATCTATCAATTTTACTGAACTTTTCAAAGAGCCAACTTCTGGTTTCCTTGATTTATTGTTTTCTGTTTTCAGTTTCATTAATTTCTCCTTCAATTTTTATTACTTCTTTTCTTCTTCTTGATTTAGACTTAAATTTCTGTTCTTTTCCTAGCTTCCTAAGATGATCACTAAGATTACTGATTAGTTCTTTCTTGTTTTCTAATATATGTATTTAATGGTAAAATTTTTCCTCTTAGCACCACTTTTACTACAGCCCATAATTTTGATGTTCTATCTTCATTTTAATTTAGTTCACATTTTAAAAATTTCTTTTGAGATTTCTACTTTGTAGTGTCAAGTTTTATTTAGACATGCTTTATTTAAATCATATGTATATATAATGTTTTAAATTCACTTGTAGTGCAGATATAGCAGATTATTCTCTCTCCCTTATCTCCTTTACTACATTGCTGTCATTTGTTTCACATATTTTATGATATAATCACCTAATAAATGATTATTATAATTACATTAAAATTATCTTTTAGATCAATTAAGAATAAGAAAAAAATAATTCATTTTCTCTTCATTTATTCCCCTTGTACACTATTTCTTTTTAATATAGATCTGAATTTCTGACCTAATTATTTTCAATCCTGGAGAATTTTTTAAAATATTTCTTCCATATAAGTCTGCTGGCAATGAGTTTCTTCAGTAATTTATTTACTTATGCTTTTTTCTAATAAAGTCTTTATTTCTCCTTCAATTTTGTAGGATAATTTTACTGGTTATAGAATTCTAGGTTTTTTTCAGTACTTTGAATATTTCATTTTATTCTCTTCTTGATTGTATGGTTTTGGGGGGAAGCCCCATGAGTTTCTTATCCATGTTACTCTAAATGTATGTATTTGTTTTGAGTGTATTTGTTTTCTCTAATTCCTTTCAAGATTTTCTTTACATCTGGTTTCCTACATTTTGAGTATGATAATCCTAGATGTACTTTATTGTTGTTTAATTATTTGGATTCTCTTTTTTTTTTTTTTAGGTTCACTGTCTTATGGTCCTTGCTTTTGGAATATTCTCAATCAGCATTAATTCAAATAATTCTATGTTCTTTTTTCTCCTTATAGTACACCAATTATGATTATGTTCCACCTCTGTAATTGTCCCACTGTTTTGGACATTGCATCCTTTTATTTAAATTTTCTTCTATTTGCATTTCAGTTTGGGAAGTTTCTATTGACCAAGCTCACTGATTATTCCTTTAACCATGTCCATCCTACGGATGAGTCCTTCAAAGTTATGGGTATGATACACCACTTTTTATTTCTAACATTTATTTTTGATTCTTTTTTAGAGTTTTCATGTTTCTGTTTATAGTATTCATCTCTTCTTGCATTTGATCTACTTTTTCATTAGATCCTTAAACACATTGAACATTGTCATTTTATCTAGCTGATAATTTCAACATTTATATCATGTGTAAGTCTGGTCCTTCTTGTTTCTCCTTGCAGACTAATTTTTCTGGCATTTTAGAATGTCTTTTAATTTTTTATTGAAAGTAGGACATATATCAGGCAATAGGAACTAAGTTACATAGGCCACTAAAGTGAGGATTTATGTTAATACAGATAGAATTTGGACCCCTTAATATTTTCTGTAACTAGAGATTCCAGAGCCTTCATTTTGTGTCCTTGTTTTTATCTTAGTTTTGGGCTTCTCTAATTACTCCTCCTCAGTGAGTCTGCATCTTGGAATGTTTCAGCTATAATCCACTGCTACTATACTAGAGTAATGTTGGTGTGGTGGTATGGTATGAGGGAAGGAACAAGTTCTGTAATCTTATAATTAAATTTCAGTGTTTCCAAAGGGCTGTGTCTCTGAGCTGTGACCTTTACAAGTGTTTCTTTATTTGAATAGTTTTTTCTTCTTCCCATTTATGTGAGACAGGAAAACTAAATGGGGCTGTTTTGGGATAAATGTTCTTCCCCAGGTGGGATAAGACTATAGTTAAGTCTTTTCTTATGGATTAGCTCATTGTTATAGAGACTATTCTGTGCATATTTCAAAATGCTTAGTGTTGTAATGGAATAATGGCCTCCCAAAGATATCAGGTCTTAATTCATGGAATCTGTAAATGTTATCTTACAAGGAAAAGGGCTTTTTGCAGATATGACTAAGTTAATTTATTGACATCAAGAAGATTATCATGGATTTTCCAGATGGGTCTTAAATTCAATTATATGTGTCATTATAAGAGAGGCGTATAAAAGAGGAGGCAATGTGGCCACAGAAGCAGAGATTGGAATGATGTGGTCACAGTTAAGGAATGTAGCAGCTACCAGAAGCTGGAAGAGGGAAGAAATGGATTCTCCTCTCATGTCTCCTGAAGGAGCATGGCCCAGGTAACCCTTTAATTTTAGGTCAGTGAAACTGATTTTCAGCTTCAGTACTTCAGAATTGCAAGAGAGTAAATTTCTACTGTTTTAAGCCATCACATTTGTAATGATTTGTTATAGCAGCCCTAAGGACTTACTTTTCCCACTCCCACTCCTAACACCAGGAGGAAATTTTTCCTGACTCTTTATTGTGAGAACTTGTGTGTATTTCTGTAGGTTAAAGCCCACAAAATTTTGGGATTCCCTTAAAACTGTAGCACCCGGGAGTTTCTCACTCACACTGGTTCCATACTCATCTAGCAGTTCAGCAATATTATGATTAAAGGGGCGCTACCATTTTATGGCTCCTGTAACTTTTTTCTGCAGATAAGCAGATCTTTGCTGTGACTACGTGGGTTCACCTGTGTTTCTAGACTTTGGAGTGGTGATTTGCCCTGTAAGCTCTAGTCCATGTTGAGTCCAAAAAGATACATTGGTTTTCAGGGTTTTTGTTGTTGTTGTTGTGAGTATTAAAGGTTTGATTTCCATATTCTTTATGTGTTAGGACTGAAACCAGAAGTCCTGTTAGATATATATTTTAAATTGTAATTGAAGTAAGTAATGAGGTAAAAGCAAAAATGGTAGCATTCATAAAATAGAAAAAATTTTAGTAATAGATTGTCTGAATTCAATCTAAAGCAAAAGGAATGGAGCTGAGAAATGATTTATTTTGTGAAAATTATTATATCATGCTTTATAATTACATACTTATTTAATTTACAAATTTTATCAAATTTTAGTCCAGTAAATTATCTTCCTTTTGCCATTTGATAATCTATTGTTTGATTTTAAAACTCTAATAGAGTTTTACATTTCTCCTGAAATTGTTTTGTAAGTTTATTGATATTTTTGAATTATCTTAGCTGATACTGTATAATTAAAATGTGGGTTTGCACTCTTTAAGCATTTTATGTGTGACTGCACTGTGTGATGCTCTTCTATAAACTGTGAAGAAAATGAGCATTTAAATATTTGCAAATTTCAAGTTTTATTTCTGCAAAGAGAATATAAAACAGTTAAAAATAATTAAGAAAATAATGGAGTGAGTCTGTCTTTAATGAGCTTGTTTTTATTTTGCATATTTATCTTTCACAATCAATTAATACTGAGATGCAAATTGTTAGCCAAATAGCAAACACATTTCATTTGCAAAGTGATCTCCATTAATACTAGTCAAAATGTATTATAAATTGCAGTTAGTACAAGCCTTTTCTATTTTAATGATCAAGTTAATATTAATATTTCATATTATTTTGATATGTACTTTATATCATTGCCAGTGTTATTCTTGTCACAAGTAAGGACACCAGTGGACAAAAATCATTCTACTTTCACTGAAAAATTATAAAGATTTGTTTCATCAAAACTATAAAATGTTTTACTCAGTCAGACAGTGTGGTGTCTTGATTACATAACCCTTTGCTGAGTTTTGACATATGAATGTACCTGTTGAAGGGTACACTTCATATGTTTACAGATTGTTGCATGGTGACTGTACCGTAACCAAATAGTTATCCTCTGTAGTTTTTTTTCTTTTTTTTAACTTTGTTCTAGTGACAGGAAATTTCCTAGGTGCTAGTGTTGCAAGGAGCAATAAGATAATTGTCACCTTGAGGCACACTAGAGTAAGTAGATACACTCATTAACAGATCTTTCATATAATATATTCAGTGCTATGAATGACAATGCAAAGGGAAAAGTGAGAAGTACTATGGACAGGCACTTAGCTTTGTGACTATTAGAGAAGGCTCATAGAGGATATTCAATGTCAGTTGAAACCAGAGGGATGAACAGTGCATTAGTTTCCTAGAGCTGCCATAACAGTTTGCCACAAACTAGATGACTTCAAACAACGGAAGTTTGTCCTCTCACAGTTCTGGAGGCTAGAAGGCTGAAATGAGAGTGTCAGCAGCACTATATTCTTTCTGAAGTTTCCAGGGAAGAATCCTTCCTTGCCTCTTCTTAGCTTCTGGTGGTTTGCTAACAGTCCTTGTCATTCCTTGGCTCATAGCTACATCGTTATTATTTTTGCCTCCATCTTCACATGACCGTCTTTTCTCTGTATGATTCTATTCTTTGCATTCACATATCCTTCTCCTTTATCTTACAAAGATACTAGTCATTGGATTTATGGTCCATTCTTATCAAATATGACCTCATCATAACTTGATTACATCTGCAAAGATCCTATTCCAAATAATGCCACGTGTGCACATTTAGGATGGTTTGAATTTTGGGGAGAATTATTCAACCCAGTACAGTTCTTTCATTGTTCCCTCCAAATTTTCATTATTTCTATATACAAAATATATTCATACTATTCCATCGTCACCAAGTCTTAATCCATTCCAGTATCAACTCTAAGTTCAAAATACCATCTCAATATAATTAATTCAAAAGTCTCAAATTGTATATCTTCTAAATAATTTAAGTCAGACATGGGTGAAGCTCTGATATGGTTCATTGTGGGGAAAAATTGTTTTCTACTCATGGACCTGCCAACCTAGAAAAAAGTTATCTACTCTCAACTTATAATGGGGGATATGTATAGGGTAGATATTCCTACCTTAAAAGGGATGAATAGGAAGGAAAAAAAAGTCAAGGGTCTCAAGGAAGTCCAAAACTCAGTATAGCAATTTCTGTTAGGTGCCAAGAACAGAGAATAACACTCTGTGGCTTAATGCTTGGTCTCCTTACCCCACTAGGGCAGTGGGTCCACCCTCTTGACCCTATCCAGTGGTAGTCCTACTCACTCAAATATTTTCATAAAGATTAATATTTTACAGGTCAGATTTATTATAATATTGATTCCTTATTTCCATTTTATATGCTAGGAATTGGCAATAGGCAGCTCTAGGAACCTTGCAAGAAGACTATTTTTCTCACATTGTTTATTTCACTTTTACTAGTTTTATTTTAGGAACAGTTAGTCTACTCATGTTTTGTAATTATTTTCTCCTTTCCTGAATTAAGGTCTGTGATGTGAAATTTTGTTACATGTATTATAGGAGAAAAACATTCTATTGTCAAATAGATGTAGAAAATGTGGAATAATAATAAACTAATCTACCTTCTCTTCCCTTGGCCTTTGTGTATGGTAAACAACAAATCAGTTTTACAAGAAGTATTTTCTTTATAAAGCTACTTTAAAAATCACATACATCGGGCTTCCCTGGTGGCACAGTGGTTGAGAGTCCGCCTGCCGATGCAGGGGACACAGGTTCGTGCCCCGGTCCGGGAAGATCCCACATGCCGCGGAGCGGCTGGGCCAGTGAGCCATGGCTGCTGAGCCTGCGCGTCCGGAGCCTGTGCTCCTCAATGGGAGAGGCCACAACTGTGAGAGGCCCGTGTACCACAAAAAAAAAAAAAAAAAAATCACATACATCACTGTTTTGTGAGATATTATTTTTAACCACTTTCTTGTTTCCAACATGATTATATCTGATTTATACTAATATATTTATCATAAAGTGGAAAATATCAAATTACAATTGTTAAACAGTACATTTTTTCTTTTTGCAAAATAGTAGTCACTAAAAAAGTTTTATCCAAAATTGTCTTCAGTCTCCTATTTTTACTAAATATGCAATGCATACTGACTTATAGATAATTTATGTGCTAAGTATTGTTAAAATAAAAAAGAGACCAAACTTGAAAATTCCCTGAAAAGACAAAACCAATTTAGCCATACAAACAAAGCTTAATTACTAGCTTGACCTGACTCATTTCTTGTTTCTGCTTCTGCAAATCATAAGCAAGACTTAAACTTCTTCTCAAGCTTGATAAGAGGTAACAACTAACCAATTCCCTATCACTTAACTTCTAATATTATAACCAATCACTGAAGAATAAGCAGTCACTGTCTTCTCACTAAACTGCTTTATAACAATTACCTATGAGCCTCTATGTTTTGCTTTGAGTGTGCTTGGTTTGCAAACTATCTTTTTGGTGTGTGCACAACAAACTTTTACTAATTACTACTTCAGTGATTCATTGGTTTTACTTCTGTTATCTCTGAGCTTTTGACAGTATACTTATGAATTATTTTAATTCTCATAGGATCCTCTTGGTAAGTCATACAAGGGAGTGTGGCGTTGTTACTCCATAACCAGCTTGTTATTGTTACTTTTAATTTTTAAGGTAAGACCTATTAACAATAACACTAAATCAGGGGTTTGGCATAGAGATATTTAAAAGGTCTACACTGGATAATATTCCTAAACTATATCTCCTTTATAAAGAAACAAAATCTCCTTTATAAAGTAAGAATAAAATAAATTATTGATTAATATGTTAAAATAGTGACTGGTTTCCTTAAATTCTCTTTCTGATCTTTTGTTGTTAGGAATGCAAGAGATTTCTGTGTATGGTTTTTATATCCTGCAACTTTACCAAATTCATTAATGAGCTCTAGTAATTTTCTGGTAGCATCTTCAGGATTTTCTATGGATAGTATTATGTCATCTGCAAATAGTGACAGTTTTACTACTTCTTTTCCAATTTGGATCATTTTATTTCTTTTTCTTCTCTGATTGCTGTGGCTAAGACTTCCAAAACTATGTTGAATAATACTGGCAAGAATGGACATCCTTGTCTTCTTGTTCCTGATCTTAGAGGAAATGCTTTCAGCTTTTCACCACAGAGATTGATGTTTGCTCTGCGTTTATCGACTATGACTTTATTATGCTGTGGTAGGTTCCCTCTATGCCTACTTTCTGGAGAATTTTTATCATAAATGGGTTTTGAATTCTGTCAAAAGCTTTTTCTGCATCTATTGAGATGATCATGTGATTTTTATTCTTCAGATTATTGATGTGATGTATCACACTCGTTGATTTGTGGATAATGAAAAATCATTTCATCCCTGGACTAAATCCCGCCTGATCATAGTGTATGATCCCTTTAATGTGTTGCTGGATTCTGTTTGCTAGTATTTTGTTGAGGATTTTTGTGTCTATGTGCATCAGTGATGTTGGCCTGTAATTTTCTTTTTTGTGCTATCTATCTTTGTCTGGTTTTGGTATCAGGGTGATGGTGGCCTCATAGAATGAGCTTGGGAGTCTTCCTTCCTCTGCAATTTTTTGAAAGAGTTTGAGAAGAAAAGTTTTCCTGTAATTGATTTCTAATCTCATAGCATTGTGGTCAGAAAAGATGCTTGATAGGATTTCAATTTTCTTAAATTCTCCAAAAGAAATTAAGAAAATAATACCATTTACCATTGCATCAAAAAGAATAAAATACCTAGGAATAACCCTACCTAAGGAGGCAAAAGACCTGCACAGAGAAAACTGTAAGATACTGAGATACAGATGTAGAGAACAGACTTGTAGACACAGGGGGAGGGAAGGGGAGGGTGAGATGAACTAAGAGAGTAACACTGAAATATATACACTGCCATGTGTAAAAGAGATAGCTAGTAGGAAGCTGCTGTATAGCACAGAGAGCTCAGCTCGGTGCTCTGTGATGAACTAGAGGGGTGAGGTGGGGATATATGTATAAATATAGCTGATTCACTTTGTTCTAGAGCAGAAACTAACCCAATATTGTAAAACAATTATACTCCAATAAAAAGAAAAAATATACTGATGAAAAAAATCACAGATGACACAAACAGATGGAGAGATATACCATGTTCTTGGACTGGAAGAATCCATATTGTCCAAATGACTGTACTGCCCAAAGCAATCTACAGATTCAATTCAATCCCTATCAAATTACCAATAGCATTTTTCACAGAATTAGAACAAAATTTTTTAAAATTTGTACAGAAACACAGAAGACCCCGAATAGATAAAGCAATCTTGAGAAACAAAAACGGAGCTGGAGGAATCAGGCTCCCTGACTTCAAACTATACCACAAAGCTACAGTCATCAAAATAGTATGGTACTGGCACAAAAAGAGAAATATAGATCAATGGAACAGGATAGCAAGTCCAGAGATATATCCAAGCACGTATGGTCCCCTAATCTACTACAAAGGAGGCAAGAATATGCAATGGAGAAAAGACATCCTCTTTAATAAGTGGTGCTGGGAAAACAGGACAGCTACATATAAAAGAATGAAATTAGAACACTCCCTAACACCATACACAAAATAAACTCAAAATGGATTAAAGACCTAAATGTAAGGCCGGATACTATAAAACTCTTAGAGGAAAACATAGGCAGAACACTTTCTGACATAAATTGCAGCAAGATCTTTTTTGACCCACTTCTTAGAGTAATGAAAACAAAAATAAACAAATGGGACCTAATTCAAAGATTTTGCACGGGGACTTGGCCGGTGGTCCAGTGGTTAAGACTGCACTTCCACTGCAGGAGGCATGAGTTCGATCCATGGTCAGGGAACTAAATTCCTGTATGCTGTGCAGCACAGCCCAAAATCCCAAAACCAAAACAAAAAAACTTTTGCACAGCAATGGAAACCATAAACAAAACGAAAAGACACCAAACTGGAGAAAATATTTGCAAATGAAGTGACAAAGGACTAATCTCCAAAATATACAAACAAACAAACAGCTTATGCAGCTCAATATATATATATATATATATATATATAAACCCAATCAAAAAATGGGTGGAAACTCTAAATAGACATTTCTCCAAAGAAGACAAACAGATGGACAAAAAGCAAATGAAAAGATACTTAACACTAATTATTAGAGAAATACAAATCAAAACTACAATGAGGTATCACCTCACACTGGTCAGAATGGCCATCATCAAAATAGCTACAAACAATAAATGCTAGGGAGGGTGTGGAGAAAAGGGAACCCTCCTCCACTGTTGGTGGGAATGTAAATTGGTACAGCCACTATGGAGGACAGTATGGAGTTTGCTTAAGAAACTAAAAATGCAGATACCATATGATCCAGCAATCCCACTCCTGGGCATATATCCAGAGAAAACCATAATTCGAAAAGATACATTGCACCCCAATGTTCACTGCAGCCATAAAAGTAGTATGAAATAATATCATTTGCAGTGACATGAATGGGCCTAGAAATTGTCATACTGAGTGAAGACAGAGAAAGACAAATATCATAAGATATCACGTACCTGTGGAATCTAAAAAAATGGTACAAATGAACTTATTTACAAAACAGAAATAGAGTCACAGATGCAGAAAACAAACTCATGGTTACTGGAGTCGGGGGGGATAAATTGGGAGACTGACATATACACACTACTATATATATATATATATAATAGCTAACTAATAAGGACTTACTCTATAGCACAGGCAACTCGTCTTAATACTCTCGAATGACCTGTACAGGAAAAGATTCTAAATAGGAGTGGATATATGTATACGTACAACTGATTCACTCTGCTATACAGCAAAAACTAATACAACATTTTAAATCAACTACACTGCAATAGAAGTTTTTTAAAAATCACAAGTATGAGAATGGCAAAGTGCTATACTTTTAATAAATGATTAGGAACCATAAAAAATACATTATGGAACACAGTTTGAGGTCAATTTCAGTTAAAATAAACAGGGACAACACACATATTCTACTTGCAGTAAAAGATAGTGAATGGCTACATGAAGTCAAAGCAGTGATATTTCCTAATTAATGCAGCTGCAGTTAAGAAATCTCCCAAACCTTCAATTCATTAATTTATTTATTTTTCCAAATAAATTTACTATTTAAAGTTTTACTCCATTCGAGTAAGAAAGGGAGGGAGTGGGGGAGAGAGGGAGAGAGACAGAAAGTTCCATTAGCTTTCAAGTCTACCAAATATTGCTTTAAAAATCATAAAAAGTAGTACTAAAGTATCGTATTAATGCATCCCTCTGTTTTCACAACCTTGCAACTTTAGTCTAATCAAATTTTAATGATAAGGTATAAGATATAGCCTGATCTAAGTTCTGCCTTACTTTCCTTGTTTTATTTAGTCCTGGATGAAAGTTATTCTCATTTTAATAATGTTTCTTAGTATTCTGTTTTGAAGATATTTAACCACTTTTCTTCTCATGATGGACTGACAAATAGATTAATGTAGACACTTGGTGCCCAGGGGTCTTGATTTTATATCAATTAAAGGAATTTGGGATAGAGAATAGAAAAGATAGAGGAAACACAAATCAGTGGTGAAGATAAAACAGGCTAGTTGGAGGCACAAGGATGCGAGATTTCAGATGTTTCATGTTAAAGTAATATTACTCCTCATATCTTAAGCCAAGTTGTTGTAATTGAAAATGTGTTCTCCCCCCAACAAATGTTGGAGTCCTAATCCCCAGTGCTTCAGAGTGTGACCTTATTTGGAGATAGTTTTTACAGAGGTAATTAAGTTAAAATGTGGTGGGTAGGGTAAGCCCTAATCTAATATGGGTGGTATCCTTATGAAAAGGAAAAAAGTTTGGACAGAGAGACAAGTACAGAGAGAAAATAATGTGAAAAGATACAGAGAGACAATGGCTGTCTTTAATGTAAGGAGAGAGGTCCTTAGAAGTTACTAACCCTGTTGACACCTTTATCTTGAACTTCCAGGCTCCAGAACTGTGAGACAATAAACTTCAGTTGTTCAAGCCACCCATTCCTGATATTTTGTTATGGCAGCTCTAGCAAACTATTACACAAGTGATCCATCTTTCAGACAGACAAGAAAGAAAATTTCCTTTTGAGGCTACTTTACTTTTTTTCTTTTTTATAGGGACACAGGGAAAACAAACCACACTTAGCCTCTAAGGTCAGCTGATTAGTGACTTACAAGCTCTGTTGTCATTAGAGTCCTTTACAAATTATGTCATAACATCCAACACAGAATTAATTAAACAAAGATAACAGCCAAAGTCATGGTATGAAAAAAGTTGAAGCCAAGGAGGATAAGTTTTTATTACCAAATTTCTTCTAATTATTTTTATTGTGAGAACTAAAATGAGTTAATTCATGTAATATTATTAGAATAAGTGGCCAAAACATGGTAAGTGCAATGTAGGCATTTGCTGTTATTACCTAATTGGGATCCTGAATTTTCTTATGCTAATGTATTGGTCAGAGCGATCGAACTAAAATTTGAAATTATTGTGGAGATGAAGATGGTAGAGTAGGAAGATGCAAAACTCACCTCCTCTTACAAAAACATCCAAAATATATCTACATGTGGAATGATTCTCACTGAAAACTAACTGTAGACTGGCAGAAAGACTCCTGTACAGCCAAGACTGTAAGAAAGATCCACACAGGATTAGGTAAGGAAGGGAAGAGAACTGATCAGATTTGGACCTGTGCACCTGGGAGGGGACTCAGAAGAGGAGGGAGGTTACACAAGTGGAGATCTCCCATAGAGAGTGATTGGCTCAAGTCACATACTGGGTGCCCCAGGGCTGGGGTCTGACACCTGGAAAACAAGTCCCCTTGACTGGTTGGAGGACTGGTGGGACTAACAGGAGAGCTGTGGGAAGCCTGGACTCTGCTCATGAGAGTGCACACATGCTTGCTTACTTCTGAAACAGGGTGGAGAGAGTGTATTGAAACTGCACAGGATGCAGGCTGGTTTCCTAAGACCACCCTGGTGTGCACCCCAGCCTGAGATGAGTGTCCACTCATGCCCCACCTGCTCATGATGTAGGTTCACATTGGGGCAAGGGCTGCCACTGCTGCAGGGAAAGCTCAGCTGTGAGGGACAAAGGCAGCTCAGACCAGGAGCTGCATCTGAGCAGGGTAAGGGCAACAATTACTGGTGCTTACTCAGGCAGTGCATCATAAGTGATCCAGGTCTCTGACTGTGTCTGGGACTGCCCTCAGCCTTCTCAACAATCCATGCTAAGCACCTGCACCAGCCCCACCTACTCCACAGCACAGCTCCACACTAGGGTGAGGGATACAGTGGCCAAGAGGAGAGCTCAGCTGTTAGGGACAAAGGCAGCACAGACCCAGAGAAGAGAGAAAAAAGGGGGTAGAAGATGTATTTGATAAAATTATTGCTGGAAACTTCCCAAACGTGAAGAAGGAAACATATCCAGGTATGGGAAGCACAGAAGATCCCAAACAAGATGAACCCAAACAGATCCTCACCAAGAAATACCATAATTAAAATGGCAAAAGTTAAAGAGAGAATTTTAAAGGCAGCAAGAGAAAAACTGTTATATACAAGGGAGTCCCCCAAAGGTTATCAGCTGATTTCTCTGCAGAAACTTCTCAGGCCAGAATGGAGTGGCTTGATATAGTCAAAGAGCTTAAAGGAAAAAACCTGCAACCTAGGATACTACACCCAGCAAGATTATCATTTAGAATTGAAGGAGAGAGAAAGAAATTCTGAGACAAGCAAAAGCTAAAAGAGTTCATGAATACTAAACCTACCCTAAAAGAAATGTTACAGGGTTTTCTCTGACTGGAAATGAAAAGGCTATAATAAGAAGTAAGTATATATAGGAAATGAAAAATCCCACTAGCAAAGGTAAATATATAGTAAAGGCTGAGGATCAGCCAGTTAAATTGCGCAAAGAATAAAATGCAAAAATTTGTAAAATCATCTAGAATAATCAGTAAAGAGATGAAGACGTGACATTAAAAACAAAATGTGGAGGATGGGAGTTAAAAATGTAAATCTTTTAGAATGTGTTTGAACTGAAATGATTACCTGATTAAAACATATAGTTATAGATCAACATATATGAATCCCATGGTAACCACAAATCAAAAACCTACAATAGATACACAAAAACTAGAGAGTAAGGAACACAAATATACTACTTAAAATTATCAAACCAAAAGGAAGAAACTAGAAAAAGAATTAAAAACAGAACTACAAAAAAGAACCAGAAAACAAGTTTTTAAAAAAATGACAATAAATACACACCTATCAATAATCACTTTAAATATCAGTGGGCTAAATTGTTTTCAATGGACAAAAGGTGGTTATTGGGGAAAAAAATAGGACCCATCTATAATGCTGCTTACAAGAGACTTACTTCAGAGCTAAAGATACACACAGACTGAAAGTTGAGGGGATGGAAAAAGATATTTCATGTAAACGGAAACAACAAAAAGCATGGTAGCAATACTCATATCAGACAAAGTAGACTTTAAAACAGAGGCTATAACAAAAGACAAAGAAGGATATTACATAATGATAAAAGGATCAATAAAAGAAGAGGGTATAACACTCGTTATATATGAACCTAATACAGGAACACCTAACTAAAAGCAAATATTAACAGACATAAAGGGAGAAATTGACAATAATATTAGCAGGGGACTTCAGTACACCACATACATCAATGGACAGATCATCCAGATAGAAAATCAATAAGGAAAGAGTGGTCTTAAATGACACGTTAGACCAGTTGGATTTAATACATACCTATAGGAAATTCCATACAAAAACAGCAGAAGAAACATTCTTTTCAAGCATGCATGGAATGTTCTCCAGGATAGACAACATGTTGGCCAAAAAACAAGTCTTAACAAATTTAAGTGGATAGAAATTATATCAAAGCATCCTTTCTGATCAAAATGATATAAAAATGGAAATCAGTTACAGGAAGAAAAATGGGAAAAGAACATACACATGGAGACTAAACAGTATGCTACTAAAAAACCAGTGGGTCAATGAAGAATTCATTGAGGAAATCAGAAAATACCTTGAGACAAATGAGAATGGAAATACAACTTTCCAAAATTCATGTGATGCAGCAAAAGCAGTTCTAAGATGGAAGTTTATAGTGACACAGGCCTACCTCAAGAAACAAGAAAACACGTCCTAAAAACAAGATGAAGTACCATCTAAATGAATCAGAAAAAGAAGAACAAAGTCCAAAGTCAGTAGAGAAAAGGAAATAATAAAGATCAGAAGGGAAATGAATAAAATAGAGACAAAAAAAGAGAAATGATCAGTAAAACAAAGAGCTGATTTTTTTTTAAGATAAACAAAATTGAGAAAAATTTAGCCAGACTCATCAGGAAAAAAGAGGATTCATATAAACAAAATAAGAAATGAAAGAGGAGAAATAACAACCAATATCACAGAGATACAAAATAAAATCATGAGAGAATACTATGAACAGCTATATGCCAACAAATTGGACAAACTAGAAGAAATGGACAAATTTCTAGAAAGATACAATCTTCCAAGACTGTATCAGGAAGAAATAGACAATGTAAACAGACCGATCACTAGTAGTGAAATTGAATTTGTAATAAAAAAACAAAAACAAAAACAAAACTTCCCAGTAAACAGAAGTCCAGGACTGGACGTCTTCACAGGGGACTTCTACCAAATATATAAAGAAAAGCTAATACCTATCTGTCTCAAACTATTCTAAAAAATTAAAAAAGGATGGAATACTCCCAAATTCATTCTACAAGGTCACCATCACTCTGATATCAAAACCAAAGAAAGACACTACAAAAAAGAAAATTATAGGCAAATATATCTGATGAATATAAATGCAGAAATTCTCAACACAATATTAGAAAAACAAATTCAATAATATATAAAAAGGATATATATGCCATGATGAAGTGGAGTTTATTCTAGGGTCACAAAGATGGTTCAACACTTGCAAATCAATTAATGTGATGTACCACATTAACAAAAGGAAGGAGAATATTCACATGATCATCTCAATAGACAAAGGAAAAGCATGTGAGAAAATTCAACATCCATTCATGATAAAAACTCTCATCATAATTGGTATAGAGGAAACATGTCTCAACATAATAAAGACTATTTACAACAAACTCACGACTAACATATTTAATGGTGAAAAGCTGAAAACGTTTCCCCTAAAATCAGGAACAAGACAAGGATGCCCACTCTTGCCACTTCTATTTAACATACATAGTACTGGTAGTCCTAGCCATAGCAATCAGACAATAAAAAGAAATAAAAGGCATCCAAACTGGAAAGAAAGAAGTAAAATCCTATTTGCAGGTGGCATTATACTATATGTGGAAAACCCTAAAGTCTCTATCCAAAAACTATTAGAACTAATAAAGGAATTCAGTAAAGTTGCAGAATACAAAATTAATATACAAAAATCTGTTGCTTTTTTATACACTAATAATGAACTATCAAAAAGAGAAAGCAGAACAAAATCATGTTTAAAATTGGATCAGAAAGAATAAAATACCTAGGAATAAACTTAACCAAGGAGGAGAAAAACCTAAACTCTGAAAATTATGAAACACTGATGAAGGAAATTGAAGATGATACAAAGAAATGGAAAGATATCCTGTGTTCTTAGATTGGAAGAATTAACAGTTAAATGTGTCCATACTACACAAAGCAATCTACACATTTGATGGAATCCCTGACAAAATAACCATGACACTTTTCACCAAATTAGACCAAATAATCCTAAAATTTATATGGAATTAACCACAAAAGACCTCAAGTTGCCACAGCAATCTTGAGAAAAAAAGTAGATAGCTCAAATTATCATGCTCCCTGATTTCAGGCTATACTACAAGTCTACAATAATCCAAACAGCATGGCACTGGCACAAAAACAGACACACGGATCAATGGAAGAGAACTGAGACCCAGAAATAAACCCACACATCTATGGTCAATTAATCTACGAAAGGAGCCAAGAATATACGGCAGGAAAAGAAAGTCTCTTCAATAAATAGTGCTGGGAAAACTGGTCAGTTACATGAAAAAGAATGAAATCAGAACATTTTCTCACACCACATACAAAAATAAAATGGATTAAAGACCTACCTAAATATAAGACCAGAAACTATAAACCTCCTAGGAGAGAACAAAGGCAGAACACTCTTTGACATAGATCCAAAAAATATATATTGCAACGATTTATCTCCTAAGGCAAAAGAAACAAGAGCAAAAATAAACAAATGGGGACTAATTAAACTTAAAAGTTTTTGCACAACAAAGGAAGACATTGACAAAATATCTGAATGGAAGAAAATATCTGCATATGATATGACCAATAAGGGATTAATATCTAAAATATATAAACATCTCATACAACTCATTATCACAAAAACAACCAGAGGGCTCCAATCAAGACGGAAGAATAGAAGGATGTGGAGCTCACCTCTTCCCAGAAATACTTCAAAAATACATCTACATGCAGAACAATTCTCACAGAATACCTACTGAATCCTGGCAGATCTCAGACACACAAAAGTGAAAGAAAGATCTCCATGTATCCAGGTAGGATGAAAGAAAATAAAAGGAAGCAGGACAGGACCTGAACCCCTGGAAGGGAGCTGTGAAACAGGAAAGATTCCTGCAACCTGGGAAGCCCCCTCACTGGCAGCAAGATCAGCTGGGACAGGAAGAGAACTTCAGAAGCTCAGAGGAAAGTGCAGCAACCAGTTTCGGCAGGCAGAACAGAGAGAGACCTGCACAGATGGTCCGTGCCACCACCCTGCACTCCCTAGCCTGATAAGTGCCTCCACTGGTGTGGGTGGGGGCTGGGTGCTGAAACTCGGGTATTAGAGGACAGACCTGGGGACAGGACTGGGATTGGCTGCACAGAGACAGCCTGAAGGGGCTGGAGTTTGGCACAGGCTGCAATCACGGGTGTATGCAGAAGAAGACTGGGCCTGCCATAGAAGTGAAATACCATTTTTAAGCGGCCTGTGAAGGGAGGGGCAGGGCCTGCCATAACAGCCTCTTTCTCAGTGAGCTCTCAGCCAGCTTGGTCCCACCTCTACAAGCTCTGGGAGCACACAGGTGCAAGTGCCAGCATGTTGCCCACAGGCAGAGGTGGGGCTGAAATCAGAGCTGATCTCCAGGGGCCATTCAACTTAGGAAGCAGGGCTGAAATCTGAGCCCTTTCCCCATGGCTATGCAATCCACAGATTTAAACTGTCACCACCAGCTCTGTAAAATCTGCACCTGCAGGACATCCAAGTGGACAATGGGTACTCCCACAGCTGGGACAGGTCTGGCTTTAGAATCTGTGGGCTTATAGGGCGTGCATATGTGGAGGCATGGCCAGGGTCTGGGCTGTTTCCATAGCTCCCATGGTGGGTCCAAGTGTGCAACAACTGTGGCCCTGTTACCTGATTTCAGTGGATCTGTGCCTATGGATCTGCATTGATGGTTTTGTGAAAGCAACACCTGAGGGACACCAGGGCCGATTTCTGGCATTCTCACAGTTGAGGCAGGTCTGAGGGAAGTGCCAACAACAGTGTACTTTGTGAGGCGGGTGGTAGGTGACACCACAGAGCACACTCCCCAGTGGACAGCTCCAGCAGAGGAATACTTAGTGGCTTCTCTCTCAGTGGGAGTGCTCCAATCCTGCCTACCTCAAACCACAGCTCACAAACAGATATGGGGGCTTCCAGTCCAACAACTAGGGAGCAGATCCTGCCCCCAACAGGGCTGTGACAACCATAGAGCAAAGAGGAGGCCCCATTCAACATTCAGTGCAAGCTCTAGCTAGACACCACAACAGTCACATCCCCGAATGAGGGGATAACAGCCAGCACACACTGAGAAAAGAGGTCACAGGCATCCATACTAAAAACAGCCCTCACACCAAAAAACATTAAACCCATGCAGGCTACACAGGGATGTTCCCATGCAAAAATAGCCCTCCAAGACCACAATAGATAACTGTTTCTCCTAAACTCATAGAGTAAGAGAAATAAAAGTAAAGTGAAGAAGATGAGGAACCACTCCCAATGAAAAGATCAAGAGAATTCCCCTGAAAGAACAAACAAACTGACTTCTTCAGTCTAATAGAAACTGAGTTCAAAAAGGAGATAATGAAAATATTGAAGGAATTAAGAGAAGCTATCGACAGAAATGTGGATTACTATAAAAAGGAACTAGAAACTATAAGGAGGAGCCAAGAAAAATTAGAAAATTCATTTGCAGAGATGAAATCTGAACTAAAGGCAATGAATAGCAGAATGAATAATGCAGAAGAAGGAATAAGTGTTCTGGAAGATAGAATAATGGAAATCAGCCAATCAGAACAGCAGACAGAAAGCCAAATTAAAAAAAAATGAAAGCAATATAAGAGACCTATGGGATAATATAAAGCATGCCAGTCTATGCATAATAGGGATTCCAGAAGGAGAAGAAAGATAAAAGGGGATCAAAAATGTAGTTGAAGAAATTATGGCTGAAAACTTCCCAAACCTAAAGAAGGAAACAGATATCCAGGTACAGGAAGCACGAGGGACCCATACAAGATAAACCCAAACAGACCTACACCAAGACATATTATAATTAAAATGGCAAAAGTTAAAGAGAGGATTCAAAAAACAGCAAGAGAAAAACAAAGAGTTTATTACAAGGAAACCCCCTCAAGGCTATCAGCCGATTTCTCTACAGAAATGTTGCATGCCAGAAGGGAGGGGGAAAATATATCCAAAGTCTTGAAAGGGAAAATTCTGCAATCTAAAATACTCTACCCAGGAAGATTAACATTTAGAATAGAAGGAGAGATAAAGAATTTCTCAAACAAAAGCTAAAGGAATACAGCAATACTAAACCTATCCTTAAAAGAAATATTGAAATGTCTTTTCTAAATAGAAAAGAAGCAAGAACCTATAGGAATGAGAAAATCACAATTGGAAAGTATATCACTTAAATTAAGCTAGTATACAGATTAAAAAAAGAAAAAATCAAAAAAAATTTGTGAAAGCAATGGTAACCACAATGAACAGCAAGATGATAAACATGAAGATTTAAAAGGACATCAAAATCATAAAATATTGGGGAGGAGAGTAAGAAAATGTAGGGGTTTTTTTCAGAATGTGTTTGAGCCTATATGACTATCAGTCTAAAGCAAGTAGATATAGCAAGGGGTTAACATTTTTGAAAAACAGGTAGCCACAAATCAAAAACATGCAATAGGTTCACAGAAACCAAAAAAGAACACAAACATAATACAAAAGGAAGGCATCAAAGTACAAAAGAAAAAAGAAACAAAGAAATACAGAATCAACTGGAAAGCAAGGTTTAAAATGGCAATAAATACATATCTATCAATAATCACCTTAGATGTCAATGGACTAAACACTCCAATCAAAAGACATAGAGTAACAGATTGCATTAAAAAAAATAAGAGCCTACAATAGTCTCCCTACAAGAGATCCACTTTAGGTCAAAGATCACACATAGATTGAAAGTGAGGGGATGAAAAAAGATACTTCATGCAAATGGAAACGATAAATTGGGGGTTGAAATACTCATATGATACAAAATAAACTTCGAAACAAAGGCCATTAAGAAAGAAAAAGAAGGACACTATATAGTGATAAAAGGATCAGTACAAGAAGAGGATATTACACTTGTCAACATATATATATGCACCCAATATAGGAGCACCCAAATACATAAAACAAATACTAACTGATATAAAGGGAGAAATTGATGGAAATACAATAATAGTAGGAGACTTTAACACCCCACTCACATCAGTGGCAGAACTTCTAGACAGAAAATCAATATGGCAACAGAGATCCTAAATGATGCAATAGAACAATTAGACTTAACTGATATTTTTGGAACATTACATCCCCAAAAAAGCAGAATACACATTGTTTTCAAGTGCACATGGAACATTTTCTAGGACTGACCACATACTAGGGTACAGAAAAAACCTCAGCCAATTTAAGAGTATAGAAATTATTTCAAGCATTTTTTTTTACCACAGTGGCATGAAGCTAGAAATCAACCACAGAAAAGTAAATGAGAAAACAAAACAAAATGATTACATGGAAACTAAACAACATGCTACTAAAAGACCAAAGGGCCAACGATGAAACCAAAGAATAAATTTAACAATACCTTGAGATAAATGACAGTGAATACACAACCATACAAAAATTTACGGAATGCAGCAAACGCAGTTCTTAGATGGATGTTCATAGTGATACAGGTCTTCCTCAGAAAACAAGCAAAATCTCAAATAAACAACCTAACCTACCTCCTAAAATAATTACAAAAAGAAGAACAAACAAAACCTAAATTTAGCAGAAAGAAGGAAATAATAAAAATCAGAGGAAATAAAAGATATTTAAAAAGCAATAGAAAGAGAAATCAATAAAACCAATAGCTGTTTCTTTGAAAGGGTAAACAAAATTGACCAACTTCTGAGCAGGCTCACCAAGAAGAAAAGATAAATAATCCAAATAAACAAAATAAAAAATGAAAAAGCAGAAATAATAACCAATACCACAGAACTACATAAACCATAAGAGAATACTATGAACAATTGTATGCCAACAATTGGACAGCCTTGAAGAAATGGACAAAATTCTAAACATTTACAGTCCACCAAAACTGAATCAGGAAGAAATAGATTATTTGAACAGACTGATCACTCACATATACACACACATAAAGGTATATATGTGTCTCTATATAAACACACAGAGTATATATGTAAGTAATTATATATATACATATATACATATGCACATAATATTTTGAGCTATTTTAGGGTAAGTTACACATGTATAATAGTTTGACCCTTTATCCCTAAATATGTCAGTGTGTGTTTCCTAAGAATAGGGTTTTCCTCTTACATTTTCACATCATAGTACAGTTATCAACTTCATAAATTTACATGAATATAATCCTTTAACCTACAGTGCATCTTTCAATTTTGTCAGTTTCTTAATAATGTCTTTATAGAATAACCCCAACCAACTCCTCCAGGAGACAGTCAACTGGGTCTGTGACTAAGCTCCAGTTAAAAGTCTAGAAACCAAAGCTTAGGTGAGCTTTCCTGAATGCAAATTCTTCATGTCTATTAGCACACGTCATTGATGAGAGGAGTTAACACTGTCCATGACTTCACCAGGAAAGGACAGCTGGATGATCCGTGTTTGGAGACCTTCTAAAGTCTACCAATTGCATTTTTTCCTTTGTCTGATTTTAATTGGTATTCTTTCATTGTAATAGGCTATAGCCATGAGTATAATAGCTTTCAGTGATATTTGTCAGTTTTTCTAGAAAATTATCAAACTTGCGGGTGGTCTTGGGGATCTCTGAACTTGTAATTTGTGTCAAAAGTGAGAGTGATTAGGGAAATGCCCAGACTCTTTAGATGGTGTCAGAAGAAAGGGCGGTATTGTGGACAGTTCTCTAGCATCACAGTATTACATTGACCTGCCCCAACTATCAGAAGTGCCCTGTGGTACCTCAGACACCTGGAAAAGGTCACCAAACTTAAGTTTGCTTACACTGAAATTGCCTTTACTGGGTGGGTTCTGTAATTTAATCTCAAACAAAAGATTGCTCTCAAAACACAAGCCTATTGCTTTTGTTCTGAGGGTATTTTAATAGTTGTCTCCAAAAGATGTGAGGACATGTACCATATGACCTGCTCTACTAGATAGCCTAATGACAGTTTTGGGAGAAAGCTTTCTGGGTGCAGCTCTTGTTACCTCATTGCTGATTTTATGAGTTAGTGGGAGGTAAGGAAGAGCAATTCGATAGGATAAGACATGCTGGGTTTAAACCAATTTCTACCCCCCAAAACACCTTTGGAGACTTTTCATACTATAATATAGCACGCACTTGAGAAATAGTTAATATTTTTCCATAGTGAATCTTGCTAGTGAGGGAGGGAAATACTACTAAAAGGAATAGCAGTCTAAAAATTGATTCAAACAAATGTGCCATTAGAAGCATGCAGTTAAAGTAGTGAGTAAAGATGTGATGCTTTATTTCTTACAATTCTTTCTATGAACATCCATATTTTAGGACCCATAAAAAGGATCAATGGATGTTCTTTCTTTTTTATTAAATTTGTAAATCATTGGAAAATATACAAGCCCACACTTCTTTGCTCATATCCCGTTCATCTGTGAGAGAGGGTGAAAATAATGGCTGAAGATGGTTCCCATCTTTGTCAGAGTCATATATCCTATTGATTGCTTGTTTCCAACAAATGGTGATGAGCCATAAACTCTAAAGCCCTCCATGCCCCATCTCCTTAACATTCTCCTCATAACAACCAGAATCAGGTCCATTCTATCTGCTTTTGTGATTTTAATCATTAGTTTGTAACTTTAATACCATCCATTTTGCTATCAACACGATATGTAAGAGTTTTTTTGGACGAAGAAAAATGAACATTTTGCATTTTAAAATTGCGTTTAATAATTTAGAACCACCATGGGTTTCTGTTCTTAGAAACTGCAACCAGATCTCATATCAGCAGATTTGATTATTGAAAGCACAGAGTAAAAGTTGCATTATAATGTATAAAAATGCTGATGAAGAGCAATGGAGTGCTGTGTGGTACAGCTTTGATTTACGGATCAACTAGGGTGGCCAGTTATTGATCATTACCTGTGAATTATTGATACCCTGAGATCAGTGAAATGGTTTCTTTTCAGCTTGTCTCAATTTACACTTCCTTCAAAGAATGCAGGTTTTGTTTGTAGGACTGTCTTTGTTTGACTTCCCTGAAACCTAATGGTTCACAGTACTTGTTAGAAGAGGATTCTATTGCATCTTGATATTTTAGGTAAATAAAAGTGTCTCCTTGGAAGGAAAGTCTTTCCGTTCAGTGTAGTAGTATTACCCCTTTGTATCAGATTCTTGTAGGGTCCTGGTTCTTTTAATATGAATTTGCCTTAATCATGTAACAACCTTTCCCACTTTTCTTGACCAAGTGACATTAGAGGTATTTTTTTCTTTTCTTCCTTCCTTCCTTCCTTCCTTCCTTCCTTCCTTCCTTCCTTCCTTCCTTCCCCCCTCCCTCCCTCCCTCCCTCCCTTCTTTCTTTTTTCTTTCTTTCTTTCTTTCTTTCTTTCTTTCTTTCTTTCTTTCTTTCTTTCTTTCTTTCTTTCTTTCTTTCTTTCTTTCTTTTTCTTTCTTTCTTTCCCTTTCTTCCTCCCTCCCTTCCTTCCTCCTCCCCTCCCTCCCTTCCTTCCACCCTTCCTTCCTTTTCCTGTCTCTCTTTCTTTCTATCTTCTTTCTGATGTGAAAAAGTTGTCAAGTGACAATTAAAACCATCATTATTTCACCCCAAATCAGAACCTTGAAACCACTTTTAAGTATACACTCCCCTTTACTCTTCTTGTGCAATTAGTTATCAAGCTGCATTGATAGTTTTCCTTGATATCTCATCAGTCTTTTCCCCCTTATTCTAATTGTTGCTACCATAATTAAGCACTTGCAATAATCAGCTATTTTCACTATCTGGAGTCCTGGCTCTCTATAATACATGATGTTCTCCACTTATAAATTTCAAAGGTTCAGCCCCTGACGTTGAATGCAAAATACTACAATCAGATTTTGATCTGATTTTTAGAGGAAATCTATGATTAGAGAAAAGTTAAAGATTCCTTCTGTAAATCATCTTCTGGCACATTGCTTTAAATTTTTAACACTATTCTATACAAGTCTGTATGGATGTTCAGAGTGGACAGCTCATCTGTGCAATAGGATGTTTTATTCTAGATCAAAGAACAATTACCACTCTTAGTATGTGAGATATTTTAATGGTTATATTTAAACAGTTTCTTTTCTTTAAAGTTTTTGTTGTCTATTCAAAATCATCAGTGAACTCAAATGCCAATCAACAGGGGCTTGGTTGAATCAATAATGCTGTATCTGCAAAGTAGAAAACTATGTAACTCTTAAAAGAGATAAATCTACCTGGCTTAACAGAGAAAAATCCCCAAGATGGATTGTCAAATAAGAAAGCAAGCTATGAGGGATTTTAGAGTAGATACACAATTTAGTTGAGAAAATAAGTATGTGTTTACATATGTACATATGTATGTACAGACAAAGTTTGGAAGGCTATACCCTATTTTATTAAAACAGTTACCTCTTAGAAATAAATGTAAATAGATTTTTTAAAATTTATACATTTAATTACTGATTGAAATTTTCATTAGGAGCTTGTATCACTTTTATATGCAACATTGAAAGAAAAAAATTACATATACCATGAACGTTTGTAACTATATAAGCAAGTCTAAAGTTAATATTCAAAGCTCCTCATAATTTAGCCTCTGCTGATATTTCCACCATTACTGTTCACTTTGTTAGGATCAGTTGCAGTTTGCTTCTGGTTTACTAACTCTGTTTTGGCCAAAGCAATCTCCCTTTTCCTGAATATGCCTCATGTGAGTGTATAGTAATGTCTCTGAACACCTCCATTCACAGGGAGGAATCCTGGACTCCTTTACATGCTAGCATGTGTTCTTCCATCATGTTTTCACATACCTAACACTCCTGCCTACCGATACCAAGAGCAGAATTGTCTGAACGACAGGGATTGTGTACCACTGCCATTGTTTTCTCCAGATCCCTGTGCAACCTGTAATTTACATAATTTATTTAGATTGCCCCATGTTTTCTTTTCTTTTCACGTTTGTTGGAGTATAAATGCTTTACAATGTTGTGTTAGTTTCTGCTGTACAACAAAGTGAATCAGCTATATATCCCCATATCCCCTCCCTCTTGAGCCTCCCTCCCACCCTCCCTATCCCACCTCTCTAGGTCGTCACAAAGCACCAAGCTGACCGCCTTGTGCTATGCAGCAGCTTCCTACTAGCCATCCATTTTACGTTTGGTAGTGTATATATGTCAGTGCTACTCTTTCACTTCATCCCAGCATCGCCTGCCCCCTCCCCTGTGCCCTCAAATCCATTCTCTGTGTCTACGTGTTTATTCCTGCCCTGCCACTAGGTTCATCAGTACGGCTTTTTAAAATTCTATATATATGTGTTAGCGTACGGTATTTGTTTTTTTCTTTCTGACTTGCTTCACTCTGCATGACGGATTCTAGGTCCATCCACCTCACTACAAATAACTCAATTTCATTCCTTTTTATGGTGGAGTAATATTCCGTGTATATATATATGCGCCACATCTTCTTTATCCATTTATCTGTTGATGGACACTTAGGTTGCTTCCATATCCTCACTATTGTAAATAGAGCTGCAATGAACATTTTGGTACATGACTCTTTTTGAATTATGGTTTTCTCAGGGTATATACCCAGTAGTGGGATTGCTGGGTCGTATGGTAGTTCTATTTTTAGTTTTTTAAGGAACCTCCATACTGTTCTCCATAGTGGCTGTATCAATTTACATTCCCACCAATAGTACAAGAGGATTCCCTTTTCTGCACACCCTCTCCAGCATTTATTGTTTGTAGATTTTTTGATGATGGCCATTCTGACCAGTGTGATGTGATACTCCTTGTGGTTTTGATTTGCATTTCTCTAATGATTAGTGATGTTGAGCATCCTTTCATGTGTTTGTTGTCAATCTGTATATCTTCTTTGGAGAAATGTCTATTTAGGTCTTCTGCCTATTTTTGGATTGGGTTGCTTGTTTTTTTGATATTGAGCTGCATGAGTTGTTTGTATGATTTGGAGATTAATCCTTTGTCAGTTGCTTCATTTGCAAATATTTTCTCCCATTCTGAGGGTTGTCTTTTCGTCTTGTTTATGTTTTCCTTTGCTGTGCAAAAGCTTTGAAGTTTCATTAGGTCCCACTGGTTTATTTTTGTTTTTGTTTCCATTTCTCTAGGAGGTGGGTCAAAAGGGATCTTGCTGTGATTTATGTCATAGAGTGTTCTGCCTATGTTTTCCTCTAAGAGTTTGATGGTGTCTGGCCTTACATTTAGGTCTTTAATCCATTTTGAGTTTATTTTTGTGTATGGTTTTAGGGAGTGTTCTAATTTCATTCATTTACATGTAGGTTGTTTATTTGAGATGTTTCTTGTTTTTTAAGGTAGGATTGTATTGATAGAAACTTCCCTCTTAGAACTGATTTTGCTGCATCCCATAGGTTTTTGTGTCATCATGTTTTCATTGTCATTTCTTTCAAGGTATTTTTTTATTTCCTCTTCGATTTCTTCAATGATATCTTGGTTATTTAGTAGTGTATTGTTTAGCGTCCATGTGTCTCTATTTTTTGCACATTTTTTCCTGCATTTGATATTTAGTCTCATAGCGTTGTAGTTGGAAAAGATACTTGATACAATCTGAATGTTCTTAAATTTACCAAGGCTCGATTTGTGACCCAAGATATGATCTACCCTGGAGAATGTTCCATGAGCACTTGAGAAGAATGTTTATTCTCTTGTTTTTGAATGGAATGTCCTATAAATGCCAATTAAGTCCATCTTGTTTAATGTATCATTTAAAGCTTGTGTTTCGTTATTTATTTTCATTTTGGATGATCTGTCCATTGGTGAAAGTGGAGTGTTAAAGTCCCCTACTATGATTGTGTTACTGTCGATTTCCCGTTTTATGGCTGTTAGTATTTGTTTTATGTATTGAGGTGCTCCTTTGTTGGGTGCATAAATATTTACAATTGTTATATATTTTACTTGGGTTGATCCCTTGATCATTATGTAGTGTCCTTCTTTGTCTCTTGTCTTTGTTTTAAAGTCTCTTTTGTCTGATATGAGAATTGCTACTCCAGCTTTCTTTTGATTTCCATTTGCATGGAATATCTTTTTCCATTCCCTCACTTTCAGTCGGTATGTGTCCCTAGGTCTGAAGTGGGTCTCTTGTAGACAGCATAAATATGGGTCTTGTTTTTGTATCCATTCAGCCAGTCTGTGTCTTTTTGTTGGAGCATTTAATCCATTTACATTTATGGTAATTATTGATATATATGTTCCTATTACCATTTTCTTAATTGTTTTGGGTTTATTATTGTAGGTCTTTTCCTTCTCTTGTGTTTCCTGCCTAGAGAAATTCCTTTATCATTTGTTGTAAAGCTGGTTTGATGGTGCTAAATTCTCTTAGCTTTTGCTTGTCTGTAAAGGTTTTAATTTCTCTGTCAAATCTGAATGAGATCCTTGCTGGGTAGAGTCATGTTGGTTGTAGGTTTTTCCCTTTCATCACTTTAAATATGTCCTGCCATTCGCTTCTGGCTTGCAGAGCTTCTGCTGAAAGATCAGCTGTTAACCTTATGGGGATTCCCTTGTGTGTTATTTGTTGCTTTTCCATCACTGCTTTTAATATTTTTCTTTGTATTTAATTTTTGATAGTTTGATTAATATGTGTCTTGGTGTGTTTCTCTTTGGGTTTTTCCTATATGGAACTCTCTGCACTTCCTGGACTTGATCGACTATTTCCTTTTCCTTGTTAGGGAAGTTTTTGACTCTAATCTCTTCAAATATTTTCTCAGATCCTTTCTTTTTCTCTTTTTCTTCTGGGACCACTATAATTCGAATGTTGGTGTGTTTAATGTTGTCCCAGAAGTCTCTGAGACTGTTCTCAGTTCTTTTCATTTTTTTTTCTTTATTCTGCTCCCTGGCAGTTGTTTTCACCATTTTATCTTCCAGCTCATTCATCCATTCTTCTGCCTCAGTTATTCTGCTATTGATTCCTTCTATAGTATTTTTAATATCAGTTATTACATTGTTCATCACTGTTTGTTTGCTCTTTAGTTCCTTTAGATCCTTGTTAAATGTTTGTGTTTTTCTCCATTCTGTTTCTGAGATTTTGGATCATCTTTACTGTCCTTACTCTGAATTCCTTTTCAGGTAGGTTGCATATTTTGTCTTCATTTATTTGGTCTTGTAGGTTTTTACCTTGCTCCTTCATCTGTAACATATTTTTTTGTTGTTTCATTTTTTTTTTTGATGGGAGGGGCTGTATTCCTATCTTACTGGTTGTTTGGCCTGAGGCGTCCTTCAATGGAGTTTGCAGGAAGTTAGGTAGAGCCGGACCTTGGTGCCGAGATGAGGACCTCCAGGAGGCCTCACCTCAATTAATATTTCCTGGCATCTGAGGTTCTTTGTTAGTCCAGCAGCTTGGACTTGGTGCTCCCACCACAGGAGCTCGGGCCTGACCTCTGGCCTGGGAACCAAGAACCCGCAAGCTGCATGGCATCATTAAAAAAAAAAGAATAAAAAAGAATAAAAGGAGCAGTACAATAACAAAGAATAAATATAAAATTAGAACAATAAAAAATGTATTAGGAAAAATAAATATATAATTGAAACAACTGCAACTGCAACAAGGGAAAACAAAACCACACCAGAAAAAAGAAAAAAAAGTGGTGGCGGGGAACAACCCAAAAGGAGCAGAACAATAACAAAGTATAGAGAATAAAATAAAATTAGAAAAATAAAAGGTTTATTAGAAAAAATAATTATATTAATGAATTAACAAGAAGAAGGTAAAACAGCACCCTGACCTAAAAGAAGAGAAAAGGAAAAAAAAAAAAATAAAGGCCTTGGCTATTGGGGGTGGAGTTTAGGTGTGGGGGGGTGGAACTTAGGCAGGGGCAGGGTTTAAGGTTGGGTGGGTCCTAGCCAGGGTGGTGAAGTTTGAGTGTGGGACTGGGCCTCTGCCTAGGACCTACACAGAATGGGAGAGGCAGCACATCCAAAGGGGTTCTCAGGAGTGTGGTTTCGGGAGTTTGGAGGTAGGGCCATGGGTGAGGGTGTGTGTGCGGGGTTTAGGCCCAGGGTGTTTGGAGGGGGTCTCAGAAGGGGTCTCCGAGTGTAGAGGTGGGGCCCTGGGTGGGGGTGTAGGGGCAGCGCTTCGGCTCTACCTGGTAGGAGGGAGGCTCCCAGGACAGAGGATTAAGCCTGGGAGCCCAGCAGGCTCCCTGATGCCTAAGTGGGCAGGGAAAGCGCTGGCCGTGTTCCTTTCTGTTCCTCTACGTCCTCCCCCATGGTCTCCCCCAGGGTCTCCACAGTCGCCGCTGGACCCCTAACTGTGGGCTGGTCCCACTGAGTGTAGGAACTCCTCCCCCCACCCATTTGCCCCTCAGGGGTGCAGGTCCCAGAGGTCTGGCCTTTACTTTTGCTCCCCCTTTCCTCCCTCCCACTCCCTCAGGACCCACGCAGCTGGAGGGGTTTAGGTGGGCAGAGGATCAGGTCCGGGATTTCATCAGGCTTCTGGGGCCCAAGAGGGTAGGGGAAACCTAGCCACCCTCCCTTTTGATCCTCTGCCCTCTCAGTGGTCCCCCAATTTCCCCCTCCAGGTGTGGGATCTCTTCCTCTCCCCCAGCTGCCCCTCAGGGGCGCCAGTCCAGTCCCACCTCCACTTCTCCTCCCCACTCACTCTCCCCACGCCCCATGTCGTACTCGGTTGCTGGGGGTTCCTCCCGTCCCCTTAGGCGTCCGTGGTCCCCTACCGGTGCCTGGTAGGTGCCCTAGTTGTGCCAAGATGCGAATTCCATGCCCTCCTAGTCTGCCATCTTGACTCCCCCATATTTTCTTTAGTGCTTTATAAGGGTAACTGTGTAATTAAGTAAGAAAAGTGAAACCACTGATATAAGTCAGTTCTGTATTCACTTTAATAACTGTTAGAACAAAATAGCTGTTAAAATATCTTACACACTGAAAGTGGTAATTGTTTTTTGATCTATGATTATGTATCTTTTGGCACAGAGAAGCTGTCCACTCTGACCATTCATGTAGCCCTGTTTGGAATAACTTTAAAATGCTTATCTTAGATTTCTAAGTGCTTAAGGCCAATGTCCCGTTTAAAAAACATTCTTCCATACAGGTCCAGTGACCCCTTTTCAGCACCTTACTTATCTTTCTATGCCTTAGTTCTTCATTTGGTGATAACAGTAGTTCCTACCTGATAGAGTTGTTATGTGATTATATGAGGTAATGATATTTCGAATGTGCTTAAAATAGTTGTTTGGCATGTATTAGTGATGTTTCATTTAATCCTCACTTGGGACTTATCTTGAGAGCTTAGTAAAACACCATTCAAATATAGCACTTAAAACAGTGCCTGGCACACAGTAAGTATTCAGAATAATTTATGGAAATGATTCTTCTTAATTTTTTTCTCCTCGTCTGAATCCTCCCCAGCCACATTTCACAAAAGTATCTTAGCACCTTTTGTGCTCTTTTGTCTCAGGGCAGGCTTGTATTTCAGTGCTAACTTGCAGAAATTTCCTGGAAGATATATTCCTCTCCTGGGTTTTGATCTTTAAAGGCTGAGCATCCTGAAAAGATGATACTAAGTGCCTATGTTTAGGATTGGAATTTTGGAGGATGCACATTGATGGTGACAGGATTTGGGAAGGAATGGGAAGCAGTTTGAAGGTGAGATTCTAGAGGCTCCTAGTCTCAGCGTACATCCCCAGGTACATACAATGGCGTAAAATCAAATAGCTTTTAGATTATAGACTTGCATAATGAGGATTTCTGCTGTGGCCGCAGAAGACTGCAAGATGAAGCCCTTTCTCTAGAATGTCCTAAATTATGGGTGAACCCTGAAGGTGATACACCCAGCAATGGCAGAGATCAGAATTTCCTAGCAGCCCAATAGGCTTTTGAGGCTGAATATAATTTGATTAAATGAAAATAAAATCATTGATCATTCTTGCATACCCTATAAAATAAGATTCACAGCCCTTAACCAGAGAAATTGGGTCCTTTTATAGGCTAACTTTGTCCCTGTCAAACTGGGGTATGCACCTCCTGATGATCCAGAAGAACAGTTGAATATTTAATAATCTGAGCTCCAGGATCCATTACCCATCTAATAGCTGCTCTTTGGAGGAAATGCAAATGACTTTTTCCTAATCTTTATTCAAGGATGAGTCTTAAAAAGCTCTGGAAACATAAACAGCATGAGCTCCATCGAGAATAGTGCAGAAAAAGCACACATTAAATAGTAAACTAGAAGTAATCTGAAAGAGTGAACGGTGGTCATTTTGAAGTAAAAATTCTAAACCCAGTGGTGGGTGGTAGGACAGATAATGACATATCTAGTCACCACAGACTCCCTAATAAAGCATAAACCTTAGCTTTGTTGCAAGGATGATAATCTCCCTTAATGGGAGCAGCAGACCAGAGGTGTTTAATCACCTAAAATCACTGATGGTAAAATCACCTCATCATGCTTATGGAGGCAAGGATCATTTACACACACTTCAAGTCACCCTTGACAAACAGGCTCTTTGTTGATTTCATTAAGTGCCGAACTTTTCTCACCCAGCTTACCTCAGGATGCACACATTTCATTTCCATGCGTGTTCTGGGAGGACAGTCCATGTCATTTGCCAGCATTTCGGCCAACATATACATAATCAAATGCAGCCACCATGGAACATGGGCTGAGAAACAATCCATCCAGGGTTTAATGAGTAACATTAGCATGCTCTTAAAAGCACTAATAGCAAGTTTCATTGCTGTTCATTTTAGTGTCGATGGCAGCTATCCAAAATCTAACTATGTACTAAATTCATTTTAATAAAAGCAGAAAATAATAAATAAAATAAATGATTGTAATTACAAGTTACTTCTAGAAGTTAGACTTATATTAACATGACATTAACACAGAAAAGAAACACTTGCTTCTTTTTTTTTTCCAGATTACAATTTTCTTTTAGGGAACCCTTTCTCTCCTACAGTGACTTTCAATCTAATATTGTCTTCAAATTAATTTTCATTATTTTATTATAAAAGTGATGTTATTATACTTTTTGGGATTTTGATCCTGAGGATCAGAAATTGTTCAGAAGGCATTTGGAGTTTTCTATAAATTTGTTTATATTGACTTTTGCAGTAGCCACTCCAACTGCTTTCTTGTGTGCCTTCCTATACTTCTTCCCTTTCCAGTCTCTTCAGGATGTTCCCCAGCTCCTTTACAGCTATGGTTCTGGATGTGATTTTAGTTCTGCAAGTCACACATTCTCACGGGGACATGGATTTGGAATTTTCTGGTGCAGATGGTGGCAGAGGTTCTCAGTTGCTGGAGTCACCAGCTTCAGCAGTATTTCCTGATTTGAGAATCTGCTCCCTCACCATTGCAGAGGCAGTAGCTGTTGTGGCAGCCTGGTGCGGCCAGAACCTCAGTCTAGGGTCTGTTGCTTCCCTTCTCTCTAATTATAAGCTTTTCTACTTCAGGTATCTAGGAAAGATTCTATGCTCTACAGCTGAACCCTGAGTAAGTCTGCCTTGGTGCCTGCTTCATAGATTGCAAACATTTTGGTGATTAAATGGGATACTTGCATATAGTTTCCTTAGCCAAATGCCTGGCACAGAGTGAATAATAAATATTAGCTTCTATTTTTCCCCTCATAATGCCTAGGGTGGTTCAGTGTGAACCTACCTGATAGAAAAATTAAATCCTCAGTATACTTTTTAGTTACATGGTGGCTACATATGACACAGTAGAGAAAGACATAGAGACAGTGTGTTATAATGGTAGGGCCAGAGAGTGGTGAACAATATTTAGAGTAAAATGATCTAGGTTCAACTCTCAGACCTACTTATTGTTTGGCCTTGAGCAAAGTTTTCTGGGGTTTATTTGTTCCAGCTACAGTGGGAGATGAACTGCGTTTTCTTTAATGTTTCTCAAGTTTTTAAAATTCTGAGACTTATATTCTAGCTTCATTTGCTTCTAATTTTCAGTAATGATTTGAAATAACAAGAATGTTCACTTCTTTAGATGACTCATTGTTTAAGGCATATGAGAGCAAACGATGAAGTTGTTTTTTGTTTTTTTTTTAAGACTTGCCTGATGCTTGCCATCATAAGAGGTGAATTAAGCAATGCAAGGAAGAAAAAAAATAGAGGTGAGGATAGTACATTTAATGCATTTGGGAGGGTAAAGAAAAAAGTCCTCTTAGTTTAGTTTGTCTTATCAGTGACAAACTGAAACTGGTTTTTCATAGTAATACCTGGTCATTGTTCTAAAAATATGAAACTTGAGGCCTGTTTGTTGTTGTTGTGTTTTTGTTTTTTTACAGTTAGAAACCTTGATTACAGTGCTACATTTAGAAAATTTAGAAAAGGCACTCTGAGGAACTGAAAAATGTAGAAGAAAATAGAATCTCTTAAGGGTGTAGGAAGTAGATACAATCTCTGTCAGAGAAAAGCAGTTTTCACAAAAATATAATAGAGAAAGATAACTGAACTTATTATAAATGCACCTAACTAAAAGGGAAAAATCAGTAGAGGAAAGGAAGTTATCTCCTAGTCTTAAGCTGTTTAAGGTCTTGGTGGATGCCAGGAAAGATGCAAAATGCCATGTATTCTTTTTCTTTCTCTCTCAAAACTGCTTTAAAAATCCACGGAAAAGGGCGTCCCTGGTGGCGCAGTGGTTGGGAGTCTGCCTCTCGATGCAGGGGACGCGGGTTCGTGCCCCGGTCCGGGAGGATCCCACATGCCGCGGAGCGGCTGGGCCCGTGAGCCGTGACCGCTGAGCCTGCACGTTCGGAGCCTTTGTTCCGCAACGGGAGAGGCCACAGCAGTGAGAGGCCCGCGTACCGCCAAAAAAAAAAAAAAAAAAAAATCCACGAAGACATCAAGCCTGCCTTTTAGCTATTAAAATTGAATTTTTAAAAAATGACATGGGTTCAGATTTGGAATGACATTATTGACTAGTTACTCTTCTTTTCATACAAATGATAGCAGTATCAGTGTTTGAATCTGGCCCATTTGGTTACGAGGAAGAATTCAGTCAGATTATTGCAGTGGACAAATGGTTGTTATAATTACATATGGACTCTGACTGGACCTGGAAGCTTAGGCATAGAGAGAAATATTTTGCTCCCTCTCTGAGTCTTTGGTGCTCTGTGTCCATCTGCTGTATTCCCCATTCCAGCCTCTGGAACTAATCTGCTGACGCTGGTTTTCTACATCTTCATTGTCCAGCTTGCCTATTTGCGTAGGTTACTTCTTCTAGATTATCTTTGTCCCCTTTCTACAGCACACATTTTTTTCTCTAACTTGTATTTTAATCTCATGTATAACATAGGAAGCCTTGCCTCTGTTGGCGTAAGGAAAGCATTTTCCTCTTTTCTCCTCAGAGCAACTCCTTCATTTGGGAATATGTAACTAAGATGATTGAGGGAATTGGGACCTGGGCTGCCAAGAATTTACCACTCGTTCTTATTCTCATTCTCTTGTTCTTTCTGTTTCTCACTAGTTTCACTTCAGAGGGAAAGAAAGAAATCCTTTTTTTTTTTTCTTGGCCGCACCACGCAGCATGGGGGATCTTAGTTCCCCAACCAGGGATTGAACCCACAGTGGAAGTGCATAGTCTTAACTGCTGGACCACCAGGAAAGTCCTGAAAGAAGTCTTGATTTTAAATTCCAAGCTGTATTCTGGCTTTACCAGAATGACAGCTATTAAATTTTCCCTTTTGATTTCTATGTATATTGATCTACTGGTTCAAGATCCATAGGGCAGTGATTCTCAACTGCAGGTGATTTTGTCAGGGGACATTTGACAATGTCAGAAAACATTTGTGATTGTCAGGACTGAAGAAGGAGATTCTACTGGCTTCTGGTCATTAGAGTTCAAGGATGCTGCCAAACATCATTCAATGCCCCAGGTAACAACCCGCGTTAAAAATAACAATAATAATACTGCTATATTTAAAATAGATAACCAACAAGGAGCTACTGTATAGCACCAGGAACTCTGCTCAATACTCTGTAATAACTTATATGGGAAAAAAAATTCGATAAAGAGTAGATACATGTATATGTACAACTGAGTCACTTTGCTGTACACCTGAAGCTAACACAGCATTGTTAATCAACTATACTCCAATATAAAGTAAAAATTAAAAAAATTTTTTCTAGCCCCAAATATCAGTAGTGCCAAAGTTGAAAACTTCTGCCATACGAGAAGTAAAGGGTTTGAGATTAATTATTGCCTTTTTATTCAAAAACTATTTTATTACCATTTCTAACTATCTAATCTCTCAATTACACCCTTCCAGATTCCCAGGGAAAGATATGAATGGTGAAGCCTATTTTTGAACTAGGCTCCACAAAGCACAGACTTCTGCCAGTCCAAGGGTTCAGGTTCCTTAGTCCAACCTGAACAACTATGATTCACAAGGTATCAGCTATGATTATAAAATAAAACATGGACTTGTTAGCTCTTGTCTCTAAAAAAGATAAATAATTTTTTTAGAAGGAGATGTGATTAGGTAGGAATCATAAAACATGTTCAGACCAAAAAAATAAAATATAATTTCCTTAATACTTAATAACTTTTAGTTGATGACAAAAATCAAGTGAGTCTTCTATCATGTATATTTTAAGCCAATATGATTCAGTAATATTGTTTTGGATATTCAGTTACTATATTTGTGAGAACACTTAATTTTTATTATCTCTGAGAAAAAGGGAAAAACTAATTACATATTGGATTAATTTGTGAGTGTCCTATTCCTTAGGTACCCTGGGGGTCCATAATTCTTACTTCCAGGAACTCTTTGTAAGCCTTTTTTCCAGAAAAGAGTTTCAGACCAGGAATGCAGAGGCAAAGCAGAACACATTGTAGATGCTAATATTCACTGGAAGAGGAGCAAGGGAGCTGTTTTCGAAGGAGTGAGAAGGAGTGTTGTGCACAGATTCTGTTATGACTTTAATGGAAACAGTGCATGTCATTCCCACACAGCTTGCTGAGTACTTGCCCCTGAGAATATAGTGATTAGAATGAATGATGTGCTGGGATTAAAACACTTTACTGTTTAGTTCTATTTGTTGGGAAACATTTACTGATTCTAGCCCTGGTTTCCCTTATGATATGATTAGGCAGAGAGGAGTCACTTTCCTGAGGAAACTGAGGTCACAGTGTTCTCTCACGATATAAAGCTCATGAGGTATGTGGAAGAGCTGAGATCATGGATTTGGAAAGGATCGCCGTAGAGTTGTTAAAATAAAATTTTCCACAGATAACTTACTGATCTAGTTGACTTCTATTCAGTGATTCATGACTTGGGTACTGTTTAATCTAACAGGTAGAAAGGAGCTCTGAAGAGCAGTACAAGGTGAGAGCTTTTTATAGACCAAAGTGAGCAGGGTCAAGGACGATGTACTGGTCATTTGCTAGTGGGTTAATGAGAGTTCCTTTCCTTATATGGAACAAGGAGCTGGATAAGGGTTTGGTAAGCAGGCAAGCATGATTGGTTGGTTGACCTGGGCCTTCCTTTGCTTGGAGAGCCCAGGTAGGGAAACTTAGATAAATTTTGGTTTGCTGATGTGGGGCTTAGCATGAGTGATTCCATCTTGGACCTAATCTGGTTACTTTGACAGAGTCCTTGGCCTATCACATAGTCTTTACTATGCAAATAGGGCCAGTCACTTCAGAATTTTGAGGATTGATCTCAGTATCTTTCTACTGAAGACAATAACTGCTTTCCAGCATTGTGGCAAGACATTTAAGAGCTTCCATCACAGCTCCAGCGCAACTTAACCACTTAACCAGTTCTGTGAATGCTGTCATGTTCTGGAATATTATCGTGCCTCACTTTTCTGTTTTGTAAATTTGGGAAGATTGTATCTGCTTCACAGGGTTTTTTGAGAAAGAAATGAGTTACTAATAATGACTGCAAAGCACTTGTGACAGTGTCTGTCTCAAATGTTATTATCATTGTTAATACACATTGAGCTTTTAGCTCAGTGCTTGAAAACCTGGCAATCATTCAGTCAATGGTAGCTAGTTTTTACACAATGCCCCGTATTATTATTGCTAGAAACAAAGAAAAATAACAATTTATGGCAAGGGAGACTCCACTAAATGATCTATGAAGGTCTGTTATTGCCTAAACCAACATATGCTTTGTGATAGTGATTAGGCTGGGTGGGAGCCATCAGTCAAGCCGGAAGGATGAGGCAAATGAGGAAACCTTTTCAGAAGACATGTGGATGATTCTAGGGAACTGGATGACGTTTTGGTTGGGGGCATAACTTCACAGTAATTGAACGCTCCCAAAATATCATTTTTAAAGTAAACTTACCTTATTACTGTTAGTTGGAGGCATAAATTTCCACTCTGTGAATGCCCTGTGCATTTGTGGATCCGATTGCAGGGTTAAACAAAATCAACAGAGTCCTTCCATCCCATTCATTTCTAATGCAACCTGTATTGCTACCATAAGCAGCAAAATAAAATCTTTTCCATTTACCTCTGACTCAAAAAGCAGAGGGAGAGGTATTCTGAGATAGTTTAAATAGGGAAATGGAGATTTAGAGGTTAAATGATGGGTTTAATGACAGTGGTACTTCATGTTAGTACAGTATTTCATTTTTCAAAGTATATCCTCATAAATAATCTCCTTGGATCTATACAACTAAATAGAATAGCAACAAGAATATAAGACTGTTATCTCCGTATAACAAATTAGAAAGCTGATGTTTCTCTCTCAGATGTATACTCAGGCTAAACTGGAAACACTGATTCCAGCTCTCACTGTTATGTAGGGGAGCTTTTCTTGCTATCATTGTAAAGCCTACAGCATTTCCCCAGCATTGACTTTATTCTGATTTCTTTAAAAATAAACTCCTGGGCTTCCCCGGTGGCTCAGTAGTTAAGAGTCCGCCTGCTGATGCGGGGAACATGGGTTCGTGCCCAGGTCCGGGAAGATCCCACATGCCGTGGAGCAGCTGGGTCCGTGAGCCACGGCCGCTGAGCCTGCGCGTCCGGAGCCTGTGCTCTGCAACAGGAGAGCCCACAACAGTGAGAGGCCCGCGTATCACAAAAAATAAATAAATAAATAAACTCCTGCTAGTCTTTCTTGAATTAGATGCTGATAGACCTAAGAAAATGAGTCTAATTCCTCTTCCCCATTAGCCCTAAAGCTAACATACCTGCAGATCTTCTAAGTTACTCCTTTCTCTAAATCAGACTTCCCTCAGTAGTCTGAACTTATCTATCACAAATTCTAGAACTTTCATCATACTTCAGAAAAATGTACTTTATCCACTTCCCTGAAGAAAGAAAAAAAGTATAATTCACTCAGCTAATATTGACTGATGGCCAACAGTATTAGAATCTTATTGTGTGTTTATGTACAGTCATGAACAAAAAAGATACAGTCCTTGAAATTAGGTAATTTGCTTATTAGGGCAGGGACATAGGTGATATTCATGAAATAATTTAAAATTTTATTCAGCAGTAAGTTGCCATGAAAAAAATAAAATAAAAAACAGTGTTCTTGAGCATTATATTATATTGAATGGAGCAAGAAGTTATCCCTGAGGAAATTGCCTTTGAAAGACAAAAAAGGAGGCAGGCATTCAAACATCTGGGACAAGAGAGAGCCAAATAAAGGAAAATGTTAGTGCAAAGATGGGAGCCAGGCTGGTGTGATCAAAGGATCAAGAGGATTCCAATAAATAAGGACTAAGTTGAATAAGGGGGCAAATGAGAAAAATTGAAGTTAGGGACATAGGCAGGGACAGATATTCTGGGGCCTTAGGATGCCCCATAAAAGGGATTTGGATTTTATTCTAAATCCTAGTGCTATCTATTGGTTTTGAGTGTGGAGAGACTTGATCTGATATCATTTTTAAAAGAGTACGCTGGCTGTTTTAAGAAAAATGAATTGTGGGGAGGCAAGAGTAGAGTCTGGGGACTAGTGAGAGGCTTCCAGTAAACCACAAGAGATTATCATGTTCAAACAAGGACTTGATGATGCATTGTCTTGTCTTAGAGTTGGGGCGGATGGTGATTGAAAGGGAAGAATTGGACACTTCCTAGTTGGGGATTTGAGTAGCTGGGTGGACAACGCTGTCCTCACTTGAAGTAGGAAAGACTTAGGGTGAGAGAAAAGGTCTTGGGGCTGGGGACAAATGGGTAGTTCTGGTTTTAAAAAAATTATGTCTGGAATTTATATTTTGTTTTAGATGTGTTCTCACTTATATGCAGTACAGGGTAACAGTAGTTTCCCCTGAATTTGAGCTGTTATTTCTATTATATCAGCCTCAGGTTGTAGTTGTTTATTAAGCAGTCATGTGTAGAAAAAAATGTATTCAGTGAAGAACTATGCATCCTTTCTCTCTCTCCCTCTCTCTCTCTCTCTCTCTCTCTCTCTATATATATATATATATATATATACACATACACACACACACGTACTTTTTTTTAATGCAGGCTTCTTAGATTTCCCTTCTTGGTTATCAGATTCTAGCTCTGTTTATTGTCTCTGAGCTATTTTGCAACTCTTTGTAAGTTGCAGGTAACTAATAGATATATAAACTCTTCTCTGTGCAGTAGTGATTTTAATTGAGTACCTTTTTTCTGTGGAAAACTGGTTTTGTCCACATTTGCAATTAATTTCAACATTCCTTTACTCCATATGAATTTTTCTTCCTTTTCCCTTCATTCAGTTACAACATCCGCTTGATTTCCTCATCTAAGTAAAGTAAAATCTTTAATGTGCATTCCTTTTTATATCTGTATGAGAATCATAGCTTTACTTTTTCCTAAAAATGATCTTTTAGCACAGTTCTCACCAATGGCTCATATTGCTCTCCTGGGCAGATGAACACCCATATGTTTTCACACAAACTACTGTAAAGTTGTGCTCCCGAATTCTGTATTTAATAATGTGACATTAACACATTTCATTTCATATGATGCCAATTTCCCAGAAAAATTCTGGACTCTCATGTGAAATACCCAGAATCAATTTTGCCAGTACAATTATGAATTCAAATGTCAAATGATTCATTTTATACCTCAGCCTGAAGAACGTTACATCCTCCTAGTGGAAGGGAGAATTTCTAATGATCAGTCTTTGAGCTTCCACAAGCCATTTAGTAAAATTTTAGACACTTTGTGTACAACAGAATTAGTTTGTCAATAATGAAAGATATCATTGAGTGTTTCTAAGCAAATTCATACATTGCCTCTATTCTCAGAAGTGTATACTTCAGTGACTAAGGTTCTGAGAGATTGTAATTCATTAATTCTTAGAGGAAACTTACTTGAAGTTATATTCTAAAACTGTCTTTTAAAAAAGATTAGCTCATGACTCATAAATTGGAGTGGTTCATTTTTTGTCTTGTCAAGGAAGAAGAAAACGTACTTCACTGACAAGGAAAAATAAACATTGCATCTTTGGCAAAGGTGCAGTTTAAATATTTAGAAAATTGTGATTCATAAGTCAAAAAAGGTAACGATATAATATCATTTCCAGAGCTGTATCTGTGCAAGCACTTTTTGTACTCATATAACATTAATTGATTTTAGGGTATCATTTGTATAAGTTATTATTAACATTGAAAATATAAATCATGAAGATTAAATGACACAATTAATTTACAAAAATAAGTTCATCTAACGTTTATTTTGTAAGACTTTTTAAAAAATATTATGCCAGGCCTGGCAAACTTTAACAAATGTTTTAATTTCTTATAAATCATTTTTTGAATGTGACTATTTTCGAGGAATTATAGATGAAAACAGAGTTTTGGTTGACAAATTGAAAACTTCACAAAGAAAGAAGCATAGATTTATTGATTGATATAACTAATATGTTTATGGCATCTGTGAGAGCCACGTATACAGGTAGACTGTGAGATGGGTTGATGATTACCAATTTTGTTCTGACGTTATGAAAATAAAAACTCAAATGTTACACAAAACTTATTCTTTGAGTTGGGGTGGATGGTTATTGAAAAAGAATAATTAGATGCTTTCTATTTTGGGGATTTCAGTAGCTGGGTGGACACTGTTGTCCTGACCTGAAATAGGAAAGACTTATGGTGAGGGGGAAGGTCTTGGGGCTGGGGTAAGAATGGATAGTTCTGTTTGTAACAAACTTACTTCTAGAATTCACATTTTATTGTAGATGTGTTTTTACTTGCATGCAGTAGAGGGTGACTGTAGTCTTCCTGGGACTTGAGCCTTTATTTCTGTTATATCAGTCTCAGGTTCAGTTGTTTGTTTAGCAGTCATGTGTGGAAAAGAAAGATGTGTTGCATGGAAAACTATGCATCTTCCTTAGATTACCATCTGTAAAATGCTTACTTTAAAAATCTGAGTTGAACTTACTTTTATCCATACTGGGTTGACATTTTTGGTATATTTTTAACAGTTCTAAGACAAAATATTTCACTTGTAATTGAGAGATTATACACTAGACTTGGAGAAATGTGGGGGCTACCCTGATGAGGCCTCTCATTTACGTTTCCTCATTTGTGAAGGAGAAAGTATTTAGTTTCGGGAAACTTGGGGCTGCCTCCCCCCTCTTTATGTTAGACTACATTTTGAATTGGCCTTAGAGTTCCTTCAAATAAAGCAACAAGCAATAAATGGATATTTTCATACTTCTATAAGCTCTCTTCTTGAAGGAGAGATCCCTTGTAGTATTCACTATTTTAGCTCCAGAACCTACATTGTTGATGGTTGAGGGTAGATCTCATAGAGGTGTCTTTGCCTTACTGGGGAGTCTTTGTATGGCTTATAAGGTACAATTCTAAGGTCAAAAGGAAAGTGATTGACTCTATCCCTAACATTTCTCAAGGACCCGTGATGATAGAGAATCACAGCTCTCTTACCACATTTGGTACCCTAAGAGGTAGATTTCTGTTTATTCTGTATAAGAAATATTTTTATTTATTACTTTATTTTATTTTATTTTATTTTTGCGGTACACGACCTCTCACTGTTGTGGCCTCTCCCGTTGCGGAGCACAGGCTCTGGACGCGCAGGCCCAGCGGCCATGGCTCACAGGCCCAGCTGCTCCGCGGCATATGGGATCCTCCTGGACCGGAGCACGAACCTGTGTCTCCTGCATCGGCAGGCGGACTCTCATCCACTGCAGCACCAGGGAAGCCCAAGAAATATTTTGAAAAGAAGCAAACATCATTTCTAATCAAAGAGATGTTTTTCAAAGGAATTCTTCAAAATGTACATGTTCTTTTCCTTTGGGGTAGTACATAAGATCTACCTTCTGGAAAGGTACACACATATCAAATCATGTGCTTCTTCCTTAAAAGGAAAAATTCATGTTTGGTCAATCCTCTTTACTTCCCATAAGGAAAAATTAACTCATTTCTTAGAGTGTCCAGAGAGTCTCAAGCTCATGATGAGTATTTTATGGAAATTTTCTCATAATTGAAGATTAATGTTTAGTTTATGATTTTATTTCAATAATCTCTACCATATTTATTTTTAACCCATTGCACAAATAGGGGTAACATAAGTTGACTAAAGCAGTATAACAAAGATTTTATGTTTGATGGATTTGGGAAGAGGGAGGAATAAGAAGTTTTTACACCCTTTTTCTCACTTGTTCCCCGCAGTTATCTCAAGTTTCAGGACAGTCTGGATGGCAAATAGGCGAGTAGAGAAAAGTATGCTTTGTTTCTGTGGCAGTCTCAGAGCCAATGACTTCTCTGGGAGAGAGGTAGCTTATCCAGCCTAAAATTTTGAGACTGAAAACTTGGAGGGAAGCTGGTCCAAGATTTCTGCAGGATAAAACCCTTGGTGCTACTGCCAGAATAGAATAGATGTCTGGTTTGTGATATTAGTTATCTATTACATTCTTGGAAAGGCTAGATATCAGCTTCCCTGGTACCCAGCAAATGGCGATAGGTCAATTACTGCTGCTCTAAATGAATATTTCTAAGCAATTTTTTCCCTTGGCATTATTTAAAGCATAAGTGGTTAGATTTTTTTTTTTTTTTCACCAGTGTATACATGTCAATCCCAGTCGCCCAATTCATCACACCACCACCCCCACACCCCCGCTGCTTTCCCCCCTTGATGTCCATACGTTTGTTCTCTACATCTTTGTCTCAGCTTCTGCCCTGCAAACCAGTTCAAGTCTACCATTTTTCTAGGTTCCACATATATGCATTAATATACGATATTTGTTTTTCTCTTTCTGACTTACTTCACTCTGTATGACAGTCTCTAGATCATCCATGTCTCAACAAATGACCCAATTACGTTCCATTTTATGGCTGAGTAATATATATGTACCACATCTTCTTTATCCATTTGTCTGTTGATGGGCATTTAGGTTGCTTCCATGACCTGCCTATTGTAAATAGTGCTGCAATGAACATTGGGGTACATGTGTCTTTTTGAATAATGGTTTTCTCTGGGTATATGCCCAGTAGTGGGATTGCTGCATCATATGGTAATTCTATTTTTAGTTTTTTAAGGAACCTCCATACTGTTCTCCATAGTGGCTGTATCAATTTACATTCCCACCAAAAGTGTAAGAGGGTTCCCTTTTCTCCACACCCTCTCCAGCATTTGTTGTTTGTAGATTTTCTGATGCTGCCCATTCTAACTGGTGTGAGGTGATACCTCATTGTAGTTTTAATTTGCATTTCTCTAATAGTGATGTTGAGAAGCTTTTCATGTGCTTCTTAGCCATGTGTATGTCTTCTTCGGAGAAATGTCTATTTAGGTCTTCTGCCCATTTTTGGATTGGGTTGTTTGTTTTTTTTAATATTGAGCTGCATGAGCTGTTTATATATTTTGGAGATTAATCCTTTGTCCGTTGATTTGTTTGCAAATATTTTCTCCCATTCTGACGGTTGTCTTTTCGTCTTGTTTATGGTTTGCTTTGCTGGGCAAAAGCATTTAAGTTTCATTAGGTCCCATTTGTTTATTTATTTTTTTTAATTTCCATTACTCTAGGAGGTGGATCAAAAAAGATCTTGCTGTCAAAGAGTGTTCTTCCTATGTTTTCCTCTAAGAGTTTTATAGTGTGTAGTTTTACATTTAGGTCTCTAATCCATTTTGAGGTTTTTTTTGTGTATGGTGTTAGGGAGTGTTCTAATTTCATTCTTTTACATGTAGCGGTCCAGTTTTCCCAGCACCACTTATTGAAGAGACTGTCTTTTCTCCATTGTATATCCTTGTCTCCTTTGTCATAGATTAGTTTACCATAGGAACGTGGGTTTATCTCTGGGCTTTCTATCCTGTTCCATTGATCTATATTTCTGTTTTTGTGCCAGTACCATATTGTCTTGATTACTGTAGGTTTGTAGTATTGTCTGAAGTCAGGGAGTCTGTTTCTTCCAGCTCTGTTTTTTTCCCTCAAGATTGCTTTGGCTATTCGGGGTCCTTTGTGTCTCCATACAAATTTTAAGATTTTTTGTTCTAGTTCTGTAAAAAATGCCATTGGTAATTTGATAGGGATTGCATTGAATCTGTAGATTGCTTTGGGTAGGATAGTCATTTTCACAATATTGATTCTTCCAATCCAAGAACAGGGTATATCTTTCCATCTGTTGGTATCATCTTTAATTTCTGTCATCAGTGTCTTATAGTTTTCTGCATACAGGTCTTTCCTCTCCCTAAGTAGGTTTATTCCTAGGTATTTTATTCTTTTTGTTGCAATGGTAAATGGGAGTGTTTCCTTAATTTCTCTTTCAGATTTTTCATCATTAGTATATAGGAATGCAAGAGATTTCTGTGCATTAATTTTGTATCCTGTAACTTTACCAAATTCATTGATTACCTCTAGTAGTTTTCTGGTGGCATCTTTAGGATTCTCTATGTATAGTATCATGTCGTCTGTAAACAGTGACAGTGTTACTTCTTCTTTTCCAGTTTGTATTCCTTTTATTTCTTTTTCTTCTCTGATTGCTGTGGCTAAAACTTCCAAAACTATGTTGAATAATAGTGGTGAGAGTGGACACGCTTGTCTTGTTCCTGATCTTACTGGAAATGCTTTCAGTTTTTCACCATTGAGAATGATGTTTGCTGTGGGTTTGTCATATACGGCCTTTATTATGTTGAGGTAGGTTCCCTCTATGCCCACTTTCTGGAGAGTTTTTGTCATAAATGGGTGTTGAATTTTGTCAAAAAAATTTTCTGCATCTATTGAGATGATCATATGGTTTTTCTTCTCAGTGTGTTAATATGGTGTATCACATTGATTGATTTGCGTATATTGAAGTAGCCTTGCATCCCTGAGATAAATCCCACTTGGTCATTGTGTATGATCCTTTTAATGTGTTGTTGGATTCTGTTTGCTAGTAGTTTGTTGAGGATTTTTGCATCTATATTCATCAGTGATATTGGTCTGTAATTTTCCTTGTTTGTAGTATCTTTGTCCGGTTTTGGTATCAGGGTGATGGTGGCCTCATAGAGTGAGTTTGGGAGTATTCCTTCCTCGCAATGTTTTGCAAGAGTTTGAGAAGGACGGGTGTTAGCTCTTCTCTAAATGTTTCATAGAATTCACCTGTGAAGCCATCTGGTCCTGGACTTTTGTTTTTTGGAAGATTTTTAATCACAGTTTCAATTTCATTACTTGTGATTGGTCTGTTCATATTTTCTATATGGTTCAGTCTTGGAAGGTTATACCTTTCTAAGAATTTGTCCATTTCTTCCAGGTTGCCCATTTTATTGGCATAGAGTTGCTTGTAGTAGTCTCTTAGGATGCTTTGTATTTCTGCAGTGTCTGTTGTAACTTCTCCTTTTTCATTTATAATTTTATTGATTTGAGTCCTCTCCCTCTTTTTCTTGATGAGTCTGGCTAATGGTTTATCAATTTTGTTTATCTTCTCAAAGAACCAGCTTTTAGTTTTATTGATCTTTGCTATTGTTTTGTCTCTATTTCATTTATTTCTGCTCTGATCTTTATGATTTCTTTCCTTCTGCTAACTTTGGGTTTTGTTTGTTCTTCTTTCTGTAGTTCCTTTAGGTGTAAGGTTAGATTGTTTATTTGAGATTTTTCTTGTTACTTGAGGTAGGCTTGTATAGATATAAACTTCACTTTTAGAACTGCTTTTGCTGCATCCGATAGGTTTTGGATCATCTTGTTTTCGTTGTCATTTGTGTCTAGGTATTTTTTGATTTCCGCTTTGATTTCTTCAGTGATCTCTTATTTAGTAACGTATTGTTTAACCTCCATGTGTTTGTTTTTCCCTGTACTTCATTTCTAATCTCATAGCATTGTGGTTAGAAAAGATGCTTGATATGATTTCAATTTTCTTAACTTTACTGAGACTTGATATGTGACCCAAGATGTGATCTATCCTGGAGAATGTTCCGTGTGCACTTGAGAAGAAAGTGTAATCTGCTGTTTTTGGATAGAACATCCTGTAAATATCAATTAAATCTATCTTGTCTATTGTGTCATTTAAAGCTTCTGTTTCCTTATTTATTTTCATTTTGGATGATCTGTCCATTGGTGTAAGTGAGGTGTTAAAGTCCCCCACTAGTGTGTTACTGTTGATTTCCTCTTTTATGGCTGTTAGCAGTTGCCTGATGTATTGCGGTGCTCCTTTGTTGGGTGCATATATATTTATAATTGTTGTATCTTCCTCTTGGATTGATCCCTTGATCATTATGTAGTGTCCTTCCTTGTCTCTTGTAACATGCTTTATTTTAAAGTCTATTTTATCTGATATGAGTATTGCTACTCCAGCTTTCTTTGATTTCCATTTGCATGGAATATCTTTTCTATCCCCTCACTTTCAGTCTGTATGTGTCCCTATGTCTGAAGTGGGTCTCTTGTAGACAACGTATATATGGGTCTTGTTTTTGTATCCATTCAGCAAGGCTGTGTGTTTTGGTTGGAGCATTTAATCCATTCACGTTTAAGGTAATTATCAATATGTATGTTCCTATGACCATTTTCTTAATTGTTTTAGGTTTGTTTCTGTAGGTCCTTTTCTTCTCTTGTGTTTCCCACTTAGAGAAGTTCCTGTAGCATTTGTTGTAGAGCTGGTTTGGTGGTGCTGAATTCTCTTGGCTTTTGCTTGTCTGTAAAGCTTTTGATTTCTCCATTGAATCTGAATTAGATCCTTGCCAGGTAGGGTAATCTTGGTTGTAGGTTCTTCCCTTTCATCACTTTAAGTATATCATGTCACTCCCTTGTGGCTGGTAGAGTTTCTGATGAGAAATCAGATGTTCACCTTATGGGAGTTCCCTTGTATGTTATTTGTTGTTTTTCCCTTGTTGCTTTCAGTAAGTTTTCTATGTCTTTAATTTTTGCCAATTTGATTACTATGTGTCTCAGCGTGTTTCTCCTTGGGTTTATCCTGTATGGGACTCTCTGCTCTTCCTGGACTTGGGTGGCTATTTCCTTTCCTATGTTAGGGAAGTGTTCGACTATAATCTCTTCAAATATTTTCTCGGGTCCTTTCTGTCTCTCTTCTCCTTCTGGGACCCCTATAATGCGAGTGTTGTTGCGTTTAATGTTGTCCCAGAGGTATCTTAGGCTGTCTTCATTTCTTTTCATTCTTTTTTCTTTATTCTGTTCCGCAGCAGTGAATTCCACCATTCGATCTTCCAGGTCACTTATCCATTCTTCTGCCTCGGTTATTCTGCTATTGATTCCTTCTAGTGTAGTTTGCATTTCAGTTATTGTATTGTTCATCTCTGTTTGTTTGTTCTTTAATTCTTTTAGGTTTTTGTTAAACATTTCTTGCATCTTCTCGATCTTTGCCTCCATTTTTTTCCAAGGTCCTGGATCATCTTCACTATCATTATTCTGAATTCTTTTTGTGGAAGGTTGCCTATCTCTCCTTCATTTAGTTTTTTTTCTGGGGTTTTAACTTGTTCCTTCATCTGGTACATAGCCCTCTGCCTTTTCATCTTGTCTCTCTTTCTGTGAATGTGGTTTTTTTCCCACAGGCTGCAGGATTGTAGTTCTTCTTGCTTCCGCTGTGTGCCCTCTGGTGGATGAGGCTATCTGAGTGGCTTGTGCTAGTTTCCTGATGGGAGGGACTGGTGGTGGGTAGAGCTGGCTGTTGCTCTGGTGGGCAGAGCTCAGTAAAACTTTAACCTGCTTTTCTGCTGATGGGTGTGGCTGGGTTCCCTCCCTGTTGGTTGTTTGGCCTGAGGCAACCCAACACTGGAGCCCACCTGGACTCTTTGGTGGGGCTAATGGCGGACTCTGGGAGGGCTCACACCAAGGAGTACTTCTGCTGCCAGTGTCCTTCTCCTCACGGTGAGCCACAGCCACCCCATGCCTCTGCAGGAGAGCCCCCAACACTAGCAGGTAGGTCTGGTTCAGTCTCCTCTGGGGTCACTGCTCCTTCCCCTGGGTCCCGATGTGCACACTACTTTGTGTGTGCCCTCCAAGAGTGGAGTCTCTGTTTCCCCCAGTCCTGTCGAAGTCCTCTAATCAAATCCCGCTAGCCTTGAAAATCTGATTCTCTAGGAATTTCTCCTCCCATTGCTGGACCCCCAGTTTGGGAAGCCTGACGTGGGGCTCAGAACCTTCACTCCATTGAGTGGACTTTTGTGGTATAGTTCTCCAGTTTGTGAGTCATCCACCCAGCAGTTATGGGATTTGATTTTATTGTGATTGCACCCCTCCTACCATCTCATTGTGGTTTCTCCTTTATCTGTGGTAGTGGCGTATCCTTTTTGGTCAGTTCCAGTGTCTTCCTGTCGATGATTGTTCAGCAATTAGTTGTGATTCTGGTGTTCTGGCAAGAGGGAGTCCTGATCCCTTACTTGAAACACCTATCTTTCCAAAGATTATGACAAAAAGAAGGTTCAAATAAATAATAACGTTTCTTCACTTTAATGATAACTTAGAAACTCCACTTCCTTTTGCACCACCCTGATCTCGCAGCTCCCGCCCCTGCTCCTCGGACCAGGTCCCCTATTTATTTTTTTAATACATCTTATTTGGAGTATAATTGCTTTACAATGCTATGTTAGTTTCTGTTGTACAACAAACTGAATCAGCCATATGCATACATATATCCCCACATCCCCTCCCTCTTGAGTCTCCCTCCCACCCTCCCTGTCCCACCCCTCTAGGTCTTCTAAAAGCACCGAGCTGATCTCCCTGTGCTATGTGGCTGCTTCCGACTAGCTAGCTATTTTACATTTGGTAGTGTATATATGTCCATGCCACTCTCTCACTTCATCCCAGCTTACCCTTCCCCCTCCCCATGTCCTCAAGTCCATTTACTATGTCTGCATTTTTATTCCTGCCCAGCCACTAGGTTCATCAGTACCACTTTTTTTTTAGATTCCATATATATGTGTTAGCATATGATATTTGTTTTTCTCTTTCTGACTTACTTCACTCTGTATGACAGACTCTAGGTCTATCCTCCTCACTACAAATAACTCAATTTCATTTCTTTTCATGGCTGAGTAATATTCCATTGTATATATGTGCCACATCTTCTTTATCCATTCATCTGTCAGTGGACATTTAGGTTGCTTACATGTCCTGGCTATTATAAATAGTGCTGCAATGAATATTGTGGTACATATCTCTTTTTGAATTTTTTCAAAATGGTTTTCTCAGGGTATATGCCCAATAGTGGGATTGCTGGGTCATATGGTAGTTCTAATTTTAGTTTTTTAAGGAAACTCCATACTCTTGTCCATAGTGGTTGTATCAATTTACATTCCCACCAACAGTGTAGGAGGGTTCCCTTTGCACCGCACCCTTTCCAGCATTTATTGTTTCTAGATACTCTGATGGTGGCCATTCTGACTGGTGTGAGGTGATACCTCATTGTAGTTTTGATTTGCATTTCTCTAATAATTAGTGATATTGAGCATCTTTTCATGTGCCTCTTCGCTATCTGTATGTCTTCTTTGGTGAAATGTCTATTTAGGTCTTCCACCCATTTTTTAATTGAGTTGTTTGTTTTTTGATATTGATCTCCATGAGCTCTTTGTATATTTTGGAGATTAATCATTTAGATTTATAACTAGAACCAATATATACTTAAGGACAACTTGTAAATATGAAAAATAATGATTTTGACTATCCTAAATATAGAAAATACCTAATGAATATATTTAAAAGTAATTTTAATCTTCATAGCAGTGATGTGGCCCAGGGTTATTTTTAGCAAGGAGAAAATTAGACAACGAGTTGTATACAAAGAGTATTGAAGAAATTGTAGAATATCAGTTTTTCCTTTAAGATCGGTATACTTTTAATCAGCTTGTGTTAGCATAGGAGACAGAGACCCCAAAAAAAGCAAAGAATAATTATCAAAAGTATATATACCTAGTCTTCAAATTTCAACTGGATTGAGAAAAATTATATTCTTCTAATAATTTCCCAAATGGCAACTCCAGAAGTTTTTGGAAAATCCCAGTGTATTATAGGCACAATTATTTTTCAGAGTAAATTAAATCTAGAAACCTTGGCTTATTAAACCCAGACTTTTCAGATTTTGTAACCTGTTATTTTACTGATTTTTTGGAGCAGGGGAAATAGAAAGACTCTCATACCAAAATTCACCAAAATTTCTTGACCAGCTAAACTGGTATTGAAAGTAAAATCATGTATTTTTAGAAGTATTTTTTTAATCTTTAAAAAACAGTTTCAATGGAACTTCACTATTATTTAAAGAAGAAAAAATCAGTATGATTTTTGGCATTATTGGCTGGAATTTGTTGCTATAATTCCATAAAAGGACATCAGTTGATCATGCTTTTCTTCTGAGGTTGGGGAAAATTTACCTCTTCTACTTTATACTCCTGTGATAGGAGCATTTAACATTTAAATGCTCTTTTAACTGATCTGGCATATTACAGGTTACAGGGTATGAGAGGAAAATTAAGTTTACATATATACCATATATAAAGCAGATTTTCATTAATAATACATATTTATTTCAAAAGTAATAGTAATGGTAATAGTAAGTAATAATAAGGAATTGATGATCAGACAAGAGTATGATAACCATGAAGCAATCTCAAAATGATTTTTTGGTAAATAATATGGTTTGACGTATGAGAAGTGGTATGTGTTGAAACACGGAATTCTTCAAGCATTCTTTGATGATGATAGCATTCCTTAGGAATTTTTTAAAAATATTTTATGTACACCAAAAATACCGTTTCATATTTTATCACTGTTAGAAAAAAAGGCTTTCCAGTAGTTTTCCTTTGGGTTGTAATTTTTTCCAGGGGCAGAAACTATGACAGATTATCCATTTCCACAAAAGTGAAGCTAGTCCACCATTCTGTGTTCAATCAAAGGTACAGTTCATCTATAAAGTGTTGTCATTGTGTGTTTCATGTAGAGAAAGAAACTAGTATGTCATAAATGCGCTGCAGTTATTTTCCATTTCTTGTTTCAGCAGCAATAAAAGGAGAGAGAGAGTTACGCATTTATTTACTTGTCAGACTGGACAAAGTTCTTCAGAAAGAAAAATCGTATGCTACCTTAACCACTTTAGCAATTTTTGCAATCTAAAAGGAAAAAAAAAAGATTGATTTCTGTTTAGCCTGTTTTTTTTTTATTCTGTGGGTAACACTATTTTTTTTTTTCCTAGACATTTCTCTCCCTCAAAATTAAGGGGTTATTTTAGAACCATTTTACCGTGTTTCTTGAAAAACTAAAGTTCTCTAGGAGACTGTCTGTTCTGTACTTGAATATGTAAGTACTAACCATGTCTGAAGGTATTGAGATAATAGATACATTCTGTTTACGTGCTTTGTAGTGAGTTATTGTTCTTAAGCCCGTAAGATGCAGCTACAAAGAAGATGTAAATGGAGAATTCACTCAATAAGCCAGAAAGAGTGTTACCAAACTAGACCTTTGGGTCCACTTGCCCACACACAGTAAAGCCAAGCTCTTGTGAAGGAAAGTGCAGCCTTTATTGAAAGGCCAAGTAAGGACCTGAACTCTCCCATGGATTTCAGGGAAGGGTTTTTAAAGGCAAGATGAGGGAGATAGTTGCAGGGTGCCTGGTAAGCTCCTGCATAATTCTCTGATTGGTTGATGGTGAGTTAACAGGATGGTGTCAAGGGATTAACATCATCAGTCCTCAGACCCCAGCTGGTCTGGGACCTACGTGCTTATAGTCATCATGCAGTTAGCTTCTTCTGTCTAGTGGGGGTTTTAGTATATGCAAAACAACTCAAGAGTATGTGTCAGATGCTGTTATCTATGTCCTTCAGGGAGGAACTAAAGATTCTGTGACTGTAAATTGTTACCATTTCTCCTGGTCCAACTACTATTTTTTGTTACTACGTGTTCACATTCTTTCAATCATTAATTCTTGAGCCAGGCTTTTATGACTCAGTGGAGGCCTGGGGGAATAAATATTTTCTACAAACAAGAGACAGGCGGAGGACATGTGGCCGGGGTGGGGGTGGTGGGGACGTTTGTCCTGGGAAGGCCCCACAAGGTCCTGCTCAGTTATAAGAAGAGAGAGAATTCTCTTTTTAGGCATTTAGTAAGTATAACACTGTGTTCACTTTTTAAAATCTAATAATTGGCATCATTTGGAGAATAATACACTAATTCTAGAGGCAGAACAAAGAAAAGGTACATTGCCTCCCTTTTAAAATATTTACTTCTCTGATTAAGTAAAATCCAAAGAAAAACACAATGTAGATATGGGATACAATATCTTTCATAACCAGCAATGGTGATAAGACTTTCCAAAGAAGGATTCATCTAGTTCAGTGAAGCTCCATGAGCCTATGGGGAAGAGCCCTTTTCTGCAACTTGCATTTTTAGATATTTTCAACATCCTATGGAGTGTGGGTTCCTGGTGTTATCATATGTCAGGCCTTATTAATCAGACCATTTTATACAGATTGCCATCTGCAAACACATCTGTAACTGGGTCAACGTTGTTCTGATTAAATTACCATGACTATTTTTCTTTCTTTATCTTTCCTTTTTAAACATGGGATGTGAAGCCTCAGATTCGTACTAACGTAACATTTATCATCCATATGTGGCAATTTTCTTCTTTGAGGCAAAGCATGACAAATCATTTAAGTGTTCACATTAGGAGTGCTAATCCTCTATGTCAGGAGTAGTCAAACTATAATCTGTCAGCCAAATGAAGGCTGCAGTTTATTTTTCTATAACCTGTAGGCTAAGAATTGTTTTTACATTTTTACAAGGTGGTTACCCCCCAAAAAAAGAATCTGTGATGGCGACCTTATGCCATGCAAAGCGTAAAATATTTACTATTTACTATCTGGCCATTTAAGAAAAAAAAATTGGCAGATCCCTGTTATATCTGACGGCATTTATATATGCAAACATACAACATGTTCCTCTTTTGTTAAATCTCTCATTTTCAGCTCTTACATTTTTTCCTTAGGCTTGCAGCCTATTACCCTCCTCTTGTTTCATATGCCATAGGCACTAGAGAAGAGTGTGTTGTTGCTCATGTGTGTAATCAAATGAATTTAAATACAATTAACAGGGCTTCCCTGGTTGTGCAGTGGTTGAGAGTCCGCCTGCCGATGCAGGGGACACGGGTTCATGCCCCAGTGCGGGAAGATCCCACATGCCGCGGAGTGGCTGGGCCCATGAGCCATGGCTGCTGAGCCTGTGCGTCTGGAGCCTGTGCTCCACAACGGGAGAGGCCACAACAGTGAGAGGCCCGTGTACTGCAAAAAAATAATAATAATAATACAATTAACATAGGTCCTTTGTTTTTCACCCCTCTGGTGATGTAGTTAATTTAGTAATATTTGATTTATTTCATTCATTTTACCCAGAAAATATTAATAAACTATATATGTGTACAGCAAATAAGGTACAGCCCCTGACCTCACATGCTTATAGTTTGTGAAGACAGAAAATTAAATAGGCATCACAATCCCTTATCAAAATATTCAGTACTACTACATAACGTAGAGCAGGTCATAGTAGAGAGACAAAATCAAATGGTGAATACTATGGAAGGCATTTGGAGAACTTGAACTCTGCATTCTGAAGGCCTACTTGAAATTGTCCAAATGTAGGAGAAATATAGGGAGAGGAAGTTTATGTAAGGTTCCAGGGTTGTAGAGAAATGGTCCATTCTAGAGTGAAAATGATACAGTGCATGATTGGAAAGCTGGACATTTATAACCAAATTTCTAGCTTCATAGAGCCATAAACAGGGACACTGTGATTGTCCCAATATTTTCAAGAAAAAGTAAATAATTTTCTAGTAGTTGTAGCCTATTATTGACTTAAAAAATAAAGAAAAGAGAAAGATGGTGACAAAACATATATTTTCATGACAGCAAATCATTAGACCTTTTGAGAAACCCGTTTAACTAGAAAGCAGTTGTTCCATTAGAAAATAAAGCTCACTGGCAGTGTCATTTGGAACTTATAAGCAGTGTCAGTTTTCTTCTCTTAGGGAGTAAATGGTCAGCCATGCAGGTGTTATCAGCAGTAACGAGGCACTTCAGACTAGGGGACGTAGAGACCGAAGAGTGGGGTTTCATTTTATTTTCTCCAGTACATACAATCTTATTAACTTGAATATTAAAGCTAAATAGTTGGTTTCACATTGCTTACTCTTAGCTGTGCTGTAGCCACTTGCCAAATATGACTATTAAAATTCAATTAACTTAAATTGATTTGAAAACTCAGTTTCTTAGTCATACCAGCCACACTTCAGATGCTCAACAGCTACATGTGGCTAGTGGCTACTGTATTGGGCAATGGAGATTTGGACATTTCCATCATCATAGAGTGTTATCTTGGAAAGGACTGGCAGTTGCATTAATTACAGTAAAGTCATTTCTGTTAAGTTCTCTAAATAGATGTTATTTGTCATATACCCATTCAGACAAGTTTTTCTTTTGCTATTGTACTTAAAGGGTTCAATCTTTGAATTTCAATTCTTTTTGTCTTAGCTAGATATGAATTCCTTCCAAGTTTTCTTCTTCGCATGGGATCCACAACATACAAAGCATTTGCAGCCATATTTACTTCTCAATACTTAGATTTTAAATGTTTTCGTTGAAGTTAACATAAAGCAAACATATGAAGTTAACATAAAGAAAAGCGCCTAGAGCTCAGTAGATCATGTCAAAGTGAACCCATACATGGACCCTAACTAAAGTCAAGAAACAGAATATCCTTTGCTATAATTGTATTTATTGAGTAATTAATGTTTTTAAAAGAGTAGATTTTTAGGTTCTTTCTGTTTTTTTTATGTGATTAAATGTAAAGTTTCACTGAGTAAATTTTGGTTTATTCAAGATATATTTAGACAGTTTTTTTAATTGTCAGTTTTTCTCTTATTTTCTTCCTTCATGATTCTCATAGTGTTGGCCTCCTTTGTTAATTATATTAATTCTCACTTCCTTAGCCATAGTTTAGAGATGTATATGGAGCTGAGGGGAGTGTAGACAAAGGCCAAATAATAAAATATTGAAGTTATCATATTCTACAGTTTAATTCTTTGACTGTTGGTTTTTACTAGCATTCCATATTCTGAAAATCTGAACCACACATCTAAATGATAAAACCACATACTAAGTGAGAATGGCCAGATATATTATTAATTTTTTTAGAGTAACCTTTTCTTTGAAGTATAACAGTCATGCAGAAATGTAATCCAACATTAGAGACGTTGCATGTCATTAAAAATATTCTTCCACAATTTAAAAAGCTGCAAGGTATTCCATCCCACAGATGTACCATGATTTAGCTTTCTAACTCCTGTTGCAGTTTTCTGGCTTTTTATCTAGTCATCTTACCCCTCTTTCCATAATTCTGCAAAAATGAATTTATCTGTGTTTAATATCTTTGTGCCAATTTCCAATTTTTCCTTAGAATAAAATTCCTAGAGGCGGAATTTCTGAGTCAAAAGGCATGTGCATTTTTTGTTTGTTTGTTTGTTTGTTTTTTGCGATACGCGGGCCTCTCACTGTTGTGGCCTCTCCCGTTGCAGAGCACAGGCTCTGGACGCGCAGGCTCAGCAGCCATGGCTCACGGGCCCAGCCGCTCCGCGGCATGTGGGATCTTCCCGGACAGGGGCACAAATCCGTGTCCCCTGCATCGGCAGGCAGACTCTCAACCACTGCACCACCAGGGAAACCCCCTAATAAACCATATCTAAAATAAAACTTCACTGAATCAGTTTGAGAAGTAGGCCAGTCTTCATTGTAGGTGTTTAACAGCAATGGTAGTTTGATAATTTGAAGTGAAAATTAATTTCCACAGGTATTCATCACAGTTTTACTTATTATAGATGAAGCATTCTTAATTGAGTATTCGTAGACACTTAGGAAGAGCTTTAAATTATTTGACTCCCTGAAATAGTATGCAAATACTGAGATTGTGTGTATATTGGGATGGTCCATACCTTGATCATATAGATTAATCTACTTAATTTCTGAATTTGTTCTTCCTTCTCTATCCCTGCCACCACTTCCCTAATTCAAGGCTTCAGCATGTCTTACACAAATTGGTTTGTTGTACTTGGGCGGGGGGACATGGCTTGTCCCACTAAAGCCATCTTTTATATAACCATTGGAGAGCTCTAGCAGCTATGGAAAATACATGGTAAAGATGAATATAAGCATTAATTTGATTATCTTGTCAATTCCCTGTAGTGGTTCGCATCTGAACTATAACTGGTGAACAAGTTTTGCTGTCATCTGCTCCACGTGGAAAAATTCATCCTTTGTCTCTCTTTGCTTTGAACTCAGTGTTTTCCAGCTCTTTGGCATGTTCTTTCTTATCCCTGTCCCCCTAGATATCTCTATTAATACTATATAATTTGACTAAGGCATTCCCTTCTTTTCTTCAGGAATCCTTTACAGGCTGTTACTTTTCTTCATGCCTCTCTAACTCATACCTGGGACTATCCCTATCATTATAATTACCATAGCATGTGTGTGCAACTTTAGTGTGTGTGTATATCATGTTTCACTTGACATTGATCTTCTTGAAAGTAGGGCCTATGTTATTAATTTTTATATTCCTGGAGTCAGGCACAAGACCTGGGACACCAAAGGTGCTCAATAAATATATGGCAAATGAGTGAATGAATGACTGAATGAAAATGGATTTTCAGGTCTGCTCATTAATTTAAAATAATTCATTTCAACTAGAACTTGTTCTTATAATATACACATTAAAGACCTGATAATTCTAATTCTAATAATATGACTTCTGAAATTATAATACGTTTAACTTGGTGAACTTTTTATAGGAAGAACATGCAAGTCTCACAGTCATATGTGTCTGGACCCCTTTACACCAGCATTTGAAGAGATCAGAAAGGTCATCATTTCACAACTGAGGAATGGGTGGGGGGTGTTAACTTCAGTGGGTAGGTGTGAAGCAGCATGGTATTATATCACCCCGATTTACCAGTACTGTATACCAGGGTCAAAGACATTGGACCACTTTGATCCTTACATTTCCCCTCTTTAAAGTGAAATAAGGATGACCAGTTCACAGAGAACTCCTTTCATCGTTTTGGTATATTCCCTACCACACTTTCTCCAATGTAGTTTTTCGTTTGAATTAATGGGGAAGAAAAGGAAAGGAAAGTAAGAGAGAGAAAAAAAGGAGAGAATGAGTTAAAACTACAAAACTTATAAAAGTAGTAGAATCTAATATTTATTGTTATCTTTTACTGTTTGTGCTTTTTAAGTGTGGTCTTTGGTGACTACATAGTATTCCTTAACGAGAATGCACCATATGTGTTTAACAGCATCCCCATTTTGGGACAGTAGGAAAGTTTCCATTTTTAGCCACGTACGTGTAATACGGCCTTGAGGGTGGAGCGTTGCCTGTGTGTTTGGAATCACTGCCATACTGTTGGCTCTGAGGAATGGAAGGCTCTCCTGTAGATACTCCAAAACTCTGCACCTGTGTGCCTTGCCACAGCAGTGTGTCGGTCCCTCTTCACCAGCAGCTCTCTGACCATCCATTACAGTTGAGATTAGCCATCTTTCAAGAGCATGGAAACTGTCTCATTCCCTTTCACACACTACTTGGACCTTCTTCTTGTGCTCATGAGGCACTTTTGAGAACTTGACTCTCTCTTGATCCCTTCAAGGGGATCCAGTATGTGTGGTGGCATTTCTGACATCTGAGAGGGAAACAGCTGTATTTGAAAATATGAAGTTAGTAGATGAGCAAGATGCTCTTTGGGAAAGAAGAAGAACGAATGTTTTCTTTGAGAAGTTGAGCAGTCACTGTAACATACAGTAGACGATTCATGTCTCTGTGTAAATTGAATTGTGATTATCTTTCCCATACACTCAAAGCCTTATTTATTTTGAGTACATTATATAGATGCCGCTATCCACAGGATGCAGAGAGGATCCTATGTAATGTGTCACCCTCGACACTGCAATAGAAAGAACTCATTTGCTTACCATGTTATACATATTGGTCTGCATTTCCCCAGGCTGTGAATTACTCCCTTCCAAGGAATTTCTGCCTTGGAAGGATCATTAACTCTTTGAGGGTACCAGCAAATCAGGTAGCAGATTCACCTTTTGTGAACTAAAATTCTAAATCCAGAAAAGACGATGAGAGTTCTGAAGTCCATCTCCCTATCTTTGTAAGAGGATCATCTCAGTAAGGAATGATTAAGGTTGTGATTTTTAAGGAGGCATTCCTAGATTCAATTCCTTCCTCCATAAGGTTTAAAATTCCTCTATGCCTCAGTTTTCTCATAGGTAAATAATATCTACCATATAGTTTATTATGAGGATTAAATGATAGATAGAACTTAGATACTAATAAGAACTCAATAGGGAATTCCCTGTCAGTCCAGTGGTTAGGACTCTGTGCTTCTACTGCAAGGGCCACAGGTTCAATCCCTGGTCTGGGAACTAAGATCCCGCATGCTGTGTGGTGTGGCCAAAAAAAAAAAAAACCCACAAACTCAATAAAAGCTAGCTATCATATTATTAGTCTTATTATTATTGTCATTATTAATTTGATGAGCTTCAGAAAAAATTGTGCACCTTTCTTCATGCCGTTGAGACCTGACTGTCCCTTTAAAACCTGCTACTCTGAAATAATAACCAACCCCAAGTAAACCTAGTCAGTGGAGAAGAATTACGGCCATTTTCTTTCCTTTTTTTTTTTAACTTTAAAAAAAGAGCATTACAGATAACCCCAGTTATACAGATTTTTTCTTGTTTCATTCCATTTAAGCTCTTAGGAGCACAAAGTTTTAGGTCTCTAGTCTCTTAAAGTAGTAAATTGTTTAAGCAAGAAAATAGCTGCATTGATAGGATCCTGATTAGCTTATTGGCATTTGGCTTTGTGGATGCAAATGCTGAGCGAAGATTTAGGATGCAAAGATCTAGGAAAGCGGTGTTTAAGACCAGCTCTGCCTCTTAGCGTTGTGACTGTGGACTACTCAGTGCCTCTACTTTTCAGATTCTTATCCAAATTATGGGACTTGGTAATCTCTGAGATACCTAGAAGAGCTAATATCCTGTGATTGATTCAGAAAGGAATCATGCTTTAAAGAATGGGGAATGAATTCTGCTCCTAGTTCCTCAGGTAAACTATTATTATGGTATAATAAATTGTTGGGAAAATTATTCTAATTTTCCTTGCCATTGGATAGATACAGCCATTGAAGCATTTCAGGTGAGAATAGGTTGTCTGGACAGCACCACAAAACCACTGCTGGGCTGGATTAAGTTCCTGACATAACAGGCTGATATAAAAGGTTATCAGAAGTGAGTTAGCCACACAGAGAATTGGCAGGTGTAGCCACTATCAGCAAAGCTTTGTCTGTCAACAGTGTTCCTAAAGGAATCACCTTCTCAGCAATGCCACTGTCCCTGCAAAGTCATTCTCTCTGTAGCTTTGAGAAACTCACTTCTTGGTACAGCCAAACCCTTTTCTATTCAATGTGTCTGCCATCTTTTGAGAAGAGCTTCCACCATAACGTGTCATGTTCATTTCTGTGACTTCATAGTATTTGGCACTTTCTGGGTCTTGAAACAAACACAGTGTCAGCAAACTCATTTCTTCATCCAGGAGGAAAGGGCCAGGTTGTTGTTGCCCAGTTGTTGCTGGTGGACAGAGGCTCTGTTTCCAGGTTTTCAGGGTCCTGGTATACCTGTGTTTACCTTGGAAACTAAGACATGCTGGGGTTTTTTGTTTTTATTTTTGTTTTTTAATCAGGGGTATAGTTGCTTTACAATGTTGTGCTAGCTCCTGCGGCACAGTGAAGTGAACCCGCCACATGTATACACATATTCCCCTCCTTTTTGGATTTCCCTCCCATCCAGGTCACCAGAGAGCACCAAGTAGAGTTCCCCTTGCTATACAGCACATCCTCACTAGTTTTCTATTTCATGCTGGCTTTATCTCAGAAATCACTCTTATCCCTGTACATCTTGGTTCACCTGTGAGTGAAGACTAGAAACTTCTCTTTTTATCTGACCTCTTGTTTAAAGAAGAGTATTTTGATGTTCTGTTGACACACTGATTACGGTGGAGTAGTGTCTGACTCAGCAATTAGGGTTTAGTCAGCACTTAGGGCAAAAACCATGTATAGTAAAAAAATGCCTTTAGAAATCCATTAAGTTTGACATAAAGTGCAGCGTAAGTAGATTTGTGTACAATTCTATGAAGTAAAATACGTATGTGAAAAATGCATATCTTCAAACTAGAACCACACTGCACACACTGCAAGCTGATACTCTGAGAGAGGTTCCCAGGGACCGACACCCCTTGTAGGCACAGTTAATTTGTGTCTCCCTGTTCACTACCCTCCTGGTTATATTTAGTGCATGGAAGGGCAGGCAGACTCACTCAGGCTACTTAAATTCTTGTTCCTCTCCTTCTCTCTTTATCTCCCTAGATGTGTACAATTAGAATATTATAAGCTAAATACCCAAATGATGTGGCTCCTCTATAGCTAGGGTTAGCTCTATATTCATAGAGGGGAAAGATGATTTAAAAGATGTTTCAGTAATAGGCTGCTGCAGAGAATCAGTTTAAATTACTTTTTTTTTTTTTTTGCGGTACTAGGGCCTCTCACTGTTGTGGCCTCTCCCGTTGTGGAGCACAGGCTCAGTGGCCATGGCTCACAGGCCCAGCCGCTCCGCGGCATGTGGGATCTTCCCGGACCAGGGCACGAACCCGTGTCCCCTGCATCGGCAGGCAGACTCTCAACCACTGCGCCACCAGGGAAGCCCTAAATTACTTTTTGATGCATCAAGGAACACTTATTGAGCACCTATGTTACGGACTCAGTGTTTTGTGTGCCCCCTCGAAATGCATATATTGAAACCCTAACCCCCAGTGTGATGGTTGGAGGGCCTTTGGGATGTAGTTAGGTTTAGGGTGATGCCCTCATGATGAGATTCGTGTCCTCATAAGAAGAAGAGACAGGAGAGTCAACTCCCTCCCCACAAGCACACATGGAGGAAAGGCTATGTACACACAAGCTGGAAGGAGGCCCTCTGTAGCCAGGAATCAGCTCTCACCAGACACTGAATCTGCTGGCACTTTGATCTTGGACTTCCCAGCCTTCAGAACTGTGAGAAATAAATGTCTGTTGTTTAAGACACCTGGCCTGTGGCATTTTGTTATGGCAGGCTGAGCTGACTAAAACAACTTACTGTCCTCTTGATCTGGATTTTTTAAACCAGGGAAAGAATGCTGTTGCCTGCATGTGAATGTAAACGTGATACATAATAGAGATGACATTACAGATCACTGAAGAAAAAAATGGACTGGTAAATAACTAACCTGGAAGTACTATGTTATCCATATAGAAAAAAAAAATCTATACCATTCAAATATAAAAAAAATCTGTTGCATTTAGGTTAAATACCTAATTATGTAAATAAAATTTAAAAAATAAAATGTAAGATGATTTCTTATAAACTTAAAATAAGAATGAGTTTCTTTAATGAAATGTAAAATTCGAACCTTGAATAAAAGAGTTGACATATTGATCCACATAAAAATATCCTGTTCAATAAAAATCACTATAAACAGCCAAGTCACAAACTGGGAGTAGATGTTTGCAACACATGTAAACAATGTAGGATCAATATTTCATAGTTATAAAGCATTTCTATAAATTAGCAGGACAGTAACTAATAGGAAAATGGACAAATGAGGATTGAAGCAGGCAATTTCTAGAAGGGACCATACTGGACTGATGGATAAAGAATTGATAAGATGTTCAACTTCACTAGAAATTGGTGAAATATATGAGAAACAAGGAGATCTAGGAAATCGGTAAAATATTTTAAATTCTTACAATACCAAATGTTGGTAAGGGTGTTTAGAAAGGGACATTTTTAGACCCTATTGTCTTTTGCATAGCTTGATAAGCCTAATTTGCAGAACAATTGTGTAGTATCTAGTAAGTAAAATTGTACCCATTTTTAACCTAGCAGTTCTGTTACTAGCTGTGATTTTAGAAAAACTCCCTAGTATATGAGCAGGGAAACATATACAGACTTAATTATGGAATCATTTGCATTAAAAAATTAAATACAGTACATAATGTTTATTACAAGGTTTTTCTTTTACTTGTTTTTTCATGTATTTATTTATTCAGTTTACATGGTCTATACATAAAATCACTTTAAAACCTCTAAATTATCTCATGTCCATTAAATGGAAACAGTAATGCTAGGCCTGTTTAAATTACAAGAAAAAATCACTCTATACCAACAAAGTGTTTTAAAAAACCAAGGTCAAAGGAAGTAGTCTTGGGGGAGAGGCATTCCTGAGCTGGTGGCTGGATCCCAGGAGCTGCTGGGCGAAAGAAGGAAAAAGATGCTTTCAGACAGGAGTGGTTTGATTAGAGCCCAGTGACACAGCTAAAGGGAGTTAATCATAATTCCATGTCTCAACATAGTAAATCTCAAATGCAGTGTCAAGAGAAAAATTAAAAAAAGCAAAAAGACATGGCAAAAAGACATGCCATGGCAAAAAGACAAAAAGACTAACAGCATTTATCGGGTGTTATTCTATGTTGAGCATGTTGTAAATACAGTTTATATAAAGTTTAAAGTAACAGGGAAAATATTGCAAATATTGTTTAGGGAGAAATATTTTGTAAAAGAATAATATGGACAGTAATGATAATCACCAAAGTCATTAGAGGGAGTGCCTGGGAAAGGGCTGGTGGGGGAGGATGTGGGAGATTGAGCAGCAGTTCACAGAAAGCTTTAGCTATATCTCTATATCTGTGAAGACCTAGTCCATTAAAAACAAAAAGTTTTGAGGCAAATTTGGCAAACTGAATCTGTGGTGTGGTGAATATATGAATATACATTACTTTTTCCCCTAGGTAAGTTTTAGTCTATTTGAAATATTCTAAATGTTTAGAAATTTTAAAATTGCCATTGCAGTTATTTTTGCAGTGTGTTTAACTTAGCAGCTTTGTGAAATGTATGGCAACACAGGGTAAATTGCCCTATACTTAATATCTCCAGTGGTAACAAGGCATTATTTAGAAATTTCGCCCAGAATTCACCTCTGTAAACTCTGCAGTAATGAAGTAGTTAAGTTCAGGACTTCTATATTGATCAGCATTGCTTTGAATATAATTCAACGATTAGTGCTAGAGGAATACACACCTGTGGGAAGGCAGAATGAACTAAGAGGACTCAGATCATCTATGGATTCACTGCATATTTACATTTTTATATGTTTACAGTGGAAAAAAGTTAAGTTGCACAATGAAAGCATTAAGAAATATGCTTAAAACTTCCTGCTCAACAAAAAATGCTATAAACAAATTTAGTCAACTCACACACTGATTTTAAAATCATTAAATCTGAAGACATTGCCTCCATTTTCTTGAGTTTAGTTAGGACACTTCTGGCTGCTTAATATGAATTTTCAGATTTAAATTGGAGTAAAGAGAATGAATGAAGAATATGTATAAAAAATTAATAGGTATCTTTAAAATTTTTTCTATTAGTTTTCTTTGGTTACATTTAGATATCATGCCAAAAAAAAAGCAAGTACTAAGAATGGAAAACAAAGATTTTTCAGCTGAGAGGATTTATGACTTTATTATCAAATATGTAGTCAGTCATTCAAGCAACAGTTAGTTATTGAGTATCTGCTCTGTGCCAGGTACAGTTCGAAGTGCTGAGGAAGGAGCAGAGAACAAAGTAAATGAGAAACCCCTGCCGTCATTTTATTTGTGCTCGAAGGAGGAAGGGGTAGAACTTACTTTCTCATCATCTAGTGCCCATATACAAGGAAACCTACTAAATGGTAATTGAGAATCTTTGTGGTTTGGGGAAGGAAAGGGGTGGGGGGAGTGCACTGAATGGGATTTCTTGGATAACCGTAATTACAGAAGGAAAACACGCACTGGCTTCTCCTATTATATAAATGAGAACGTTTATAGTAATTTTCTGAGAATGGCATTCTCAAATGTTTTAAGTGCAGAAGAAGAATAAATGGTCGAGTCTGCTTTTCAGCTGTGCTATGACTGCCTGTTTTACTCTTTTTCCTTCCCAACTCTACTGAGCTTATTACTTGATTGATGGGTTTTTCGTTTTCTTTTTTTTTCCCTGAAGAGTAAATTATTGTATTTATTCAGTAAGGAGTTCAAGTGAAATGTAAAGTACTCTTTTATTCAACTAGCTCTTTACTTTCTTGTTAAGACCTTCTGTGTGTGTCAGGCACAGTCCCAGGCTCTGTGTGTTCAGAAATGCACAGCTCCTCCTCCAGGGGGTCTGTGGGCTGACAGGCCAAATGCCAGTGCCAGTTGTCATGCAGCATGGCAGGTGATCTTAAGGAGGGCTAGACATAGTTCTGAGTGAGCAATCCTGCCTGAGGTTCAGAAGCTGTGTAGCTGGAAGATTTTTTTCGTTGTTGGGGCTTCAAAAATGAGTGATGGTTTGCCAGATGTGAAGTGTGAGGTGGGCTTCCCAGCAACTTCACAACCCCGTGACTCCCGTCTGTCACTCAGTGCATTCATTGCCTCAACGTGCCGTAGCTTCTGTATGTCATTCATTCGGTCATTCATTTATCCATTGATTTATGCCATCAAATTTAGTATATGTATTATACTCCTTTTGTGGGCCATTTGCTAAGCAGTAGTGAAATGTGTAAGAAAGATGCTGCATTTACCTTCATTTTATATGTCAACACCAATGGCTAGAGTTATTGGCACGTAGGCATTCTAATCCAAAGATTTTTGAATTCAAAATACTGGGTTGGCCAGAAAGTTCCTTTGGGTTTTTTGTAACATCCACGGAAAAACCCGAAGGAACTTTTGGCCAACCCAGTGTGTGAGTTATTATAGTCAGATGGGTAACATGACTTGGTTTTGAATAGAAGTACTTAGTTATATTCTACAGTGAACAAGAGCATTTAGAGGTTATATAATGCATCTGATCATAGTATCGAACCTGATCAGAAAAACAAAGAAAACGGAATTCTTCTGGAGCTTGCTTTATATACTTGTTTCCACACAATCCAAATAATTCCCATTCACTACAATTCTGGGAGAACACAAGAGCACACAGCAATTTTAGGTAGATTATCTTGTTGGTTCTGACAGCATCCCTATGGATCATGAATATAGACTCCATGACTTTTCCAGAAACATAGGAATAGTATGTGGTAGAACTCTAACTTGATTCTAGTGTTCACTTCACCATGCCCATGAGAAAACTCTGAAATTCCTAGATGCCTCTCATACTTTTTTTTCTTCTGATATATCTTTTTATACTTTAAAAGTAACTTTTTTTTCCTTACTTAGCTTTCCTTTAACAAGAAGGCAAATATTTTCTTTTTTTTTTAAGTAAAATAAGTAAAACAGTGGGGTAATGTAGCTACCAATATAAAAATGTTTACATTTCTAAAATATGGTAGATTTAGGGAACTGTGAACATAGCCATTTGTGTGTGTGTGTGTGTGTGTGTGTGTATAGAATATAACTTCAATAAATTAGATTTCGTCACAAATACAAAATTATATTTTTAAACATATTGATATTTCACTTCATCATATGATATAACCACGTGCTGAAAATGAAGATGAATTTGGAATTTCAAAGTCACACGCAAAAGTATAATCCATCAATGGTCCTCATTCTTCTTGGTGAATCCTTCCCTTTTAGGATATTTCCTTTCACTGAAATGACTGGACATAAGGCATGTCAATGCAAAACATAAGTGAAGAATTTAGAGAAGCTAAATTTTACCAGGGGAATAGATGGGAAGTAGAGATTAAGGAAGCAGGGAGCCATTGAAAAATGTTGGGTGGAATTGAGAGGGGCTTAATGTAGCGTAAGGGAGATGGGCTTTCAAGAGAGCTCCGAAGTCGGACGAGTGGAAACAAGAAAGTGATAGAGAGCTATAAGGAAGGGTCAGCAACTGTTTAGTAACTGTGCGCCTCTGCAAGACCCCAGTGCCTGGTGTTGTGGACTCAGTGGAGTTCTCAATATTCTTGAGGTCTGGAAAAACATGTTCTCGTCAGATGAGAAGAAAAGATCTAAAAAAGATAAAGCAAGTCTGAGAGGTGGAGTAGAAATTGAAATTTAGGACTATTGTTGTCAGTGGCACACTATGAGCAACTTTTAAAAGGCTTGTTAGGGTAAAAATGCACTTTTTGGCTTTTTAAGAAAGCATACCATGAAGAAAGAAATAATTGATCATATACTCAGAGCTAAGCATAACTATTGGCTTGCTGTCCCTACCATAACAACCAAAAATTGAGGGGAAGGGAGAGCAAAGATGCTGATCTTGGGAGCTTCAGATTGCCACAGCAGCCAGCAAACAACAATTGGACCGTGGATCAGTATTTCAAGCAAACAGTCTTGACTGTTTTACCAGCATAATCCCAGGACCTTCACTTTAAGCCAATGTTCTTTGCCCTAAGAAAGCGTCACACAAAGCATTTGTTTCTTTGTGACTGAAGAACAATTAATTTAGTTCAACTCACTTTGTTGAGTATGTACTATATGAAAAAACCGTACCTAGTCCATAAATCCTAGTTCTCCATGACCATAACCACTGGAGGCTGCTGTTTCAACATACCAACAGAGGCAGTGAATCTCTAGAAGCAAAACAATCTAGGCCAAAACAAATTAGTAAAGGATGTCTGAGGGTAAGTGGTTTTTTTTAATTGATATAAAATTTATATCCAGTGAAATGCACAGTTGAGTACTCTCTTCTACATGATTTTTTTTCCACCTTGAATTCTGTGAAACCAGTTTGCCCTGGTCTTTCTCCTACACCTTTGGCTATTCCACCCCTCTCTCATCATAGTTACCTATCGCTTCACTAAATGTTGATATTCCAATGTCTGACTTCTTCTCTTCTCAGGTTACATATTCTCTTTATACTGTGTTGCTTTCAATAACCTCATCAGCATCACATCTACAAATCTAGACCCTATTTCCCATCTGCTCCATTCGTATATATCCAGCAAGCAATGGGACCTCTTTGCTTAGTGGTCCCATAAGAACTTTAAATTTGTCATGTGCAAAAATGAACTTATTGCCTCTCACTACAAACATGCTTTTAATTATGTTTTCATTATTAGCACTAATGAAAACATACTATTCAAAACAATTCAAGCAATCGAGCACTTTTGTGTGATAAGGGATGTGTCAAACATTATAAATCAGGTAACCCTCTTTTGGGAGAACTGATAGTTTAGCCATTTATTCACGCCAAACCTGGCCATCATTCTGGAGCTTTCCTCCTTCCTCATTGCACCCACCCAGAATCCCCCCAAAATTTCACCTCCCCCTCGTCATCGTGGTCCTTGCTTCTTTCTCTGGAATCTCTCAAATCTGTTTCTTTCTTCAATCACTGTCCTTGTCAAAAATCTTTCTACTTTCTTTCCAGACTTCCACACAGGGAGTATTGTTACAACAGATTCAGACTCCGTTCCTTAGGCATAGAGGTAACGGAGGGATGAATTCTGATTGGAGATTTACTCATCAACCATGTATTGAGTTTCTGTTAGGCATAAAATAAGTCTATTAAAGTAGCAGAACAGAATTAGTCCGAGTGGAGCAAACGAGCTGAGTGGTTGAGTAGTCGAGTCCCGGAGACCGGTAGCGCTTGCAGCATGGCTGACCAGCTGACTGAAGAGCAGATTGCAGAATTCAAAGAAGCTTTTCCACTATTTGACAAGGATGGTGATGGAACTATAACAACAAAGGAGTTGGGAACTGTAATGAGGTCTCTTGGGCAGAATCCCACAGAAGCAGCGTTACAGGACATGATTAATGAGGTGGATGCTGATGGTAACGGCACAATTGACTTCCCGGAATTTCTGACAATGATGGCAAGAAAAATGAAAGACACAGACAGTGAAGAAGAAATTAGAGAAGCATTCCTTGTGTTTGATAAGGATGGTAATGGCTATATTAGTGCAGCAGAGCTCCGCCATGTGATGACAAACCTTGGAGAGAAGTTAACAGATGAAGAGGTTGATGAAATCATCAGGGAAGCAGATATTGATGGTGATGATCAAGTAAACTATGAAGAGTTTGTACAAATGATAACAGCAAAGTGAAGACATTGTACAGAATGTGTTAAATTTCTTGTACAAAATTGTTTATTTGACTTTTCTTTGTAACTTATCTGTAAAAGGTTTCCCCCTATTGTCAAAAAAATATGCATGTATAGTAATTAGGACTTCATTCCTCCATGTTTTCTTCCCTTATCTTACTGTCATTGTCCTGAAACCTTATTTTAGAAAAATTGATCAAGTAACATGTTGCATGTGGCTTACTCTGGATATCTCTAATAGGCCCTTCTGCACATCTAAACTTAGATGGAGTTGGTCAAATGAGGGAACATCTGGGTTATGCCTTTTTTTTTAAGTAGTTTTCTTTAGGAACTGTCAGCATGTTGTTGTTGAAGTGTGGAGTTGTAACTCTGCGTAGACTGTGGACAGTCAACAATATGTACTTAAAAGTTGCACTATTGCAAAACGGGTGTTTTATCCAGGTACTCGTACACTATTTTTTTGTACTGCTGGTCCTGTACCGGAAACATTTTCTTTTATTGTTACTTGCTTTTTACTTTGTTTTAGCCACTTAAAGAAAATCTGCTTCTGGCACAATTTGCCTCAAATCCATTCCAAGTTGTATATTGCTTTATTATCTTCATGGTGCTATGTCCCTCTCTAAATCATCTAGTTTATTATTTGGTTTCCTACTTTATAGTCTTTCTCCACTCTCGTGTGTAAGCTTGCTAAGGACAGGGGTGTGTTCTAACTTGGTCATTACTCCATCCTTATTGTGTAGATACAGTGGTAAACACACAGTAGGTGTTCAGGAAATATTTGTTGCATGTTAACAAGTAATCTTCCCTCCAGCCTTAAATGAGAGTTTTTGACTGGCGCAGTGATTCATATTCACCTCTGCGGATTTGTATAATACCATTATGAAATGTTGCTGGGTGTGTTATCTGCCTCATAGGGATATAAGGATATTATAAGGATTAAATGAGATAATGTATATGAAAGTTACTTTGTTAGAGAAAAAAAAACTTATAATAGTATTTATGATCACTCTCCTGATCTCACAGATGAGCCGATGAGAAACCTGGAGCCCCAGTGGGTACATAATCACCCAAGGGCACAGATATCAACTCTTATATCTTCTGCCAACCATCACAAAGATGCTTTTACATATTTTTTCCCCTTTATGCTGAATGTCCCTCACTGAAAGGTCATAAGGATGACAGAGATGTTTCTGAAAATTAGAAAGGGAGGAGTAAAGCCACTTTTTGTTGAGAAAGGGCGTGCAGATCAGTAAAAACAGCCACAGGGAATATAGGAATGAAAAATTCAGGGTAGAATTTGGCCTACTGGCCCAGATGGTAAGGGAATAAACTAGTTGCGATGTTTAATGTGAAGCTATAGAAAGGATAATAGGTTTGTGAACAAATGTTCCAAACTCTCAGCTCAGGGTATGATTTCCCAATTCAAGAAACTTCTCCCCTGAGGGTAACAAGTTTTACTCAGCTTTTGTGCAAAGAAACTGCCACTATTTCATATTTTCTTTTCTTTTTCTGTTTCCTTAATAAAAGTATTCAGTATTACTTGGTGGAGTTCTGCCCTATTGTTTGATATCATGACGCTTTCTTCCAGGCAGTGCAGTGTCCTGTCATTGGGAGCCATTGGTGCTAACCAGAATGGTGTACAGTACCAGGGAGTATGCTAGTATATTGAGTTATATCTCATATTCTTATGTAATTCACAAACCAGCCCTTTAAAAGAACTCAATTTCGGACCTGTGTGATGTCATTTGTGGTATACTTAAGCCACACTTTATTTTTAATTTGATATATGCTCATTAAAAAACATTATCTTACTTGCTTTAGGGTCACACAACTAGTAAGTGAAGGAACTAGTCTTCCAAACTCCATTATTTGCATCTTTAAAAATTGTTTAGCATTTATATGAAGGCAAAAATTAACCTTCCAGCTCTGTTATCAATTTCTATATCCCAGTGGATATACCAATGTCCTCTGAAGTTGCGTAGCTCTGATTTGTCATGAGGTGGCAATGTAACAACACCTTGAATTGGATCTATGATGAATTCCCCCACCTTGATGAATTTCTGAGGGAGCTGTCCAGAGCTGAGTTTGCTATGGAATGGCCACTGAGTGAGGAGGCATGAGAACAGACTTCTAGGGCTTGAATATTTGATTTTATGCATATCCAGTCTTAGCTTCTAGCTGAAGAATCCTAATGTGGAACCCTAGGAGAATTTGCTTTCTGGATTTCAAATACAAAAGTTCAAAGCGGTCAGGTTCTATTTAAAAAGCCCACATGCAAAAGTAAGTGAAGTACCTTGAAATTGCCAGTGAAGAGGTCATCGTGAAATCTACAGAGTAAAAAAATGAGTTTTAGAGGAGGAAAATATGTTTTCAAATAAGGGAATGTATATTATAGCTTTTCAAATTCCATTCATTCAGAGAAAGTGAATAAACAGGGATAAAAGACCTTGAACAAGACTCCTTTTCATGTCTATTTAAATAAGAACTTTATTCAATTTGTGGTACTATTAAATAGGAATACAATATTAAATAGCTTAAAATTTATAGTGGTATTTCTTATATCCAAATATGTGAAAAGAATTTTATATAATTTATTATGGCTTATCCTGAGGTGGCTCTGAAATTATGAATTGTGAACACTGTCTAATACTTTTCCCTAAAATATTAATAAATTTATACGTATATATTCTTAAAAATTCAAATATTATATTAAAATAATGTTCATATTATCATTTAAAGATCTAGAATGTAGTTTCCCAGTCTTGATTTTAATTCGATTATATGAAAGCTGAAAATATAAGATTGTAACACTTTTTTTTAGATTGTGGTTGTTTTTTAAAAAGTCATTCACCTGTTGAATCATTCTGTAGATATATAGTGGCACATTCCAAGTTGTGGTCACGTGGTTCCAGCCTCCATTAGACTTATAGTCTAGTCCAGGAAAGGTTAAGTAAACTGAAGCTTAAAATGCACGATAATAAGTGCTATGATGGGGTTGGTACAGCGTATTATAATCACACACCGCAGGATCCTCTTATTTGAATTTGGTGGGGGGGCTGGTCAGAGAGAGTTCCCAGGGAAAGTGATATGGAAGGTGATACCTGAAGTATTAGTAGAATTCAGCCAAGCAAAGAGATGGAGAAGAATCTTTCCGTCACAGTGAGCATAATATGTGAAAGTATGGAGACAAAAGAGGATGTGGTGTTCTTCGAAGAAGAGAAGTTAAATTTAACTAAAAGGTAGAATTCTTAAAAGATAAAACAGGAACTGGGGATAATAAATAAGACTGAGACAGTAAGCTGAGGTTGTACCATGGAAGCATGACCATCCTTCTAAGAGCATTGGGATTCTGTAGTAAGGTTTTAAATAAGGAAGCTGCCTGGTCAGGTTCACATTTTAGAAAAGTCATTTCAGTGTGAAGAAAAGATCACGGTTAGGTGAGAGCCTAAGTCTAGAGGCTGAGGGACTCTTTTGGAATCTGCTATAGTGGTTCCAGATGATACATGATGCTGGCCTCAACTAGAATAGCACTAAGTGTTGATGGAGAGAAGTAGCTGGAATCATCATTTTTTAGAAGATTAAATTGAGAGAGCTTCGCAGCTGTTTGGAAGTAGAGGAGGGTGAGGATATGAGGTCAGGGAAGCTAATTAGATTTCTGGAATCTGCAGCAGTGGTGGCTGGTTCCACTTCCAAAGATAGAAAACACAGAAGTTTGCAAGTGAAGGTAGTGAGATCATTTGGGGCATAGCAAGTTTTATGTTTCTGTAGGACTCTAAATGAAATGGCTAGCAGAAATTTGGGCCTGTGGATTTTGAAGCTCAGGAATGAGATGTGACCTAGAGATATAAAGTTTAGAACTTTTAACAGGTGGATGGTAATTGAGCATTTAGGAATGGACGATATTACCCAGGGAAGATGTTGAAGAGATTCTCAAACTTCGGGGTCAGATGAATTACCCAGGAGGTGTGATAAAATTCAGAATCCTGGGCACCAACTCCAGAGTCTTACTGAGTAGGTATAGGATGTAGCTCACAAATCTACACGCTTGACAAATAGAGTCCCTTACCATGATTTTGATGCAGATGATCCTCTGACCCCACTTTAAAGTAAAAGGAAAAGTAGATCTTGCATAGGAGCCTAAGTAGTATCAGCACATAAAAGATGGACAGAGGAGGAGGAACCCGGAAATAAGGCTGGTGAAGAAGTAACTATAGGTGTGGAAGGAAAATTAAAAGTATAAAATATCACTAATTACATGGAAAGAGAATCAGTATAAGAGAAGGAATCATCGACAGGGCCAGAAGTGTTGAGACAGGAAGTAAAGATGAAGGCTGGAATACACCTACTACATGTAACAAAAGGGAGGTCATAACAAAGTTGGCAAGAATAGTTTTAGTAGAATAATGTGGGCTGAAGCCAGATTGCAGTGGATTGAGGGTTGAATATGATATGAGGATGAAGAGACATGAAGCAGAGACAAAATCTTTTAAAAGAAGTTAGAAGGGATGGAGGAGGTTGCTACAGCAGGATATGGGTAGGGGTGAATGTTTTAGGAAGGAAACAGCGTGAGTCAAAGTCTTATCTCACCCTTGGCCTGCTCTTATCTCTAATTTTTGTGGAGCTTTTCATCTTATCAACTTATGAATCGTTATATTATACAATTCAGCAATAAAAAGAATGGGTTGTGTGTTAAGTTTATGTCGAAATTTCTAAGAAACTACCAAATACTTTTCCAAAGAGCTGTTCTGTTTTACATTTGGATATTGGGGAGCAAATTAAGGTGCTGCTTTGTGTTTTGTGCATTATGGTTATGCCAAAAAATACTGAAATATGCCTGAATATTAGCCTGACCCCTAGTGGTGATCCACATCCATGGGGCTAAACGTGGAACTGAGTTTTTTCTACCCTTTCCATCACATGAGCTGCCACTCCACCTCCATCGTTTCTTGCAAACACATAACAGTAGAGAGATGGTGTAAATATGCCCAAACAAATTTAGATGGTGTACTGTGGGGTCCAGTGGGGCAGAAGGATGGAAGTCCTTACATCCTGCTACCTGCTTGAGATCAATATCTGCTATCATAGCTTAAGTATCACCACCATCCGGGGGACTTTGAGAACAATATTGAACTTCATTTAAGCTCAATTTCCTCATATTTACAACGAGGATTATAGTAATGCCTACCTTAGAGTGATGTTAGGATGATTAAATGAGATTGTGTATGTAAAGCACCTAACACAGTTCAACCCAGAGTTGACATTCACGAAAGAGCAGGTGTTCATATTTCATAACGATAAAAACAATCAATAATGTAGTCAAATACTACAATGAAATTTTATTCATGATATTTTTTTCTGGTTCTCATTTGCTTGCATTCCATGTTAATGTTCTCTATTTCAATTGGAACCTCTTTAAATTTAGGACTAGGTTTTATTTGATAAAGATAAAAGCCACAAGCATACCAACAATAACATCCTCTATTATTTTAGAGTAACTGTATATCAAGACATTGCTAAAATATTTCTTATGTAAAATTTAATGCTGAAACAGTTTTATGAGGTAGGCAAAGATCTCAGATGGTCTATGTTAAAGATTTTCATCTGTATCTTTTTCACCCAGACCCCACATCTTGACTCCTTGATGTGCTGGCCCTGCCAGTGGCAATGATAATATCGGTTACAGCTGGTTGATACAAGAAATACAAAGATTATGTACAAAGTATTGATATTGATACTGATATTGATAGAGCTAGCTTTCTTCTCTTAGAGCTTTTCCGTTCTAGATAGCTAGCTCTCACCGAGAAAAAAAAGCTACCTCTTATTTAACCCTTGAGAAACAAAAACAGAATGAACAAAAATCTATTTGCTTCTTTTATTACCCCAACGATACTAGGACTGACTGTTGTTATTTTTAATTATTATGTTTCCAGGTATTTTTCCCCCGCACTCAACCGACTGATTAATAACCACATAATTTCTCTTTAACAATGACTTCTTCAGCTTATGTCAGAACAAATAATGAACATCCAGAACTATAAAGGACAAACCAGAACACTAATCCTTATGTCCCTTATTCATTGGCCAACAAACTTACTAGGCCTCTTACTGAACTCATTTGCGTCCCTACGCAACTTTCAATAACCTTAGGCACAGTGGTCCCTTTATGAGCAGGCACTGTGATCACTGGCTTCTGCCATAAAGCAAAAGCATCTGTAGGCCGCTTTCTATCACCTGGGGCACCAATCCCTCTTATCCCGATGCTAGTAATTATTGAAACTATTAGCTTATTTATCCAACCAATAGCCCTAGCCCTACGACTAACAGACAGTATCACAGCCAGTCACCTGTTAATTCACGTAATCAGAGGAGCATCCCTTTCCCTATTAAGCATGAATCCTCCCACAGCCCTCATTATATTTATTAGTCTTGTTCTTCTCACTTTTCTCGAGTATGCAGTAGCCCTTATTCAAGCTAGCGTGCTCACCCTGTGAGTGAGCCTCTACCTACACAATGACACCTAATGACTCACCAAACCCATGCGTATCATATAGTAAATCCTCGTCCCTGACCTCTTACAGGAGCCCTCTTAGCCCTTCTCTTAACATCCCATCTAGTCATATGATTCCATTTTAACTCAACTTTTTTATTATCCTCGGGCTGATTAACTAGTATGTTAACAATATGTCAATGATGATGAGACATCACCAGGGAAAGCACTTTTCAAGGCCATGACACACCAGTTTCATTCAAAAAGGATGTTGATATGGCATAATTCTGTTTATTATTTCAGAGGTTCTCTTTTTTATAGGCTTCTTCTGAGGTTTTCATCACTCAAGTCTTGCCCTTACACTTGAACTAGGTGGTTGCTAACCACCAACAGGCATTCACCCCCTAAATCCATTAGAAGTACCACTTTTCAACACCTGTCTTACTGGCCTCTGGAGTACCTATTACCCAAGCTCACGACAGCTTGATAGAAGGAAATTGTAAGCATATTCCTCAAGCTCTTTTTATTACAATCTCCCTAGTTTACTTTACACTACTGCAAGCCTCAGAATATTATGAAACAGCTTTTACAATCTCAGATGGAGTACACAGGTCAACAGTCTTCATAACCAGAGGTTTCCATGGCCTACACGTGATCATTGGCTCTACTTTTCCTCATTGTCTGCTGCCTGTGCCAACTACAGTTTCAAATCATTTCAGATTTGAAGCCACTGCCTGATACACTTTGTAGACATAGTATGGCTGTTTCTCTACATCCCCATTTATTGATGAGGGTCTATTCTGTTTTTTCTTTTATTGGGGTATAGTTGTTTTACAATGTTGTGTTAGTTTCTACTGTACAGTGAAATGGAGTTGAGGGTGTGTTCTTTTAGTATCAATTAGTTGTCTTCCAGTCAATTAGTACAATCTGAAAAGAATAATAAACCTTATAGCATTAACCACAAACATAGTACTAGCTTCACTACTTGTACTTAGCGAATTCTGACTTCCCCTAGTAAAGACAGATACAGAAGAATCAAGTCCTTACAAATGCGGATCTGACCCCATAGGATTTTCCATAAAGATTTTCCTGGTAGCCGTTACATTTCTCCCCTTGATCGAGAGAAATTGCCCCCCTTCGGCCCCTGCCCTGAGCAGTCCAAACTAGCAACCTAAAAACAATACTCATCATAGCACTAATCCTGATCTCACTACTAGCAATAAGTATAGCCTGTGAGTGAACTCAAAAGTGATCAGAATGACACAAATATGATAATTAGTTTAAATGAAAACAAATGATTTTGTCTCGTTAAACTATGATTAAATTCATAATTACTGAGTATCTTTTGTCTACATAAATATTATTCCAGCATTCACAGTTTCCCTTATAGGGCTCTTAATTTATTGATCTCAATATCTTCTCTACTATGTCAGGAAGAAATAATATTATCATTATTCATTATAGCAACCCTAATAATTCTAAATGTCCATTTCACTCTAGCTAGCATAATACTCGTCATCTGACTAACATTCATAACCTGAAAAGCTGCACTAGGTTATCCCTGCTAGGAATATTATCAAACACCTATGGCATTGATTGCATACAAAATACAAACCTTCTCCAGTGTTAAAAATTACTGTTCTAACTATTATATTCATGCCACTAACATGTTTATCAAAGAGCAATATAATTTGAATTCACACCACAACCTACAGCATACTAATTAGTTTTGTTAGTCTTTACCTTTCTAACAACAGCCTTAACTTTATTCTTCTCTGACCCTCTGTCAGCACCTTTACCAACTCGAACTACATGACTCTTACCACTAACACTCAGAGCTAGGCAATTCCAGCTACCTAAAGAATCACTGGCTTGGGAAAAAAGCAAACAAACTGTCTATTACTATATTAATCATACTACATATATTCTTAATCTTAACATTCAAGGCCACGGAAATGATTCCATTCTACAACTTATTTGAAGCAACACAAGTCCCAACATTAGTTATTATAACTTGATGAGGAAACCCAACAGAATGGCTTAATGCAGGACTCTCTTTTTTTATTTTACTCACTAGTGGCATCCCTTCCACTTCTAGTTGCACTAACGTCTATCCAAAATACTACAGGCTCACTAAACTTTAACAATGCAGTACTGAGCCCAAACAATATCTAACTTTTGATCCCATATTTTCACACGATTAGTGTGTAAAGTGGCTTTTATAGTAAAAATACCCCTTTATGGGTTACACCTATGATGTCAAAAATGCACGTAGAAGCCCTTATCGCCTGATCTATGATTCTTGCAGCCCTACTACGCAAACTTGGTGGCTACGAATCACAGTAATCCTGAAACCCATAGCAAAGTATGTGGGGTACCCATTCCTTATATTGTCCTTCTAAGGAGTAATTATAATGAGCTCAATCTGCTTGCACCAAACAGACTTAAAATAGCTCATCACATGCACCTCCGTTAAGCACGTGTCACTTGTCATAGTAGCTCTTCTTACCCAAACACCTTCAAGTTCTATAGGAACTAGGGCCCTAATAATCACCCACAGCCTCACATCATCTATATTATTTTGCCTGGCAAATTCAAATTATCAGCGTATTCATAGCTGAAACATAATTTTAGTCCGTGGTCTACAAACATTTCTTCCACTAATGGCAACATAATGACTACTAGTAAATCTTACAGACCTAGCCCTGCCCCCCGCAATCAACTTAATCAGAGAACTATTTGTAGTAATACCTTTCTTCTAGTCCAGTATCACCATTATCCTCATAGGGGCTAAGACAGTATTACTGCCCTATACACTCTTTCTGTATTAATCATAACACAATGAGGTAAATATATGTATCATATCAACAATATCAAACCACCATTTACATGAGAAAACACCCTCATAACTCTTGACCTATTACCCCTTCTGCTCCTATAACTCAACCCAAAATTATTTTGGGACCTAGGTACTGTAATAGAGTTTAACAAAAACATTAGGCTGTGAAGTAAAAGAAGCTTAATCTCCTTTTTACTGAAAAGCTTAGCCTTTTCTCGGGTGAGCCTCCTCACTCTGGAAAGCTAGCTCTTACCCAAAGCCAGCTACCGCTTATTTACCCGTGAGAAACAGAAACAGAATGAGCGAAAATCTGTTTGCCTCTTTCATTTCCGCAAAGATAATAGGGCGCCTGTTGTTATTTTATTTTATTTTTTAAAATTAATTAATTTAGCTATTTATCTTTGGCTGCGTTGGGTCTGCATTGCTGCACGCAGGCTTTCTCTAGTTGTGGCGAGCCAGGGTTACTCTTCGTTGCGGTTGTGTGGATTTCTCATTGCGGTGGCTTCTCTTGTTGTGGAGCACGGGCTTCAGGCTTGTGGGCTTCAGTAGTTGTGGCTCGCGGGCTCTAGAGCGCAGGCTCAGTAGTTGTGGTATACGGGCTTAGTTGCTCTGCGGCATGTGGGATCTTCCCGGACCAGGGCTCGAACCCCTGCATTGGCAGGTGCATTCTGCCAATGCAGAATTGGCAGGTGGATTCTTAACCATTGCACCACCAGGGAAGTCTTGTTATTGTTTTAATTATTCTGTTTCTGAGCATTTTATTCACATCCAACCAACTCAGCTACCTCCTCAATGAGGAGAAATGCGGGCATCTGTGACCTCCTCAGACTCAGTATCTCACGAGCATTTGTTACTCTGCAGAAGAGAAGACACAACACCAGGAATGACCAGTACCTGATGATTATTCCAATCAGCCATTTGGCAATTTAAGATAGTTGCATTCTTTTTCCCACCCCACCCTAAGCACATTTGTTTCCTTTTTTTTTTTTCACTGTAATAGCTGAGTTTCACCCTAAAATAGTCAAAGGATTCTATTCACATTTTGTCCTTGTAGATTAATGATAGTGTTAAGACACACAGTTCCTTCATGGCAAATAAGAAAGCGTCTTCTTGGCCACATGTGATTAGCACCATCCAGACTCCTGCCTCACATGCCTGGTGAGGCGTGCATTCTCTTCAGTATCCAGTTGTTTTTCAAGAGAGATGTGTAAATTAAAGTAGTGACAATGATGTTAACATATGTGTTAGGCAACAAAATAGATGGCGCTGATGCAGATGGTGTTACAAGTTGTATTTTCAACTTGGGTCTGCATTTGGAAAATATTTCTACTATTTCCTTCAGTGTCATCAATTTTAATGGCTTCTATTCCATCTGATTTTTAAGCTGTAAATATATTCTAGTATTTGAGAAGGAAATCAAAACGATCCTTTGTAACAGAGGCTGAACCTAGTTTGTTTTCTCAGCAGAATTAGCCTTCAGTTTATATGTATCTAAATGCTGGATTATGAGTTCCCAAATCCATCATTTACCCTAGAATTCTTCAGTTAATAAAAACCGATGTGAGAATAAGTTTGTCTCATATGATTATTAAAAAACCTCTGAGCAAGCATTTAAATATTAGGAGATTTCATATAAAAAATCTTCATTTGGGCTTCTCTGACAAATCAATGGTTTCGAAATGCTTTCAGAGACCTGAGTAGGACCCTGGACAAGTAATACGCACTAACACTCTCCTATCAGCCTGAGAGCCCCTGGACAGTTTTGACTTTTGCTTAATATCAGTGGATATTTAGTCTACTGAAATATTTTAATCCATCTTTCCCTGTAGAAATTTGAACCTAAATTTAAAGGGGCTTTTCTAATGCAGTTCAAGCCAACAGGTATAATTCATTTTAAAGGTAATTTTTAGGACTAGCTTAAAAGTGTCTAGGCAAACATTTATTTAATTTCCTATGTTTCTGTAGAAGTGATAATACCTAACAAATATTACTTACTCTTTGTCACATGCTGTGGTTTACATATCTCATATTTTAATTCTTACAACAAGCCATAAGGTGGGTGCTAAATGCTATTATTAGTTTAACAAGGACAACCTGAACCTTCAAGAGGTATGTACGTTGCCCAAGGTCTCAAAGCTTGCAAGGGGTTGAGCTGGGAAAATCTTTTCTCTAAAATTCATGTTCTTAACCACTCACTGTCTTACTCTGACATATATATTCTAAACTAGTTTTAAATGTATCTTTAAAAATAATTTAAATATGGATACTTTAAAACACATAAATATATAAATAGGGATAGTTATATAAAGAAACATTTATCCTCGTTCTGAATTAAAGGCTCCAGATACTCTCTGCTCCCTATGCCCCCTTTTAGGTCACAAAGGGACCTCTTTTTATGAATTGTCCACCAAAGGGGTCAGGGTTTGAATTCTCCCCTAGTCTTTTCCTTTTTTTCCCTGTTGTAAATGAATTATGTATATGCCCTGAAGTAATTAGCAAAGACACTGTTGTTCAGGTGAATTTTAAACTAATTAATCTGACCTAATTCCTGTCAAGAATAATTAGGAGAAAATATGTCCTCCCTGAGCAGCTCTTTCAAGCTAAGATGCTAAAGCACGATGTCTCCTGTGTGTGCACTGCATGTGCACTGCGTGGGCACTGTGCTAAAAGTGAGAGGGCTATTTACTTAATGGTTTTAGAGGAAATGCTAAAATGATACCTCTTCAATTGCCACCTGGGCATCAGCTCTTCAGTTTCTATATCTGAATAAAAACAAGAAGCTGAACTAATGACAGGGATTCTGACACGAGTGATATCAGTGACTCCTTAAGACATTGTGGTTTGCAATTAAAACTTAAAAACTAGTCCCTCCTCTTCCAAAAGGCTCTTGAATGAAGTCGCATGCCCCATTTCACAGCCTGTTAATTTTCTTATCATAAAAGCTATTCAACTGTCTTCTAACTCTCTCTCCCATCCCCTACCTGTCCTTTTTTAAATGTTTAGCATCCTTAGTAATCTAACTAACTGGTGAAATTTCTCATGTAATAACCAAGTCCTAAGCGGTATGTTTCGAGAAAGATATTTTAGGAAAAATCAATAAGCAAGCTTTACCCACAGATGCAGTTTGTCAAGAAGGGGAGATAATCTCTGGTTGCAATGACGGCAGGTTTGAATATGATGACGTTTGCTGTCCATGATTGCCTGGAGCCCTAACCACTGCTCTGTCATTGTATAGCAACCTCTCTGCATGCCCCCTAACCTTGCCTTCTAATATATTAAGGGGCTTGTGGAAGAGGAGACCACTGGAGAACTTATATCTCACATCGCCACACAGTTCAGAGTTAATAATTTCCTTATTAAACCTATGAACCCTTCATGTTTTGTAGTCCTGCCTGCCCAACCCCCTTCTAAGTTAGTTTCTAGGCAACCAATAAACATTGAATTACATTAAGCTCCTTATTTCAAGGCTGCAGTTCAGGATTTTGCTGCATATTTGTTGGCTCATTTATGGAGACTGCAGCATAATATTCATTAATTCTGTTTAATCTTCAGTACTTCAGTGATTTGATTCTCAACCACATTACCTATACCAGTTTGTCCATGTTTAAACCACCCCAGTGCTGTGATGCTGTTCTATACGTTGATTACCCAAAGGTTCTGTGAGCTCTATTCTGGAATCACAGAGGCAGATTATCCACCATTTCCAGTTCTTGGTGATCACTCAGCACTTGAAGGTAACCTATTAGAAAATTAAAAATTTCAGCATCTGTCTTGAATGGCCAACATATCTATAGCTGAATTTTAATAAGAAAGAACATGCAGTTTAGGAATAGTCTGAAAAGGTAATAAGCATTTGCAAAAAGAAGGACATTGTTTGCTTTGACAAATTAATGTTTTGATGTGAAAAAGAGGTTCTTGGAAATATCCCTTTATTGATATGAATCAAGGAATTGAGGTTTTAATTTCAAATTTACCCAGCACTATGTGAGAATGAATATTAATCTTCCAGCAGAACTGTTCTCTGTTTTGAATGTTGAATGTTTTGAGACATTCTCTAAAACACTTGCAAGTACTCTCTCGCTCTGTCTTTCTCTTTCTCTTTCTCTTTGTGTGTGTGTATGTGTGTGTGTGTGTACATCTACGTCTTCACAACCAAACAAAAACGTAAATTAAATGTTTACTCTCTAGTTTCATAACATAAAGTAATCACTGATATTGGTCACACTGAAGGGTGGCTTGGAAAGGAGAGAAGTGAAATCCTTTCAAATGCCGATTCAGTATCTTTCCTTCACCTGCTTTCTGGTGGGGAAGGGTGTATAAGGCTGGGTGAAAAAAGTCAATTGATAGTTTTTGCAGGCTCAACAGAACTGTAATAGTTAATAATAGTTTTACTGGCAGGGTCTGGAACGGGGGTGCTCCTGTGTGTCGCTGGTGATGGAGGCTCTGCCAGGATTTCTCACTGTGCCCCCATCACTAGTGACACAGGAGCACCACTGTTCCAGACCCTGCCAGTAAAGCTACTATCCATCACTGAGAATTTGCGTGCATCTGTTCTAACAGCTAGTATTAATTTTCACTTCTAAAAGTACCGTGAGCCCTGTGATAGGATAACTTCAATCAGTAGAACCACAGAACACTCTTCACTGCCCGCCGTGTGCCACATAGTACTGCAGATTCCAAGGATTCTACAGTCATTAAAACAAGAAAGGGCCCTACCTCCGTTCAGTTGTTAAAGTAGCAGGGAAAACAGGCATAAACTATTGCAATGAGTCTATTAGTTATGCACATGTAAAGAAAGGCAAAATAGAAATTCAATGGCTATGGAACACACAGTAAGATCTAAACTACTCTAGCAATGATGAATGTATTTTTTTATTTATTAATGCTTATTTCCAAATGTTAGTTTGTATAAGCATAAATCTGGATTTCATGTTACACCGGGGGAACTGAGTACAGAGTAGGCTAGTAGACTCAGTAGGTTAAACTGTTTCTTTCTTTTATATATATATATGTATATTTATGTATTTATGTATGTATGTGTGGCTGCATTGGGTCTTCATTGCTACGCGCAGGCTTTCTCTAGCTGCAGCGAGCAGGGGCTACTCTTCGTTGCGGTGTGCGTGCTTCTCATTGCGGTGGCTTCTCTTGTTGTGCAGCACGGGCTCTAGGTGCACGGGCTTCAGTAGTTGTGGCTCACGGGCTCTAGGGCGCAGGCTCGGTAGTTGTGGCGCATGGGCTTAGTTGCTCCACGGCATGTGGGATCTTCCTGGACCAGGGCTGGAACCCATGTCCCCTGCATTAGCAGGCAGATTCTTAACCTCTATGCCACAAGGGAAGTCCCTAAACTGTTTCTTAAAATAGGTGTTTTTTTTTTTTCCTTTGAGCTATCAGGGTATTTAGAAAACATTTCACCTAATCCTTCTCCAGGTAAGGAGAAATGTCTTATCCAAACTAATAATACCATCGTTTTTAATGAATGGAATATTTAGTGTATGCTAGGAACTATGTTATTCTCTACTTTTAACCAATTTTTATTGTGAAATTTAGTATCCTTAAGGATGAGTCTATAATAAAAGATATGTAGGTCACTGATTAATCAAAAAAAAAAAAGAAAAAAGACACGTATATAATGCCACTCAGGTCAAGAAATGGATAATTGCTTGCTTCCCAGATTTGCTGAGCAGCCCAGCCCACTTCTGACTCCATTCCTTCCCCCCTCCCTACTGCCCTTCTTCTGAGGGTCATGATTATTATTTAGTTTTTCTTTATAGTTTTACCACATTCACATGCATTCAAAAATGATGTTTTTAGGGCTTCCCTGGTGGCGCAGTGGTTGGGGGTCCGTCTGCTGATGCGGGGGGCGTGGGTTCGTTCCCCGGTCCGGGGGGATCCCGCGTGCCACAGAGCGGCTGGGCCCGTGAGCCACGGCTGCTGAGCCTGCGCGTCCAGAGCCTGTGCTCCGTGGCAGGAGAGGCCACGGCAGTGAGAGGCCCGCGTACCGCAAAAACAAACAAAAATGATGTTTTTAAATGTACTTTTAACTTCAGATAAACTGAATTGTAGTAGTGTATATGCCTTTATGTCTGTCTTCTTTCACACAACTCAACATTTGTGATAGTAATTCATGTTCTTTTTTGTAGCATTACCTTGGTCATTTTCATTCTATTGTATGAATGTATCACAATTTATTCTACTGTAAGTATTCTAAAATTAATCCATTTTAGAATAAATGGCATTTGTTCGTCTGACTGATATGAATAGCATAACTCTAAATAGTCTTGTGCTTGTTTCTTGGAACACATGTGCATATATTTCTATCTCCTAATTCTCAAAATTTGGTGTTATGCTATATCCCACCCTCATGTTTCTGTAGAATTCAAAGATATATTCTTATGAAAGAAAGTTGGAAAGGAAGGACAGGCTGAGGTAACATAATAGAACCAGATGTACTGAATTGGTTGCCTGATTGCAGTCTCACAGATTTTTGGTTCAGTATCTAATGGGTTAAGCTGAGTTCCTTCACGTGTCACTGAAACAAATGAATAGAAGAAGTAAATGATCAGTGTCATCTTTATCGTTACTAATTCTTTGTTTAACCTTTGGTAATATGGGTGAGATGCAATGCCTTCCTGCTCTTATGCTTGGTTCAACCATTTTTATTGCATTATTTCTGTTCTTTTGTCTAGCTAAGTTTTTCCCATCACAGAATATGCTGTTCCCTTTGCCTGAAATATGTTCTTATTGTAAAACTTTGGTCGCATGACTAACTCCTTTTGTTATTGAGGTAAAGCTGACATACAGTGTTAGTTGCAAGTGTATGACCTAATAGTTCAGTATTTGTATACACCTCTAAGTGATCACTACAATAAGTCTAGTTACCCTCTGTCACCTTACACAGTTACAAACAATTTTTTTTTCTTGTGATAAGAACTTCTAAGATTTACTATCTTAGCTTCTTTCAAATATGGAACTCCTCCCTTCCTTCTCAGGATCATTTCATCTGAACTCGGAAATCTTCTTTGATAGTCCTACTGCCCCCAGTCACTCTCTATTACATTTACCCCTTATAATTGCTGTTAGTTAATTCATCTCATCAATGGTTATCTTGTTTATAGTTTATTCTTTTTTCTGGTCCCTCCTTTCCCTGCCTTCCAGAAATATAAGCACCAGGAATCTCATTTCTTTTGTAGAACAAGTTAGCTACAGTATGTGGAACAATACCAGTTCATAATAGGTGCTCAATAAATGTCTAATGAATAAATGGAAGAAAGGAAGGTAGAGGTTTGGAAGGAGGCCAAGCAGTAAAGAGACTATTTGCATGTTTTAAAAATGCTGTAATTCTTCATGACAGGTGTAAAAGAGGAGATTTGTGGATTCAGATCTTATAAGGAGACTAAGCAATCAAAGATACCAAACCATTGAAGGTTAGAAGGAAGCAGGGAGCTCAGTGTTTCCACACAGTGAGGCAGACTGAAAGCAATAAGGGAAACCAAAAGCCCAGGACGGTGTATGACTGTCATTCCAATGTTCTATATATCTCTTTGCCAAGCTATACATACATGAATTCCTAACAGTCTGACTAATGTTCATCTCAAAGAAAGAATCTGAGTCAAAGTGACCTCAGGGTTACTAGCCATGGAAACAGAGGAGGGAGAGTGTGGTCATTAGATGCTGTTGTCAAAGAACAAAGGAGGGACAAAAAATAGAAGTTTGGTGCTCTCCCACATTGATTTGGAGGAAATTGGCCAACATCCAATGTGAGCAAGGCAGTTGGGTAACCCTGGGAGAATGAGTCGTCTTGGCAGGCTCTGCAGAAGTGCTTGCTTGTGTCAATCATCACTGTAATGACAGATACCAAGGGTCAATATTTACAAGGGTCCACTAGGATGAGTAGTAAGATGAGTCTAGGAGTGGTCCCCAGGAAATCACAGAGCAGTGAGGCTCATAGAAGAGATATAAATTCCAGGAGTTGACCAAACTGTTAGCTATAAAGGAAATGTATATTTAACACAGGAAGAAAAGAGAGCCAAGTACTACGTAGGCAGATCCAATAGGAATGTAATATAATACTTGTGGTTACAGACAGGGAAAATGTTTAAATATCTGTAGTGTCAAACTGCCATATATTAACCCTTTAGTCAAACACGGTTCCTACCCATTTAGACTATTTTCCTTCCCTGCCAAAGATGGCAACTTTCATTTTACCATGTTAGTGAGTAAGGGAAATGACTCATTTTACAGACAACTTGGCAAGACTATAAGTAAGAAAAGGAGGGCATGACTGTGTCCTGTAGGTAACGAAATGTTTTTCTAAAGTCATTGCTGGGGAACTAGTAAAACATTACAACCCAGGAAGTCCAGGTAAATTATATGAGAGAGTAGTCAGTAGATGTCACAGGGGAAAAATACAAGCATTTCTGAGAGGAAAAATAAAAGGCTTTGATGTGATGTCTCTGACACCTAAGTGGAGCAGAGAATCTGAGGCAGAGATCCATGCCTCTCATTTGTGAGAGCTCGAATGGGGAGGGTTGTGCTGAGTAATTTTGCTTGGCAATGAACTTAATACCTCCCTCCTCTTACCCCAATTAAAAAGAAACAGCAAAATTAAACTAGGTAACAGAGCTGGATCATCTCCCTCCTAAAGCCGACTCAGCATTCCACAGCATTTATATATCAAATTCCAAGAACTAGGCTATAAAATGTGGAGTTCATTTTGCCACCTTGCAAAAGGAGCTTCAGCTTCTCATTTCTCTTACCTTGTGATGAGGAGGCCTTGAATGGGTCGTTCCTGAGGACCAAAGAGACCCAAAGAGTGATAATGGCATCCCAACTTTGACCTCTGTCTCCCCTAAGAACTGCCAAGCCCTGTGGGCCTTGAGGATTTTTCTGTTTCTCCCCCAATCTCTAGGAACAAAGGTGTGACTGACTCTTTCAACTGAGACTCTCAAGGATCTGTAGAGAATGAACTCTTTCATTAAAGTAGCACAGGAAATCCCAATGCTAAGAGGAGAAGCCAGTCTCAGTACAACCCTATGAAACATATTATTTTCTAGTCTAGGGGTAAGGCAAAGAAAATTCTCAGTTCCTGCCTCACTTAAAGGTAGTACAGGTCAGGACTTCCGTGGTGGTGCAGTGGTTAAGAATCCGCCTACCCATGCAGGGGACATGGATTCGGTCCCTGGTCCGGGAAGATCCCACATGCTGTGGAGCAACTAAGCCCGTGCACCACAACTACTGAGCCTGTGCTCTAGAGCCCATGAGCCACAACTACTGAGCCCACGTGCCACAACTGCTGAAGCCCACATACCTAGAGCCCATGCTCCTCAACAAGAGAAGCCACTGCAATGAGCAGCCCGTGCACTGCAAGGCAGAGGAACTCCCACTCGCCCCAACTAGGGAAAGCCCACCCACAGCAACGAAGACCCAACACAGCCAAAAATAAATAAAATAAATTTCAAAAAATGTTAAGGGTGAAGGGTTGTTTTTTTTAAAAAAAAAAAAAAAAAGGTAGTACAGGTCAGAGAATAATTGAATTTCAGAGCTGAAACGGATATTTCTGACTACCTACTATAATCACCTCACCTTCCTGTTAAGGATATTACCAGGAAGGAGAAGTGACTTATACAGTTCATCCCATCATGCGTTTATGTAATGTCTCTTTACATAGCACCAAACATACTTGTACCAGGCACTTCATTATTGGTTATACAGATAAAATATGACTAAGACTTGATTCTTGCCCTCAGGAACTTGCTATCAATTGGGCAGTTAAGATGAGTAAACTGAGAAAGGCATTGCCGTAGTACAAAAGAGGACAGTGTACACAGTGGTTAAGAGTACAGGCTGTGGGTTGAAGCTATGAGTTCAAACACAATACCACTGCTCACATGTTGGGTGGCCTTGGGCAACTGAGTTCACTTTACTATGCTCCAATTTCCTTTTCCATGAAATGTTGATAGCATTAGCATTTATCTTATAGGGTTACTTGATGATTAAGTGAGAAAATATATACTCAATGCTTAGTAAAATATTTAGTAGTAGTAATGGATCAATAAATGTATTATTATCAGTAGTAGGTGCAATAGAGTAGTAACATCAGCATTATCATTAGATTCCAGGTGTGGTAGTTTAAAAAGAAAGCTTTCCAGCAGTGGGATTAATAGTCCATGATTATATTAAGGTTTAGGAAGAGTGTTCTGGCAAAAGGGGTTAAATTATTTTCTGGTTTCCTGGACTTTGACTTTGTGGAGCTTTCTGAATGTCAAGGTTTTGGCTAGAGCTGTAACTGAATTGCAAACATAACTCTCATGCTCGTGATGATCCTGGGTTTATATGCCATGTGTTCCAGAAAATGGCAGTGAAGTTTATGAGGAAGAAACAGCTCTTTCTCTTTCATACAAAGGTGAAGTTTCAGTTGGAAGTGTGGCTTCCTAGGGTGTTTGTTCTTACCCCACTGACCCAAACAGAGTGAACTATATGACAACAGGGTGTATATCACAGTATGTCATAGAGATGTAAGTTGGTAACATTTTGTATCTTCCACTGTAGGCTGTAAGTATTCTGAGGTCTGGGATGTAGCAGTTATCTATTGCTGAGTAACAAACCACTCCAAAACGTAGTGACTGTTTTATTGACTGAAACAACAGTAGTTATGGAATTTGCGTTTCGGGCAGGGCTCTGTGGGGATGACTTGTTCTGCTCCATGCTTGACTTGAGGCTGAGATCCACTTTCTAGATGGCTCACTCATGTGGCTGGCAAGGTGGTGATGACTTTCGGTAGTGAACTCAATCAAAACTGGAGTATTCATTTCTTGCTGGCTGCTTATTTGTGTCTCCTTACAGCATGGCTACCACCTCAGAGCAGTCAGACTACTTACATAGTAACTTATTGCCACTCGTGAGTGGCAATAGTACCAGGCAGAGACTGTGTGGCTTTGTAAATCTAGCTTCAGGAGTCAAATAACGTTACTTCTGCCATAGTTGCAAGTGCATCCACATTCAGGGGGAAAGAACATAGGCCCTCATCCCTCTATGGTGGAAATGTCAAAGTTACATGATGAGAGGTACATGTGGGTATGACTCTGTTGAGAAACACAATCTGCCAAAAATGCCATTTCTGTTTTGCCCACCAGAGTGTCCAGAACAGTGGTGACACAACACGGGTACTTAATAAATATAGCTCTGAATGAATTATAGCACTGAATACATTGAGTGAATGAAAATAAATGAATAAATTAGTATTGTTACCCTAGTTCCTGAGCCTTTCTGAATGACACGGATATTAGTATCAAACTTGGCTCCTGGCTTGAAATCTTGCTCTTTAATCTGGGCACTTACTTTTGTATGTCTATAGTTGATGTTGGAGTCTTAAACTCCTTTGGGGAATAAAGAAATGATTACAAAGACAGAGGGGTAGTGCCTTTGAAGAAAAGTAATTTGAATAAGTGAGGTGGAATTTGGTTGTAAAGATTTATCAAGTCGTCAAAGAGAGGAAAATAGTTCTGAAGGAGGAAAATAATTGATGATGAACCAGCGTGGTTGCGATGAAGGAAACAATATGATGACAAGAGATCGGGCAGCTTCTAGGGGAACAGCAGCCAAAAGAATCATCAGCAAAACTCTGTTTAATTAATGAACGGCAGCAGAAGAGGGTGCTCTAAAAAGATTAGAGATAGCACTTGAGGCTGTGCCTCCTGGGAAATATTGGATGCCTGAAGTACTTCTGTGTGTGATGTGATTAAAATAATCAACTAGAATGTTGAACATTGAATCATGAATTTAAAAGATTTTGTCTGCCTGTGTAAAGCAAACATAAGACAGTCATTTTTGATTAATCTTGGGGAATAGGGAAGACCACCAATATAATGGTTGTTTCCAGAAGCCATAGTGGAAATGTCTTATTCTTTGTCCATAGCAACCTGATATATTATTGTCCATCAAGATTTTAACTCTGTGCCCTTATTATAAAATATATTTGGAGCTGACAGTTGCAACTTGAACTGTGTAACTTAGGATAAAAGGTACAGATTGTAAATTTCTCCTCTGTAACATCCATGATTATTTTTATTTTTTTAATGAAAACGAAAGAGTGTGTAATCTTGTTAGTAAGTGCAACTCCTCAAACTTCAGAACAGAAAAAAAAAATAGAATTTTGTTGATTATGTCACTCTTGATCATTTTGCCATTGTCAAGTGTTTCTTGGATTCTTCTGGAATGTTGACATTTACCCAACTTTGATTGAAGTTAAGGGAAAACTGTATTCCCTTTTTATTTCCTTTTTATCATCCTTTTCTAAAATTTTGTTATAGGAAAAGAGGCACACAGGGATTTAGCTATCAGGCTTCTGAGTGTTACGAATTAACAAGAGAGCAGTATTATTCCCATATCTCTGATTCCTACTGTCGTGGTGGGAATGACCAATAATTACGTTTTTTTTCTTATTTCACTGTACTACAATAAATGCATGTTGCAGCTGAACGGGTTTGACAGAAAACATACTTCAAGTATGTGACTACATTTACAGTTATTTACATATTAATGGTATAGGATTTGGACATCATAATGTCATCACTGGCTTTAAAAAACACTTAGAATATTCTTTTAATTAAGTTTAGATTTGCTATGAGAGTTTTAAAATATAATTTGTGCCGAATTCTAAAGCTGAGTAGTCAAAGACATTACTTAAAAGTTCTCATAAACTTTAAATTATGCTTGAGTTGATGTTTCTTGCTAAGCAGAACATTAATTTGGTTTTGCTGTGTATAAATATATCAAAATTAAAAAGTAAATATTTTCATCGGCTCTTTAGACACTCGGATTAAGGTATCTGAAGCAGGCTGGTCAGGAATCTTTGACCTAGTAGTGGAGTTTACAGATATGGCAAAACCCTACGGCAGATTAAAACATTGCATACAAAGACACCAGCTATGCCTTCAAAACACACCAAACGTCACTGCATAGTTTGTTAAGGTGATCATATAAGAGGGAGAAAAAATTCAGGTGGGGCTTTGGCTACACAGTGAGACACTGCCGCCCCAAGCTACAGTACTCCACTTCTTTGTTCTCACTAGCTCCTCACTTCCCACCAGCACCTTTCAGTAGAGTCCTAATGGCCACCTATAATTAGATTTTTATTTGTGCCTTAACATGCTTACTGTCTGCCTCCCTCAGACAGGGGATACCCTTGATGGAAAGACTATGGGTAATTTGTGTTTCCCTCTGAATCCCTGGTACTTAGTATAGGACATCACGTATAGTAGGCACTTCAGTTAATTTTTATTAAATGTTAAAAGATGCCATTTTGGGAAAGAGATTTCTCATTTAACCTTAATCAGAGCAGCATCAGGATTGGTCCCAGGCATAGAGTTTAGAGTCTCAGTTTACATTCATATATATGTGAAATCATCAGCACTGCCTTCTCTCAGGCAACAGAGTCACATGCGTTTAATTCAGGATCTGTTTTCTTTTTTTTTTTTTTAACATCTTTATTGGAGCATAATTGCTTTACAATGGTGTGTTAGTTTCCGCTTTACAACAAAATGAATCAGTTATATATATACATATGTTCCCATATCTCTTCCCTCTTGCGTCTCCCTCCCTCCCACCCTCCCTGTTCCACCACTCCAGGCGGTCACAAAGCACCGAGCTGATCTCCCTGTGCTGTGCGGCTGCTTCCCACTAGCTATTTTACGTTTGGTAGTGTATATACGTCCATGCCACTCTCTCACTTTGTCACAGCTTACCCTTCCCCCTCCCCATATCCTCAAGTCCATTCTCTAGTAGGTCTGTGTCTTTATTCCTGTCTTACCCCTAGGTTCTTCATGACATTTTTTCCCTTAAATTCCATATATATGTGTTAGCATACGGTATTTGTCTCTTTCTGACTGACTTCACTCTGTATGACAGACTCTAGGTCTATCCACCTCATTATAAATAGCTCAATTTTGTTTCTTTTTATGGCTGAGTAATATTCCATTGTATATATGTGCCACATCTTCTTTATCCATTCATCCGATGATGGACACTTAGGTTGTTTCCATCTCTGGGCTATTGTAAATAGAGCTGCAATGAACATTTTGGTATGTGACTCTTTTTGAATTATGGTTTTCTCAGGGTATATGCCCAGTAGTGGGATTGCTGGGTCATATGGTAGTGCTATTTGTAGTTTTTTAAGGAGCCTCCATACTGTTCTCCACAGTGGCTGTATCAATTTACATTCCCACTAACAGTGCAAGAGGGTTCCCTTTTCTCCACACTCTCTCCAGCATTTATTGTTTCTAGATTTTTTGATGATGGCCATTCTGACCGGTGTGAGATGATATCTCATTGTAGTTTTGATTTGCATTTCTCTAATGATTTGTTATGTTGAGCATTCTTTCATGTGTTTGTTGGCAGTCTGTATATCTTCTTTGGAGAAATGTCTATTTAGGTCTTCTGCCCATTTTTGGATTGGGTTGTTTGTTTTTTTGTTATTGAGCTGCATGAGCTGCTTATAAATTTTGGAGATTAATTCTTTGTCAGTTGCTTCATTTGCAAATGTTTTCTCCCATTCTGAGGGTTGTCTTTTGGTCTTGTTTATGGTTTCCTTTGCTGTGCAAAAGCTTTGAAGTTTCATTAGGTTCCATTTGTTTTTTTTTTTTCCATTTCTCTAGGAGGTGGGTCAAAAAGGATCTTGCTGTGATTTATGTCATAGAGTGTCCCGCCTATGTTTTCCTCTAAGAGTTTGATAGTTTCTGGCCTTACATTTAGGTCTTTAATCCATTTTGAGCTTATTTTTGTGTATGGTGTTAGGGAGTGATCTAATCTCATACTTTTACATGTACCTGTCCAGTTTTCCCAGCACCATTTATTGAAGAGGCTGTCCTTTCTCCACTGTACATTCCTGCCTCCTTTATCAAAGATAAGGTGACCATATGTGCGTGGGTTTATCTCTGGGCTTTCTATCCTGTTCCATTGATCTATCTTTCTGTTTTTGTGCCAGTACCATACTGTCTTGATTAGTTGTAGCTTTGTAGTATAGTCTGAAGTCAGGTAGCCTGATTCCTCCAGCTCCGTTTTTCGTTCTCAAGATTGCTTTGGCTATTCGGGGTCTTTTGTGTTTCCTTTCCATCTTATTTTTACATATGCCATAGAGCTGTTACTCCTCTAGATATTTTAAGGTGACTAGCATGCTGTAAATTCCTTGGTAGAGTCTTGAGGCATCTGGTGGAAAGATATGACTAAAATCTTGCAAAAAAATAAATAAAATCTAGCAAACCACCTCATCTTTCAGTTAGTGGAATATCCCTCCAGGGTAAAGAGTAAACATTGGCTGGACCAGGTTGTCAGTCAAAAAAGAAGGAAAATGGCTTTTTCTGTCCACTTCATTTTTCTTTCTTTAGAGACTTTTGACTACAGTGGGTTTCTTTTTAATCCCTCTGTGCATGCCCTACAGCATCTGGTCTTGCAGTTTGTCCATTAAAGGCCTTCAGCAGTATTTGTGGACTTGAACTCAGTCCCTCTGTGTAGTCATTTGGTGGCAGAGCATGGTAGAGGTGGACAAAACAAGGAGTAATGCAGTTAGAACTTTGTGCTCTCCAACCTTGAGGATTTAGTGCTGACAGCAGCACTTTTGAGCTATGTAACCTTGGTCAAGTTGCTTGAACTCTCAAAGTCTTAGTTTCTTCATTTATAAAATAAGATTGCTGTGTTTGTCAAAATGATATAATCTTTGCAAAGCTCTTGGAAGAATGCCAGCACAGTGTATGAGGATATATGCATACCCTCCCACAGATAATAAATGGATATTTAGTAGCAAATGCAAAATAAAATTTAACCCTTCAAAATAATCCCCTAAGCCTTCACAAACTTCAAAAACCAAAATAGTTATAGTATGTTAACCCCCCATGGACTTTAGCATAAAAAGGTAAAAGATCAGATCTGGTTTGAACCAAGTCACAGAGGATTTAACAATGACATCAAAAGAAGGATCCAAATCAGAAACCTTTGTTTCCTAAGATGTGGTCTTACCCTGAACAGATTACGGAAAGACACTAGCATATTTGTACCTCTCAGGAGTTTTTAAAAGGGTGCTTTAAAAGTGTCTTTTTCACAACATCTGTAACAGGAGAGAAGGTGAAACTCTCACAAGCTTAACAGGAGAAATAGATCAGAAACTTTTTTTTTTTCTAAATAAAGATTTATTTTCACGGTGCCTGGTCTCTCTGACCTAAATTGCAGTAATTCAGTGTGTGTGAAATTACCTTTTCTAGGACAGGAAGATCACAGCAAAAAAAGAGGAAAAAAATGGCAAGAGGAAAAGAATATACAATACAGATAAGCGTTCAGCTTGCCTGACAAAGACCCTGGGACTAATAAGAAACTAGTTATAACAAAGACAACTCAGAAAGGTAACTACTAATATGAAGGACTAGCAATTATCTTCACTGGGCAGCCATGTTCAGGGGAGTCAGGAGGTCTTTTAAGAACTAAAATAAAACAGTATTGAGGCCAAAGAATGGCATCTAATTGAGTTCTCTGTTTCTGGGGCTTATTTTATTTTATTAAACTTTCTTATCACTTTCAAGTTCATGGTGATGGCATAGCAGATTTATTTCTGTAATTAAATTGATTATTATTTACCAGCAGTAGTAAAGCTGGCATAAAAAGACACACAGTCAGTAACATAGTTCAGAGTTTATGAATTATTACTTAGGACTGATGAATGGGATCATTATTTCTTTCCGTTCAGGTTAGCGCATTGTGTCTCAGGTCTGAAGGCTGGAAGCAAATCAGAAAAGGCTAGTTACTAGCAATTTGTGACCATCCATGGGTTTTTTTTTGCTCCTCCTCCTGGGCTTCAAAATAAGTCATAAAAATATCACAAACTAAAATCTTCTCTTTGTGCTGTGGTCAGCACTTGAACAATGTGAGTTACAGTCATAATATTATCACTGGCAGGTGTTATATTGTGGGTTGGATTTTGTTAACCAGGATTTGATGTGTGAGAGCCTCCAGCTTGGTGTTGGAGTTCCACATGTTAGGGGTGGGTGATATACGTACAGACAGGTTCTGAATGACTCAGCCTGATACAGGCTTGGCATTTTCACATGGCTGAAGAAACTTCTGGAAGATAATGACTTGATAACTCTAACACTCAAGGACCTTAGGATTATTACATCTAGAAGGATCTCTAATTGGGCTGAAAAGTATTATGAAGAGGTAATGTAGTCTTCATGGCAGGAAAAGGGAATCAAAACAGGAATGCTAGGTCCAGCATCTACAATTAATCTCTGCTGAGTTTTTACAATCCATGTTACATCCTTTGAGTAAGTATGTTTAAGTGATACTGCTCACAAAATTTACCCAAATCAACCAAATTTAGTATAAGAGTGAGGGATAAAAGAACATTCAGTTTTCAGTTTGAAAATCTTAATAAGCCCCTAGCAAACTGTGTATAGAATATGATCAAATATCTCTCTCCCTTTTTGGTAATAGCCATAAATTGGTGAGAGTAAACATTTTGAGCTTTATATAGGAAGAAGAATGAAGACAAGAACAGACCTATTGGCAATGCAGTCATTTTGCTAATACAGTCCCCATATCAGTTAGGATGGGTACAGTTATGTTGTGTTAACAAAATTCCCCAAAGCTCAGTGGCTGAAAACAACAAAGATCTTACCTGGGCCATAATCCATCTTGGGTCTCTGCTTCTCATTGTCTTCACTCAGGGGTACAGGTTGGTGAACCCTCCATTTCTTGGAATATCGTTTATCACCTTATCAGGGGCAAGGAAAAATAATGAATTGTGTGCCAACTCATAAAGGTTCCTGCTCACATATTATAGGCCTAAGCAAGTCACCTGCAGGCCCAACTTCAAGTGCATCTTTTTTAATTAAAGTATAATTGGCTTATAATATTATTTGAATTTCAGGTGTACAATATAGTGATTTGATATTTTTATAGACTATACACTATACAAAGTTATTATAAAATACTGACTATATTCCTTGTGCGCTACATGATATCCATGAGACTTATTTATTTTATAACTGCTAGTCTGTATCTCTTAATCCCCTTCATGTCTTTTGCCCCTACCTACCCCTCCCCCCTGTGGTAACCAGTATTTCTCTGTAATTATCTGTATTTCTGTTTCTGTTCTGTTGTATTCATTCAGTTGTTGGAATGGATACATATATGTTTATATATACATATATATATATAATGGAATATTACTCAGCCATAAAAAAGAATTAGATCTTGCCATTTTTGACAACATGGATGGACCTGGGTTGTTACGTATCTGGCACATAGAAGGTATAAGATAAATATTTGTCAGTTTTTCATTTGTTTGTTTGTTTTTTACATGTCCATCTACCCTGGTATCTAGTGAGTTTAAGAGGTGAGAGAGTTCTGTTCTGTTTGTGTTGTATTGGTGCTAAGCAATATGCCTCAGCAGTAGCATGCAGATAAATATTTGATGAATGAGTAACTGAAAGGAATAGTAGGTTTTCACTAACTTGAGCTAATTATGAAGAATACAGGGCAGAAGGAGCGTCAGCGACGGCCACTTCGGGAAGAGCGTGGCCTAGGCGGAACACAGAGGCTTGACGTGAAAATGTGGGACTCAATCGGTGCGTAGCCGCTCGTAAAGGCAAGACAGGCTTGGTCGAGACTGCGGGAGAGGTGGACAGAAACGAGCGTGGCCCAGAGGATAAAAGGAATGTGAAAGGACTCGGATCAGGGGCGTGGACGCCGATGAAGAAGCGGGGCCACGGAGTAGCGTATGGGACGCAAGTGACGTTCCTGCAAGTTACTTGGGAGCTGATCAAGACTTCAAGCTAAAGATGGTGATGATGAGTCGCCTGAGGGTCATTCTTCAAGCCTCTCCATGCAAGGCACAGTGGAGAAGGTTCCAGATTCCGAGGTCCATGCTAGCAAGGCCCTTCAGCCTCTACACCTGCACTTACAGAACCTGGAACCGAGCCTGTGAGTACATGGCTGCCTGGAGAGAACAGAAGCCTGGTTGTTTCCTAACAGTCACATGTGTCTGCAGCTCTGATGTCAGTGGCATTCCAGACTGGGATTAGATGCCTTGAGAACTGAGAGCATAACCCATTATTTCTCTGTTTGTTCAAATATGGAAAGCCTTTTTCTCCCCTAGATTTATTGAGATATAACTGACCCAAGTCTAAGGTGTACATGATGATGATTTGATACACGTACATACTGTGAAATGATTACCACAGTACTGTGTGGAAAGGTGTGTTCTTCATCGATTTTGACTTGTTAAAATGATGTCATGCAGAAATAGGTCAAAGAACTCCCAAGTTTCAAATACTTTGAACCTGTTCTTTATTGTTTTTTGTCAGCAACTGTCTTTTTACTAAAATTGATCCACGGACTGCGAATTATTTCTGTGAGTCTGAACATTCTGGAATTTTCATATTCATGTCTGTAAGCAGTTCAGTAGCTTCATACTCTGGAATATTCCATCCCTCGTTACAAATTGCAGAAGAGGTGCTTCTAGCTGACCAGCTTGCCAGTGTGTGCTCTGCTGTGAACCCAGCAGATCAAGTGAGGCAGCAGATGGTCCTCCCTGACACCATGGTGCTACTGCCATGGGCGTGGGTCGTCCTGTGCTGTTGGGGTGGACTGTGCACTGCAGATGCTGCATGGCATCCCTAAGTGTCCCCTGTGGGGCCAAGTAACCTTGGTACAGAACTCCTGAGATGATCGGAGAGGATAATGTGTGTGTTGGTGGAGACATGAGTTTAATGAAATGGTTAAGCATATCTTTTAAGTAGTTATGTATTTTCCACCATTCACAGTGAATTCACACAGAGTTTTCCAGTGTTGGTTTGCTTACCGATTCTAGCTTTCTCAACTTTTCCTCCTTGGGTTTACTCTCTTTGACCCTATTTTGCACATTAAACAAGGAATTTATTAGTAATGCTAATCTAGCTAAATCTGTTGCCTTGAAACTGCTTCATAAATATATTTTTACTGTAAGTTTAATTTGTTTCCTCCGATATTGACTGTATTCTCCTTAAACTGAACTGGTCTGAGTCATAATAAATTTCTGGTTGCTGGGTGCACTTGAGAAGATAATGTATTCTGCTGTTTTTGGATGGAATGTCCTATGATTATCAATTAAATGTATCTTGCCTGAAAAAAAAAAAAAAAAAAAGAATACAGGGCAAATCTGAATAACTGAAAAGGTTGAACTGAAATATGTTTTTCAAATAAATCATTTTATTTAAGTTCGCATAAATGTAACAAAGCTAACACTATCACCCAAAAGATATTCTTTCTCGAAATGAATACTTTACGTGCAGAAATTTGCCTGTCCATTTGTGAAATGGAGTGAAGCTCTCAGAGATTATCCAATAAATCTGCTATTAAAACCTTATTATCCTTATCTTGGACCTTAAATAACTGTCATCCATCCTATTTTAGACGTTTTTATAAATTTATTTATTTATTTGTTTATTTTTGGCTGTGTTGGGTCTTCTTTGCCGTGCATGGGCTTTCTCTAGTTGCGGTGAGCGAGGGCTACTCTTTGTTGCGGTGCGTGGGCTTCTCATTGTGGTGGCTTATCTTGTTGCAGAGCACAGGCTTTAGGCGCACGGGCTTCAGTAGTTGTGGCATGTGGGCTCAGCAGTTGTGGCTTGCAGGCTCTAGATCGCAGTCTCAGTAGTTGTGGCACATGGGCTTAGCTGCTCCGCAGCATGTGGGATCTTCCCGAGCTAGGGCTCGAACCCATACCCCCTGCATTGGCAGGTGGACTCACAACCACTGCACCACCAGGGAAGTCCCTAGATGTTTTTAAACAGTTCAGAATGCTTAACCACATTGACCATCAGCTAGCAACTATACAGGTGGACTTGATTTGAATTTATTGTAGTTATCATATTTACATTGTGTCTTTAAGCTGCTGATTCACACATGCTTAAATGTAGTACTCAAATATTTATTACAATTCTCTTTTCAGTATACTTTTATTTTCAAAGTGTGTAAACTACTCATCCCTTCTTCAGCAAAACATTCAGATTCCAAGTCAAATAGTTATAATATTTTGTTGAGACGTGCACAAAAGCTTAAAATATAAGTGCAAATCTCAAAGCAAACACTCCCTTCAGATGATTCTCTTCCACCTCCACCTCATTTTATTTAAAGTTTCTTTGACATTCAGCAGATTTTAGGTGAAAACTCTGATTGTGGTATCTGACCAGCCTGGACCCTCTAGGGATGCATTGGTTTAGTATTATGGTGTGCTGAGATTTGTGTGTGTGGAATGGGAGAGGTGGGTGCGGGGAGGGAGGTTAATTTAGTACTTTTTATTTCCCTGTTGAAGAGCATTAAAAATCAAAAAAGCTGATATAAAAGGCATGTGAACTTGGTTTCTGTGGGATTGCCTGAAGCAAATAGTGCTGTTAGAATCCATAACCAGAATGTGACAACCTTTGCTCTCACCACCTTCAGAGAAGCAAACCTCAGCATTTTGACATATCTTAGGAACACCCAACTCTACATTATATTAAAGAGGAATTGATATTTTTACTGACTATCTCATGAAGACCCATGAAAGACAATCTATATCAGACACCATATGGCTAGACTTTATGAAGTTATCCAGATTTTCTTCCAGTTTCCTTTCTCTGTTTACCTCACGTCCACACAAAGAGTCCTTTTCTTTTTCCCTTCTCTGCAGCCTTTGCAGTCAGTGTAGCTGGTTGCAGTTTTCTTTACCCTCCCATCTCTCTCCTCCCCAACATACACACCTAAATTAACATATTCACTCATTTACTCAACTATTATTTATTGAGTGACTACAAGTGCCAGGCATTTTCCGCAAGATGAGCTATGTATTTAACAATGACTCTCCCATTCATGGTTTGACTAAAAAGCATTCCTGTCATTCTCAGTAAATATTTACTGAGTGGTGGTCACAGAGCATTACCAGAGGTGGTGCTGGGAGGAGGAAGAAATGTTTATGATGCTAAGAAAAGGCAACTTTCTTGGAGCTATGCAACTGATAGAAGGAAGTTTAGCATTATAAAAATAAAACCCAAATGGCCACTTTCGGCATTGGATACTTGTTTCTGGCCTGAGAGTAAAATTATACAGATTCAAGGGGTCAAAGGTAGATGAACTAAAGCCTAAGACTAAATAGGAATAATAGGAGGTCAGAGTTGGAATGGACCTAGAAGTTATAATGTCTCAAGACTTATTACATGTTTGAGAGACCTAAAAGGCACACACAGAGAGGACAATATTCCAAGTCTTCATAAGTCTTTCCAGGTTTGGGACATGCAATCATGGCTTCTTTTTGATTATTTCAAAATCTGTTAACAATTTTTTCAGTCACCTTTCCAAGGTTGAGCCCAAATATCAATTTTCTTTTTTCCGTAGAGCCTTGCCTAGTCTTTCCCATCTCTCACAAAGCATTTTGAATGTGATGGTACTTGAATTATTATATTTATTATACATTTGTTGGCTGAAAACAAAAATTCATGGTCCTGTTTGGCTTTATTCTTTTAAGCTTCCAAATTTTGAACACTTTATGTACTAAGTATTGGGGCATTGTAATTTTATCCTTATACCTATCTTTGATGTATGCATTTACACCCCCATTTTACAGATGGAAACTGAGTCTCAGAGAGATCTAGTAACCTGAACAAGACCACAGAACAAGTAGAGGTGTCACTTCTCAAACCTAAGTTCTTCAAATGCCAAAATTTGTTTGCTTTGTCATAATCTATACAGATTTAACCAGTAACTGGGAAATGACTGGACATTGATATTTTATACATATGTACACATATACATATATACACAGGAATAAGCACACACATACATATAGTTATTGTATATAATTGACTTTTAATACTTAAATGTAGAAGGAGAGTTTATTAATGTAAACATCTAGCATTAATTTGTTTCATCTTTGCAGATACTCTTCATTTCAAACAGGATATATGGTACATCTTATCATTCTTTTTAGACGTTCAATATCTATACCTCCTTCCTAGACTTAGGGATACCACCTCCCTTATGAGGCAGAGCCTGCCCTTCACTATTGCAGCTAAAATATCCAAACGCTAGCTTTCCCAACTTACTTTTCAGCCAGAGGGAGGGAAGCCTGACTTTAGATATCATTCCTGGCCTGGATTGCCAACATCCTAGAAGTCCTGGAAGACACCTAACAGCCTCTTAATAAATCATGCCCCACTTATTTAACCAGAAAAGGTTTCTGTGGCATGAGCTTCAGAATCCTGGATATATGGGATAGCGGAAAGGGCTTAAATTTGGTGGCAGAAAGTCGCTTTGCTTTGCTGAATCTCAGTTTTTTAAATTATGAAAATTGGGATAATAATAATTATCTCACATGTTAAGAGCGAGAATGAAGTGGTGTGATAATCATCAGGTTGGAAGTGCTATATCTGGTAGGAGAAATAGAGCTGCATACAGTCCCTACAACCTAAGAACGTCTTGAAAAAATCAAAATAAAAGAGTCATACCAATTTTCAGAGAAAATAAAAAGTAAACCAACTTTATTTCATAAGCAGTGGATTACAAATCTCTTTCTTTCTGACAAAAATCTGCTTCTGGGAAAAGGTCTACCTTGGAACATTATCTTTTACCTCCAATGTAGTTTTCTCTACTCCTAAAAGGTAATTTCTTAGTCAATGGAATCCTAGGGTAGAAATCACCATTAGGAAACACTTGCTCAATTTTGGTCAGCTGGGGCCTGAGCTCTGACACCTGTTTTAGGGACGAGAGAAGCAACGAGATGGCAGGCTTGGATTTCCCCTCACAAACTCCTGTGAATCCAGAAAAGGGAGTTTAAACACAGCAAAGTGAGTTATGGGAAGAGCCCTTAAAGGATGCCTAGCCGCCTTCCGGGCTTTGACAGTGTCAATAGGGAGTTGAAGGGAAGGAAGACCCAAACCGATGGGGCTGCTGGGGGATGAACACCTCTCCGACCGAGCTTAGCGCCTGCTGCCCTGGGTTCTCCTGACACCAAACTCCCCTCTTTCCCACTTCGATCCCCCCACCCCCTTGCATGCCAGAGCCTGCGGAGTCCAGGTCCTTGGGAAGTTCCTGGGAGTCATCTCCGGAGCCGCTGAGACAGGGCACCCCGCTGAGGACAGAGCAAAAAGATGACGTTCTACAAGCCAGGAAGAGAGATCAACAGGAACAGAATCAGCTGACTCCTGGATCTTGGACTTCCAGCCTTCAGAACTCTGTGTGGCTGACAGGGTCTTGGTGCTCTGGCTGGGTATCAGGACTTAACCTCTGAGGTGGGAGAGCTGAGTTCAGGATATTGGTCCACCAGAGACCACCCGGCCCCTCATAAATTGGCCAGAGCTCTCCCAGAGAACCTGAGGTCTCCATCACAATGCTAAGACCCAGCTCCACTCAACGACCGGCAAGCTACAGTGCTGGACACCCCCTGCCAAACCACTAGCAATACAGGAACACAACCCCACCCATTAGCAGAGAGGCTGCCTAAAATCATAATAAGGTCACAGACACCCCAAAACACACCACAGGTTGCGGTCCTGCCCACTAGTAAGACAAGATGCAGCCTCATCCACCAGAATACAGTCACCAGTCCCATCCACCAGGAAGCCTACACAACCCACTGAACCTACCTTAGCCACTGGGGGCAGACACCAAAAACAACGGGAAGTACAAACCTGCAGCCTGTGAAAAGGAGACCCCAGACACAGTAAGTTAAGCAAAATGAGAAGACAGAGAAATACACAGCAGATGAAGGAACAAGGTAAAAACCCACCAGACCAAACAAATGAAGAGGAAATAGGCAGTCCACCTGAAAAAGAATTCAGAGTAATGATAGTAAAGATGAGCCAAAAGCTTGGAAATAGAATGGAGAAAATACAATAAACGTTTAACAAGGACCTAGAAGAACTAAAGAGCAAACAAACAATGATGAAGAACACAATAATGAAATTAAAAATTCTCTGTAAGGAATCAATAGCAGAATAACTGAGGCAGAAGAACAGAAAAGTGACCTGGAAGATAAAATAGTGGAAATAACTAAGGCAGAACAGAATAAAGAAAAAAGAATGAAAAGAATTGAGCACAGTCTCAGAGACCTCTGGGACAACATTAAACACACCAACAGTAGAATTATAGTGGTCCCAAAAGAAGAACAGAAAAAGAAAGGGACTGAGAAAATATTTGAAGTGATTATACTGGAAAACTTCCCTAACATGGGAAAGGAAATAGTCAATCAAGTCCAGGAAGCACAGAGAGTCCCATACAGGATAATGCCAAGGAGAAACACGCCAAGACACGTATTAATCAAACTACCAAAAATTAAATACATATTAAAACTAATAAAAGCAGCAAGGGAAAAGCAACAAATAACATACAAGGGAATCCCCATAAGGTTAGCAGCTGATCTTTCAGCAGAAACTCTGCAATCCAGAAGGCAGTGGCATGACATATTTAAAGTGATGAAAGGGAAAAACATATAACTGAGATTACTCTACCCAGCAAGGATCTCATTCAGATTCAATGGAGAAATTAAAACCTTTACAGACAAGCAAAAGCTAAGAGAATTCAGCACCACCAAACCAGCTTTACAACAAATTCTAAGGGAACTTCTCTAGGCAGGGAGCACAAGAGAAGGAAAACACCTACAATAACAAACCCCAAACAATTAAGAAAATGGTAATATACATATTGATAATTACCTTAAATGTAGATAGATTAAATGCTCCCACCAAAAGACATAGACTGGCTGAATGGATACAAAAACAAGACCCATATGTATGCTGTCTACAAGAGACCCACTTCAGACCTAGGGACACTTACAGACTGAAAGTGAGGGAATGGAAAAAGATATTCCATGCAAATGGAAATCAAAAGAAAGCTGGAGTAGCAACTCTCATATCAGACAAAATAGACTTTAAAATAAAGACTATTACAAGAGAAAAAGAAGGACACTGCACAATGATCAAGGGATCAATCCAAGAAGAAGATATAACAGTTGTAAATATTTATGCACCCATCCAACCTAGGAGCACCTCAGTACATGAGGCAAATGCTAACAGCCATAAAACGGGATATCGACAGTAGCACCCTGCTTTCACCAATGGACAGATCATCCAAAATAAAAATAAGTAAGGAAACACAAAGCTATAAATGACACATTAGGCAAGATGGACTTAATTGATATTTATAGGACATTCCATCCTAAACCAACAAAAGACACATTCCTCTCAAGTGCTCATGGAACATTCTCCAGGATAGATCATATCTTGGGTCACAGATCAAGCCTTGGTAAATTTAAGAAAATTGAACTCATATCAAGTATCTTTTCTGACCACAACACTATAAGGTTAGATATCAATTACAGGGAAAGAAACTGTAAAAAATCAAAACACATGGAGGCTAAACAATACACTGCTAAATAACCATAAGATCACTGAAGAAATCAAAGAGGAACTCAAAAAATACCTGGAAACAAATGAGAATGAAAACATGATGACCCAAAACCTATGAGATGTAGCAAAAGCAGTTCTAAGAGGGACGCTTATAGCAATACAATCCTACCTCAAGAAACAAGAAACATCTCAAATAAACAATCTAATCTTACACCTAAAGCAATTAGAGAGAGAAGAACAACAACAACAACAAAAATAAAGTTAGCAGATGGAAAGAAATCATAAAGATCAGATCAGAAATAAATGAAAAATAAGTGAAAGAAATGAGAGCAAAGATCAATAACACTAAAAGCTGGTTCTTTGAGAAGATAAACAAAATTGATAAACCATTAGCCAGACTCATCAAAAAAAAAAGGGAGAAGACTCAAATCAATAGAATTAGAAATGAAGAAGAAGTAACAACTGACACTGCAGAAACACAAAGGATCATGAGAGATTACTACAAGCAACTAAATGTCAATAAAATGGGCAACCTGGAAGAAAGGGACAAATTCGTAGAAAAGCACAACCTTCTGAGACTGAACCTGGAAGAAATAGACAATATAAACAGTCAAATCCCAAGCACTGAAATTGAAACTGTAATTAAAAATCTTCCAACAAACAAAGGGCCAGGACCAGATGGCTTCACAGGCGAATTCTATCAAACATTTAGAGAAGAGCTAACACCTATCTTTCTCAAACTCTTCCAAAATATAGCAGAGGGAGGAACACTCCCAAACTCATTCTACGAGGCTACCATTACCCTGATACCAAAACCAGACAAAGATGTCACAAAGAAAGAAAACTACAGGCCAATATCACTGATAAAAATAGATGCAAAAATCTTCAACAAAATACTAGCACACAGAATCCAACAGCACATTAAAAGGTTCCTACACCATGATCAAGTGGGGTTTATCCCAGGAATGCAAGGATTCTTCAATATATGCAAATCAATCAATGCGATAAACCATATTAACAAACTGAAGGAGAAAAACCGTATGATCATCTCAATAGATGCAGAAAAAGCTTTCAACAAAATTCAACAACCATTTATGATAAAAACCCTCCAGAAAGTAGGCATAGAGGGAAGTTCACCTCAACATAATAAAGGCCATATATGACAAACCCACAGCCAACACCGTTCTCAATGGTGAACAACTAAACCATTTCCACTGAGATCAGGAACAAGGCAAGGTTGCCCACTCTTACCACTCTTATTCAAAATAGTTTTGGAAGTTTTAGCCACAGCAATCAGAGAAGAAAAGGAAATAAAAGGAAACCAAATCAGAAAAGAAGAAGTAAAACTATCACTGTTTGCAGATGGCATGATACTATACATTGAGAATCCTAAAGAAGCTACCAGATAACTACTATAACTGTTGAACAAATTTGGTAAAGTAGCAGGGTACAAAATGAATGTGCAGAAATCTCTTGCATTCCTATACACTAATGATGAAAAATCTGAAACACAAATTAAGGAAACACTCCCATTTACCACTGGAACTAAAAGAATAAAATACCTAGGGATAAACCTACCTAAGGAGACAAAAGACCTGTATGCAGAAAATTATAAGACACTGATGAAAGTAATTAAAGATGATACAAAGAGATGGAGAGATATACCATCGTCTTGGATTGGAAGAATCAACATTTTGAAAATGACTATACTGCCCAAAGCAATCTACAGATTCAATACAATCCCTGTCAAACTACCAATGGCATTTTTCAGACAACTAGAACAAAAAATTTCACAATTTGTATGGAAACACAAAAGACCCCAAATAGCCAAAGAAATGTTGAGAAACAAAAACAGAGCTGGAGGAATCAGGTTCCCTGACTTCAGACTATACTACAAAGCTACAGTAATCAAGACAGTATGGTACTGGCACAAAAACAGAAATATACATCAATGGAACAGGACAGAAAGCCCAGAGATAAACCCACCCACATATGGTCACCTTATCTTTGATAAAGGAGGTGAGAATATACAATGGAGAAAAGACAGCCTCTTCAATAAGTGCTGCTGGGAAAACTGGACGGCTACATGTAAAAGAAAGAAATTAGAACACTTCCTAACACCATACACAAAAATAAACTCAAAATGGATTAAAGAAACTAAATGTAAGGCCAGATAGTATAAAACTCTTAGAGGAAAACATAGGCAGAATACTCTATGACATAAATCACAGCAAGATCCTTTTTGACCCTTCTCTCGAGCAAGGGAAATAAAAACAAAAATAGACAAATGGGACCTAATGAAACTTACAAGCTTTTGCACAGCAAAGGAAACCCTAAACAAGATGAAAAGGCAACCCGCAGAATGGAAGAAAGTATTTGCAAATGAAGCAACTGCCAAAGGATTAATCTCCAAAATATACAAGCTTCTCATGCAGCTCAATATCAAAAAAACAAAGAACCCAATCCAAAAATGGGCAGAAGACATAAATAGACATTTCTCCAAAGAAGATATACAGATTGACGACAAATCCATGAAAGGATGCTCAACATCACTAATCATTAGAGAAATGTAAGTGAAAACTACAATGAGGTATCACCTCACACCAGTTAAGAATGGGCATCATCAAAATATCTACAAACAAGAAATGCTGGAGAGGGTGTGGAGAAAGGGAACCCTCTTGCACTGCTGATGGGAATGTAAATTGATATGGCCACTATGGAGAACAGTATGGAGGTTCCTTAAAAAACTAAAAATAGAGCTACCATACAACCCAGCAATCCCACTACTGGGCATATACCTGGAGAAAACCACAATTCAGAAAAAGTCATGTACCACAATGTTCACTGCAGCACGATTTACAATAGGTAGGGCATGCAAGCAAACCTAAGTGTTGATCAACAGATGAAGGGAGAAAGAAGATGTGGCACATATATACAATGGAATATTACTCAGCCATAAAAAAACCGAAATTGAGTTATTTGAAGTGAGGTGGCTGGACCTAGAGTCTGACAGAGTGAAGTTAGTCAGAAAGAGAATAACAAATACCATATGCTAACACATATATATGGAATCTAAAAACAATAATGGTTCTGATTAACCTAGGGGCAGGACAGGAATAAAGACACAGATGTAGAGAATGGGCTTGAGGACATGGGGAAGGGGAAGCTGGTACGAAGTGAGAGATTGGCATGGACATATATACAGTACCAAAGGTAACATAGCGAGTGGGAAGCAGCCTCAAAGCACAGGGAGATCAGCTCAGTGTTTTGTGATCTCCTAGAAAGGTGGGATGGGGAGATTGGGAGGGAGACGCAAGAGCGAGGGGATATGAGGATATATGTATACGTATAGCTGATTCACTTTGTGATGCAGCAGAATCTAACACACCATTGTAAAGTAATTATACTCCAATAAAGATTAAAAAAAAAAAAAACACTTGCTGAACATGAGCTCTGTTACCAGAAATTTTGTATATGTTATTTCAACCAGTACCCAAATCTGGTAGAAATGTGCTTAAAACCTCCATGTATGAGACTCAAAGAAATAAAAGTGTCTTGCTGAAGTGCGGAAATCTGGCAAACAAGGGTGTCCAAAGCCATAGCATTGATTTCAAGTCCAGAGAACTTTCTATCTTTCGTTACAATGATGAAATTGGTGTTTTTCTCCCACCTCTTTCCCCTGTGTAATAGTTTAAGATTTCAGCCTTGTCGAATTTCTAAGTTAAAAATAAGCAATGGTGTTGTTTCCCTCATTCTTGAAATACAGTGCACCTCTATCAGTTGTTGTTGTTGTTGTTGTTGTTGCTATTTAGTAGTGCAGTGAACTCACTATAAGCCAAGAGGCAAAGGGTAGGCCCTATTCATTTCAATTTAAAGTGAACCTTAAGTGGAAATGTTTCTGATTTGTGGAGTTTTCCTCTTTTACTATAACTCCTTGCATTTTATTGACAGTTTATTAGGTCCATATAAACACTCTTTTACTCCTAACAGCTAAGCAGTTTGGCTTAAATCTAAGCTCCTCCAGTATCAAGCTGTGTAAGCCTAGGCAAGTCATTTAAACTTTCTGTGCATTGGTGTCCTCATCTGTAAAATGAGGATAATTTTAGCACAGACCTTAGAAGGCTGTTTAAGAATTAAATACTGCAAACATTTATATATAGTACAAAATATTTATAAAGCACATAATGCTTAGATCATGTTAACTTGTATTCTAAAAAGAAGGCATTACCTGCTTTCAACAAATATATTTAATATGAATATATTATAAATGTATTAAATATTTATAAATATGCACATATATTACATATAAATGAAGTATATTTATAAATAAATGTATTAACATGTTTATACTATATAAAATATTTTATAATATATATTTACTGTACTTATTACATATATACTTTACAATAAGTAAGATATATATAAAAGTAAGATATAGATACTGATATACAGATAAGGATATAGATATGGATATTGATGTCTTACAAGAGGAAAATCCTCTGTGGAGTAAACTGTATAGGGCACCCATGGCAACTTTCTAGGGTCCGCGACAAATTTGCTTCTCTGCTTCATAAACTATAAACTGTGACTTTGGTGGCAGGGCCATTTGTCTCAGCGTGCAGTCTGTAGTCCATCACCATCAGAAACAGTTGAATCTTGTTAAATAAGCAGATTCCTAGGCCCCAAGCAAAACTATCAAATTGGAATCCCTGGGGATAAGGCTTGGCAAGTTGTATTTTTCAATAGAACCCAGTGATTGTTACACACACTTAAGTTTGAAACCTGCAGATTTTTTCCTTGTTCCTGCTCTGCCAGTTGCCTTGAGCAAGTCATATAACCTTTTTGTGCTTTGTTATTTGATGAAAACAAAACAAAAAAACCCAAAACCTTTGTTCTTGGAGATGGGGAGATCCACAATCTAAATGTGAATCTGCCACTTTCTCATGTGCCTTTGAGAACAGCATACAAAGTTAGCCTTGTTTTTATCTATACAAGGTGGAAATATTAACACCTGTTCAACCTAGTGCGTGGATGTTATGAAGATAAAATTAGATTATAGAAGTGAGGAAAATTTGCAAATCTAAGGGTTATAAAGATGAGAGCATTTCTCTTCTCTGTAAAATAGAAAAATTTCACAGGTGTGTTATGAAGGCAAATAAGATTATTTAGAAAATGCTTTGAATTTGTTTTCAAGTTAGGTGTTTCTAAAATGAGAATATGACTTAGATGAATTACTTATAATCCTTTTAAGTTGTATTGTTTTACATTGGACAATAGCAATAATTTATCATGTGCTTCAGAATTCTCAAATGAAAAACATTATAAATATCATTATGTTTCCCTTATAATTATATCCATAATTTCTAAATGCATAATAGTAAAACTCAATGGTGTTTTTTGGTATAATTGCCTGTTAATAGCACTGCAGTTTTTATGCAGACTGAAATCAAGGACAACCTAAAATGTTATTATAATTAATAATAGCTTGTGCTGATTAAATGATAAATCTTATTTGCACATTTTTCCACCCCCTTCTTGCTTGAGATTGGCACAGGGCTGGAGGATAGTGGGTTCATTTATCAGCACGAGATCCAACCCAGCAACTAATTCTAATGTTTTCTAGAACTAAAAAGGACTCCTTGTTCTATTGTGCTAGTGATTAAAGCAGATTAGGTCAATATTCTAAGTCTCTTGTTTATGCCAGGAATTGACTCTTGATTCACAAAAGTCTTTTCTCTGAAAGTCAGTGTTTGCACAATGGAATCAAAAAAGTACTAGGAAGCTCAAAAATAGCAGTTGATGTCCTACCTACCTTGATATTATCAGCTGAGTCTCTAATTCCATATATTTTGCTGATGCAAATGTTGAAGGATCCCAAGGCAACAAGACAATTCAGGGTAGAAGTCTCAGGACACTCTCAGAATTCATCTGAGATAACGACTACAGCTGGGGAACTAAAGGGCATTAGGACCTTGAAAGTTAATAGCACCACACTTGCCACTGATTTCATGTTCAAAAAACAAATTGTTTTTCTTATCCTGAGTTCCGTTTACCCTCCCACCCCACCCTATTCCTTCTCTTTTTTTCTATTTCCTTTTTACATTTTACTTCATCTTTTCCATTCTCTGTGGTTTCCTCATTAGAAGACAAATTCTTAAATGCATTCTCAATACAAGCATGTATTCCCTTGGCTGGAAAGATATGATGACTTTAATTCACTATAAGGTGTAAATGGCTGCTAGCAAATCATTTTCAGAGGGAAGCATTTTCAGGGTATTTAACAGGAGATGGGGCGTTACAACCTGATTAAAAAGAAACACAGAATCTTCTAGGCACCTTTCTTGCAAGAAGAAAAAAATTTTTTTCACATCTTTATTGGAGTACAACTGTTTTACACTGATGTGTTAGCTTCTGCTGTATAACAAAGGGAATCAGCTATATACATATATCCCCATATCTCCTCCCTCTTGCATCTCCGTCCCACCCTCCCTTTCCCACCCCTCTAGGTGGACACAAAGCATCGAGCTGATCTCCCTGTGCTCTGTGGCTGCTTCCTACTGGCTATCTATTTTACATTTGGTAGTTTATATATGTCCATGCCACTCTCTCACTTTTTCCCAGCTTACCCTTCACCCTTCCTATGTCCTCAAGTCCATTCGCTATGTCTGTGTCTTTATTCCTGTCCTGCCCCTAGGTTCTTCAGAACAATTTTTTGTTTTTTTTTTTAGATTCCATGTATATGTGTTAGCGTACAGTATTTGTTTCTCTCTTTCTGACTTCACTCTGTATGACAGTCTCTAGGTCCATCCACCTCGCTACAAATAACTCAATTTTGTTTCTTTTTATGGCTGAGTAATATTCCATTGTATATATGTGCCAAATCTTATTTATCCATTCTTCTGTCAGTGGACATTTAGGTTGCTTCCATGTCCTGGCTATTGTAAATAGAGCTGCAATGAACATTGTGGTACATGACTCTTTTTTTTTTTTTTTTTTTTTACATGACTCTTTTTGAATTATGGTTTTCTCAGGGTATATGCCCAGTAGTGGGATTGCTGGGTCGTATGGTAGTTCTATTTTTAGTTTTTTAAGGAACCTCCATACTGTTCTCCATAGTGGCTGTATCAATTTACATTCCCACCAACAGTGCAAGAGGGTTCCCTTTCTCCACACCCTCTCCAGCATTTCTTGTTTGTAGATATTTTGATGATGGCCATTCTGACCGGTGTGAGGTGATACCTCACTGTAGTTTTGATTTGCATTTCTCTAATGATTAGTGGTGTTGAGCATCCTTTCATGTGTTTGTTGGCAATCTGTATATCTTCTTTGGAGAAATGTCTATTTAGGTCTTCTGCCCATTTTTGGATTGGGTTCTTTGTTTCATTGATATTGAGCTGCATGAGCTGCTTGTATATTTTGGAGATTAATCCTTTGTCAGTTGCTTTGTTTGCAAATGTTTTCTCCCATTCTGAGGGTTGTCTTTTTCTCTTGTTTATCGTTTCCTTTGCTGTGCAAAAGCTTTTAAGTTTCATTAGGTCCCATTTGGTTGTTTTTATTTCCAATTCTCTAGGAGGTGGGTCAAAAAGGATCTTGCTGTGATTTATGTCATGGAGCGTTCTGCCTATATTTTCCTCTAAGAGTTTTATAGCGTGTGGTCTTACATTTAGGTCTTTAATCTATTTTGAGTTTATTTTTGTGTATGGTGTTAAGGAGTGCTCTAATTTCATTCTTTTACATGTAGCTGTTCAGTTTTCCCAGCAGCACTTATTGAAGAGGCTGTCTTTTCTCCATTGTATATTCTCACCTCCTTTATCAAAGATAAGGTGACCATATGTGGGTGGGTTTATCTCTGGGCTTTCTGTCCTGTTCCATTGATGTATATTCCTGTTTTTGTGCGAGTACCATACTGTCTTGATTACTGTAGCTTTGTAGTATAGTCTGAAGGAAAATATTTTTGATGTTTTTCTATTAGTGATTATGAGCCCTCTTAACTCAAATACACTTGAATTTATACTTTTTGATCGAAATTATCATTACTTTTGGATCACCCCAGGTAGAAGTTCCAATGATATTGTCCAAGTTAATTTATCTTATAGAAAATTTAGGATGGCTACCCATTTCTGGTGTAGTGAATTTTCCAGTTCCTAACAGAATATCACCCACAGAGACTTGGCTGCTCCTTTCAACAAATGAAAGGGAACACACTAATTTCTTAGCTCATCCCAGGATACAAGACAGCACCATGAATCAAAGATCAGAGTTTTGCTTGATTCAGCCACCAAATGCCACTTTCTTCTCAGTGTCATATAGCCATGACACTTGGATCTCTGCTCATCCTGACTCTAGCCAAGAGATAATTGCTTAGACTCAAGCCTAGGCATGCAGTACACATTGGCTTCCTGTTGGGAACCACACTCAGAGAGAGAGAGAGAGTGTGTCAACCTTCGGTTCTTACGTAGCTTTTTCAAAGAATTCTTGACATCGATGATTCCTCCTTGCAATTTTTGGAGTACTAAAACTATATAACGATGTATTAGGAGCCTCTTTAGCGACACCTAAAGACTGTGGGAAAGATGAAAAGAATGCACACGAAGGACAGGTGGACTTGCTGGGGCTCAGCGTGCTGTTTGCTCTGTTTGTATGTCATTTACTGCTGCTGGCAATTTTAAGAATATATTCTTCATTGGATATCTGAAATGAAATACGTTTGTCTCAACTTACCCTAATTCAGGCTTTGAAAAAGTTGATCTTACTTTGGAAAAATAGTTTAAGCAAAGCACTTGAGGGAAAACGGATTAGAGAAAATGTCTCCAAAAACTCAATGTCTTCATTAGTAGAAGTTACAGCTACCGCACTCATCTTTTAGATACTGAAATCTGACCTAACAAAATGAAAAATAAATAATCTAATTAAATATCAGGGAACTCCAGTGGTTATTAAGTATAAATACAATTAATGAATACAAAAGGACTTTCATAGTACATTATATTTTATAATTATTTATAATAGAAATAAAATAAAGATAAAAAAAACCTTGGAACCTTTATTAATTGTAAGAGTTTATAGTGCTTGCAGTTACTATGTTTTGTTTTGTTTTATTTTCCTCAGAAAACAGGTTGAAACCTCTGAAACCTCAGAAAACAGGTTTCCTCAGAAAACAGATTGAAACAACCTGAAACCTCTAATTTATTTTATGAACTGCCAAATTTTGCAAGAGTCTAGGAACTCATCATGATTTCCCCCTTCCAGAAATTCGTGTATTCCTCAGAAATGAATTCTACTTAAAACTTTCTGATTAATTCAATCATTTCTGAGTGTTCTGGGAAATTATTTAATAATCTCTGCTTTGGAAAAGATATTTGGAAAAATGAAAAAAGAAAGGATCATTAATAGAGTATGAAATAGGTTTGTTAGTTGACCCCAAGGAGGGTAGGGGATTAGACTGTGGACTCAGAGTTTGTAAGAGAAGAGGAAGAAATATGGAAGCAGTCGTTATAAGTAGAGGAGGAAATCACATCTGTTAGAACTCATGGCCTGTGGCTATTCTGGACCACAGTTAGGAGAATGGTAAAGTAGATCTAGGTGGTAGACCAGGCGTATGACCCAAAGTAAATCCGTTGAACTGTGTGTGCCTAGACTCTTGAGCCTCAAAACATTCTCATTCCTATTGGAAAAAAAAAAACACTATTATTTTCTGAAACCACACACACACACACTGTACAGTGCTCGTACACTGGGCATCTTTGCATTATTAGGAATTGATGGTAGGAAGAGCATCATAGCTCGACAGAGTGGAGAAGTGTTTGTGAGAAGTGTTTGTGATAGAAAGGATTTTAGTACTTTAGAAGGCAAGTGTGATCACAGAATTCTTAAATCATGGCAAAGAACTCATTTCTTTTTTCCCTGTCAGACATTTGATATTTCAAAAATGAACAGCTCTTACATTTTTGCAGTTACAGCAAGGCCTTCTCATGACTGCCATGTCCTGGCTGCTGACCTTTGCTCCAGCGTCATCTGGTGTCACTTTCCACCTTGCTCGTCTCACTGCAGCTACTCTGTTCTTATTTTAGTTCTGTGTTCCGATCTCTTTTCCAACACCTAGCCTCACACTTTCCCCCAGAGGGAGAATCTTTCTCTTTCTTTCTTTCCCTTTCTTTCCTTCCTTTCCTTTCTTTAACCTGCATGCCTTCCTATCAGCCCTTCTGTCTTCCTTTCTCTTTTCTTTTTCTTTATTCTGTCTCTCAGCTCCTTTTGTAATTAGTCCCTTCTCATGTTTCTGTCCTGCCTGACATGTTTCTTACTTGGAGATACTTTTCCTGTGCACCTCATCTAAGATGGGTTCCCCCATATTACCCTCAGCTGTTAACTGCCTCAATATCTCATTTTCACTTAAGAAGTATTAAAATAAGAATTTTTTTATCCTGCACTCCTTTGATATTGATATTTACATCTATCAGAATAATTTAACTCTGGGACATGAATTCTTATGACTGTCTGAAAACATTCTGAGGGTGTATACTAAAGAGTTTCTATTTTTCAAAACTGTTCATGAATCATTTTAATAAGTAAAACGAAGACAAAAACTACACATTTTCATTCATTCCAATTTCCATAGAATCAATCGAACAAATGTTTTTTTCTCTGCAGAGAGATCAAGATGGTTTCCCTCCCAGATACTTTAATTTTCTATTCTTAGATTTGTATGTATATATCTTTGAGTGTGTATGTGTGTGTGTATATATATATACATATATATATATATATATATATGTAAAAACTGTATTTGCTCCCACTCAAATGTGGAAAGAATAAAATATGATGCTTTATTCCTCCATAAGTGTACTTCAGAAAAACTTAAACTTCCTAAGGGAATGTAATTCATTATGAGGTGAATACTCAGTGAAGTCATAGTTCACACTTACTATCAAGGTTATTCATCCCATCTCAAAGGGTGTTCCATCGTTTCCTTCCCAATGTAGGCCCCTTCTAGGTGCACAGGGATACCTATCTGTGCCCAGAGATTTGACAAAGGGGCCTATGGTCTGTATGTTCTTCTCTTCCTAACTTATAATAAATTCTAGATTACCCATAAGTGATCTTAACTAGACTCTGAGTCATGGTTTCACATCTTGCTCTACCTGCTGCTGAAGTAGCTTAAAGCTGGTATAATTCATGGTCTTTTCAGAGTACAGTGGTTCCCCTTCTGCAGTAACTTGGCTCCATCTTGATTTTCTTTGCTTCAGATGCTCTGAGAGCATCTGAAATGCCTGCTTTCCAGGTCCTGGCATAGACTATTCATGTCAAGGCATCCATCCCATGGCTACATATTCCCTTACCATGGTGGTCTCAGCCTCCCCAGGAAGTTTAGCTCTCAATCCTCAGCAATTCCACTGGGGGTGTACCAGGCCTTCTAGATCCCTCTCCAATCCTGTGCAGACCTGACAGTATCTCATGTCTACTCTCTTCTTAAACATATCAAGCCGCTCTCTTTCCTTAGCTATAAACAACAGCTAGCAAATCCTTTTCAGAGGGAAGAACTTTCAGGGTATTTAGCAAGTGAAGAGGCATCACCATGCAATTTAAAAAGCAGACCTTCAAAGCAAAATAATTTTCTAGGTACCTCTCTTGCAAGAAGAGGTTTTTTAAAAGTTATATATAAATGACTGTGAGACCACTAACTAAAATACACATCTAATTAATATATTTTTTTTAATCCAACACTGCCTTCTACCTTGTTAGGTACAAGATCCCTTGGAATTTTGAGATTCTGATATTGTTGTTGACATAGGGTATTAGATAAGTTTTTTCTAATAGGAAAAAAAATAAGTCAGCATTGAGACTTGAAGCTGAATAGTGACTGTGTTATTCTGTGCTGAACTTGCTCTATTTTTACCTGAGGTAACAAACTTCATGACCAAGCCTTCATGGTAGAATGGGCACAAAGAAAGAAATTGGCTTACCAGTAAGAAGAGGTACTAGGAAAGTGTTTTAAATTTTGACATCTGGTATCATATATTATGTTTAGTTTGGACAGAGTAGTCTTTTTTTATTCACTATGACTGGCCTCACTGGTCAATTAATGACAGAAATAATTTAAAGAGGGGACTCATTTAAAAATGTTTGATGTAGATGTACTATTTTAACTGTCATTCACTTTATAATAATTTGAAGCAGGGCTACATTTACTGTTATTTGGTTTTTGTTTTATTTTGTTTCTTAACATGAATTTACTTATCTTGTATAAACTGTATTTATAATGCATTGTCTTTTATTTCCATGTTGTTTGTCTTTTTTAAGTGAAATGAGAACGTAAATGTATTTGTAAAATGATCCAAGACTATAATCCTCATAGATTTTATATTCCTCTGCCTAATTTTTTAAATTTATGTTTTTCTATACATAATTCAAGACTTTGTTTGTAACCTGCTTAAGTATTTTTGAAACCATTAAGCACAGACTTCAAAAGAACTGCTCTTTCCATGCTCATATTCCATTAGGTTATATAAATAACAAAGAAGTAATAAAAAGGACACTGGGGGAAAAAAAAATTGAGAGAAAGCACAAATTATTCTTGATAAACATGCAGCTTATGTGGTGGTGGCAGAAATGGGAGAGTATTAGACCATAATTTAGTATCCTGGTGCAGTCCTTTGTTGATGAACCTATGTTTTAAGTCTTGCAAAGAAAATTGGGATTCTTAGTTAACCCAATAGGTTAGTTAAATTGAGACCAGTTAAAAGGGCTTCTCCCATGTTTACACACATTTTATATAATCATATCAATCATGTATGTATTTTGTATTTCTTTTCTTTTGTCTTTTAGCTTGGTTGAATTCAGTAGCCTTCTGGAGCCCCTTCTCCTGGACACCTACTCAACTATGTGTTGGGAAGACCAAGGTGAATAAGGACTGGACTCTGAATGCAGTGAGGGTCTAAAAGGGAGATAACAAACACTCATCCATGTTTTACGTAGTAAATCCCACCAAGCACAAAAACTAAAAGTACATCGTTTCACATATTAAAAATAGGCCCCTATGTCATTTATTCTTATGCCAGTTTTTCTTCAGTATTTTATGTAAAATTTTACTTGATAATTTAGATCAAGTTTTAAAGATGTAAAAATATCTGGATAAAAGTATGTGCCCTTATCACTAATTGTCAGTCTACATCAGCTACTATTTATTTTAAAGTACTTCATTCCAGTGTGAGGAGGGTTACATTTAAATATTTCTCAGTCTCCTGTGATTTCTGATTCATATATGTAGCTCTGAAATACTGTGAGCAGGGTGCCATTCAATGCTTTTATGGAGTTTTTTTTTTTTTTTTTTTTTGCTCGTGAACTGCTATGTGCCAGATGCCCCATTCATAACATCTCTTAACTCTGATAATGAGTAGATGTCATTATTTTGCCTTCCAGCACTTCTGATCAATATCAGGCTAATATTATTTTCTCTCTGATTTTCCTTCATATTTTCAAAATTTATAGCAAACACAAAATGAAGTAATTATTTAATGTTTAACACAGTACAGTTTTTTTTTTTGACTGCCCTCTAAGTCCTTGCAACTAGGATCGACTTTATTACAAGTTTAAAAAATTATGAAAATATTTTAGCATAAATATTTATTTAGTGGTACCCTTAACAGTGAATTTATGAGTTTTTTAGGCCACTTTTCAAACTCATTTTAGTTTCAATTAAGATTTGGTGGAATATTTTTTAAACTCATATAGGAAAATATAAGGCTTAAAAAGGAAATGTAAGTCACATTCTTTAGAATTATCTTTCTGTTTATACCTAGTATTTCTTAGTTATCAGAATAAAATTGTGAGCCCAGTGCCTAACACATATTTGGCACTCAGAAAAGTGTATTAAATGAATGCATTCAAACTGAAATAACGTAACTGCTTAGTTAAGGCTTCTCTTGTTTTAGGTGTTTTTTTACAAGATTCTTTTCATTTTAAAAGAGATAATAGAGACTTTAGAAACTGAAAGGTAATGTTAATAGGAATCATAGCAATTATCTCGTCTATCTTCTCCAATTTTCAGATGGAGCTGACAAAGCAATTAAGTGATTTAACCAATGGTAAGTTAAATAGACTTCAAACTTTCAGATGTATTATTAAGCCATGTAGTTAATTTGGTTCAAAGTTTTGATTTAACCAACATGTATTAAGTATGTGTAATGATGAAGGCACTCTAATGAGCGCCAAGCTTAAAAAAAAAAAAAGAAACACGAAATTCCTACCCAAAGTTTGTAAACTACGGACTAGTATTTGGGAACCACTGAAATTTGATTCTTAGGCTCAGGACTGGAGTCTGGGCGGGAGTTACTGATTTGAGAGTCATTAGTATACACTTGTAATTGAACGCATGCAGTGAATGAGATCACACAAGAAGAGGAAATAAAACAAAAGAAATAGTAGAACTAGTGGATTCCTGGTGAAGACGTATTTATAAGATGATACAAAGAGAATCAAGGGGGAAAAGAGACATGTAAAAGGAGTGAGAATCAGATGATAAATGGTTCCTTGAAAATCAAGGGACAAAGAGAACCAGGTAGTAAATGATGGGAGGTTTCTTGTACCTTGCAGAAAACTCAATTATGATGAAGACTTAAAAGACACTATTAAAATCAGACATTCAGCATCACTGGGGATTCTTGCAAAAGTGCTTTGCTACAAAGGGAGTAACATATGAGCCACAATGAAGATTGCAAATTCTTGGAAAGAAGGAAAGAGGAGGAAAGAAATAATACAAATAAAAGACCAGCATTTTCCAGAATGAGTTCTGCTATCTTCACAGGTTTTAGTAGCTATTACTTGAAAAATATAAAGGAGAGCGTTGGGGTAGAGAGTTCACTTGTGAGATATCTTGAGGAAACAATTTAAAAAGTTAATTTTGCTGCAGGATTTCAGAAAATTTATTTGGCAAATGGGAATGGAGAATATCCAAAAGAGGGTATATTTGGTCATCTATTTTCTTTAAAAAAAAAAAACACTTTTTGGGATTACTATTCTATATTAGTCACTTGGGAAATTTTGCTTTGGAATAAAAAGAAAAAGCCAAGATATTTAACACTAATAGAAAAAGAAAGAAGGGAAAGAAACAACAGGAATTCAAAAAAAATTCTCCAGCTTTATTAAGATATAATTGACATATAACATTGTGTAAGTTTAAGGTATACAATATGTTGATATGATACATTTATATATTGCAAAATGATCACTACCATAGTACTAGCTGACACCTCCATCATGTCACGTAACTACCATTTCTTTTTTGTGGTGAGAACATTTAAGGTCTACTCTTAGCAACTTTCAAGTATATTAAACAGTTTTATTAGCTAAAATCACCATAAAGTAATTAGACCCAGAGAACTTATTCATCTTAAAACTGGAAGTTTGTACTCTTTGGCTGACATCTCCTGATTACCCCCAACCCCCTGCCTCTAGTAACCACCATTCTAGTCTCTGTTTCTATGAATTTGACTTCTTAAAAATTCCACATATAAGTGATATCCTACAGAATTTGTCTTTCTCCAACTTACTTCAGTTAGCATGATGCCCTCAAAGTCCACCCATGTGATAGGTTGAAAGAAACCTTGTTTGTGTTGAGGTGTGAATCCCTTCTACTCCAGGATAAGTTTGATTAGATTTGAAAGCCCAAATATTGGAATTTCAATATGTTTAAAGGTTCAGTGCAAATAAAGACCTTCTGAAGTCAAGTGTACACTCAGATAGTGACAGAGCCATGCAACAGAATTTCTATTTGTTTGGGTTTTCTTCACAAAGACATCCAGGAAAGATGCATCAAAGGGAAAACCTAGCAGAAAATCTTAAACCAAAATAATTGGTAAGGCTGATTAAGAGAGGAGAAAGCATGAAGCAAAGAAACTTAGTACTTTTTTCCAGCTTTATTTCGATATAGATGATATATAACGGGTAAATTTAGGGTGTACAACATGTTGATTTGATACATCTATATATTGCAAAGTAATTACTACCATAACATTAGCTAATACCTGAATCATGTAGCATAATTTCGATTTATTTTTTGTGGTGAGAATATTTAAGATATACTCTCTTAGCAACTTTCAAGTATATAATACAGTATTATTAACGTAAATTACTATACTGTACATTAGATTCCCCAGAACCTATTTATCTTATAACAAGAAGTTTATAACCTTTGACCAACATATCACTTCTCTGCCACCTCCCAGCTCCTGGTAACCACCCTTTTTTTCTCTGTTTCTACAAGTTTTATGAATTTTGGGTTTTGTTTGTTTGGTTTTTTTTAGATTCCATATGTAAATGAGATCATACAATATTTGTCTTTCAGTGTCAGGCTTATTTCATTTAGCATAGTGCCCTCAAGTTCTATCCATGTTGTCACAAATGGCAAGGTGTCTTTCTCATGGCTGAATAATATGTACGTATGTATATACACCCCCCCACCTCATCTTTATTCATTCATCTGCTGAGGAACACTTAGGTTGTTTCCATATCTTGGTTATTGTGAATAATGCTGCAATGAACATGAGAGTGCAGATATCTCTCCCACGATCCTGTTCTCATTTCCTTTGTATGTATAGCCAGAAATGGGATTGCTGGATCGTGTAGTAGTTTTATTTTTAATGTTTTGAGGAACCCTCTTAATTTTCCATAGTGGCTGCACCAAGTTACATTCTCACCAATGGTGCAGGAGAGTTCCTTTTCTCTACATCTTCGCCAACACTTGTTGTTTCTCGTCTTTCTGATAATAGTCATTTTGACAGGTATGAGATGGTATCTCATTGTGGTTTTGCATTTTTCTGGTGATTACTGATGTTGAGGACTTTTTCAGGTACCTGTTTGACTGTCTTCTTTGAAAAAAATAAAGAAGATTGAAATCATATCAAAAGCCTTTTCGCACCACAGTTGCATAAAACTAAAAGTTTTCCTAGTTTCCTAGTTTCTCCTAGTTTACCAGGAGAAAACTGAAAAATTAACCAATATATGTGGAGATTAAACAGCATGCTACTGAACAACCAGTGGGTCAAGGAAGAAATCAAAAGAGAAATCAAAACCATTTCTTGAGACAAATAAAAATGAACATACAATATACCAAAACTTATCAAATGCATCTAAAGCAGTTCTAAGAGGGAAGTTTTTCGTGATAAATACCTACATGAAGAAAAAAGAAAGATCTCAAATAAACAACCTAATTTTACAACTCAAAGAACTAGAAAAAGAAGAACAAACTATGACCAAAGTTAGTGGGAGGAAAGAAATAAAGATCAGAGCAGAAATGAATGAATGAGAGACTAAAAAGAAAATAGAAAAGATCCCTGAAACTTGAGTTTTTTTGAAAAGATAAACAAAACACACAGACCTTTAGCTAGACTTATCAAGAAAATAAAAGAGGATTCAAATAAACAAAATTATAAATGAAAGAGGGTACATTACACCTAGATACCACACAAATGGAAAGGAATATGAGAAACTACTATGAACAATTATGCACCAACAAATGGACAAACTAGAAGAGATGAACACATTCTTAGTAAGTACTTCTACTGGTCTTACATTCCTGCTCATTTTCTGGCATTCCAAAATCTTATTTGAAATTTTGGACATAAACATTCTTAGAAGAATCCACTGGTTAACAAAGAAAATTTTGTTTCATACTTAAAATTTTCTTTTCAATTCATAACTGGTTTTCTGTATGTGAGACATATTGTTTTCTTATACCAAGTGAATGCTGTCGGGAGTGATCTTCCATCACTTGTTCCTGTTTCTGGAACGTGGCTTGCTCTGTGGCTTGGCATTTTGGAGCTGTCCCTTTTAGACAAGTCTTGAATAAACCATCTTCTCACATAATTTGGCAGAAGCAAAATGGCATCCTCATGTAAAATGTCACCTGCTCTAGATTGGCATTATTCTTGAGATTATAAGTATTCGAATAATGCTCTAAGATTCCTCTCTGTTTATCTCAGAAATATTACTCCCTGATGGTTTCTAAGAGGATAGATTTGGTTATTTTATTAGGTCAAACTTTAATCCTTGATAGAGAGCAAAATATTTTAAAAACGGAGCCTAGGACAGATAAAGTTTGATTTAGTGATTAAACATTAGAGCTGGAAAGGAAAATAGAGTTCATTGAATTCAGTGATTAGTGAGATGACTCTAGAAGAATTTCTGTTTCAGTACCATTGTGGAGAAAGAAGGTAAGCTAAATTAGGGTTTTTGGTTCCTTGGTTTTCTCCCCTCATAGCATTTCTTTGAGTTTCTTTTTACATTGTGTTCTTCTTTAGTAGATTAACATTTTATTTTAAAACAATAATTTAATATAAATATTTCATATTGAAAAGTTGGAAAATTAGTTTTTAAGGGATTAAATGATTTTCCCAGGTCATAACTCTACTAAAAGATACAATGGGAACTAGGACCGTGGTTTCTTGTGTTTTAGTGCTTTTTGATTTTTATTTCATGTTTTTGTTCTATTAAAGATCTAAGAACCCAATTGGAATTCCATAATAGGACATGATGGCTTAAAAAAAATAGAAAGAATGAAAGAAAAGAGTTATAAAGAGAATTAAAATCATCGATAATTATTCTTGCCTACTGCATTTTTCCTTCAAATAATTATTTCTTCACCTGTTTATATTCTTCACACTGTATGTGATAAAGAATTTAAATAATAAAATAAAAATTTCCCCAAAATGTATTCATCTCGATCAGGGTTTCTTAACCTCAGCACTAAAATTTTGGAGTGACACATTTTTTTGTTGTTTGCTGTCCTATGCATCGTATAATGTTTAGCAGCATCCTTGGCCTCAACCCACCAGATACATGGAGATATGACAGTCTTTTACTCAGTCATGATAATCAGAAATGTCTCAGAGAATGTCAAATATCCACCAGAGACAATACTACCCCTGGTTGAGAACGATTGATCTAAATAATGTACAGTCTAGATCCAAACTGAGACACCAAACTGAAGATAATCTTACCATATGTTAGCTATTGTGAGTAGACATTTGTTCCAAGATTTTAAGCAGTCCATTGTGATATTTTAGAAATTCTAAGGAAAACAATCATGGCTGTAAGAAGTGAGGCAGGTGTGGGAGTCAAGCCTTAATGCAAGCAGGTGAAGTGGGCTGCATGAGCTTTGACTATGTGCTTGGTGGGTGTGGAGAGTCCACAAAAATATTTAATATTCTAATATAATTGAACTCAGTTCTTGTTAACTTTTTGTATTATGTGACCCTACATGTAATAGGCAAAAAGAGTTAAATATTTGTCTTTGATGGCTGGACAAGGCAGTCAGACTCTAGAGTAGAGTATGGTGATGGTGATGGGGATTTTAAGCTTGCCACTTTGATGTCCAGATGTGTCTTAGAATGGAAGATGGAAAAAGTCATGAAGAAAGGGCTATCTTGAGGACTAGCTTTCCCTAGTTACAATACAAGGGAATTATTTTTTGTTTTTTTGTTGTTTTTTTTACTTTGTATTAGTGAACAGCTATTAATCCCAGTGTGGAATTGTTCCTCTATCACCCACATAGTTCTCTTGAGTCTCTCAGCACAGTGTCTGATCACTTCCTGGTGTAAAGCATGACTCAACTTTGCCCAACTAGATTACTTTCATGCTATTTTCTGTACTTGTTCTATGGTCATTGGCATAGAGGTAACTATTACTTTAGCATTTTGACCTGTAATGATTTTATAAAGTAGCTGGGACAGTGATTATCTTGCCTGTCAATGCAAAGAGCCTAGCCACAACAGGAGAGAACTAAGCCACCAAGCAAAAAGATACAAAGGCAAACAGACCCTGAACGATAAAGCACCTCAAGACTTCTTTAATCACCTGGATCCAGCCGTATCTGAAGCTCAGTTGCCCCTTGGACATCGAGCTACATGAGTCAACAAAGTAACTTTTTTTTTTTTTTTTTGGCTTCATCTAGTTTGTGTTAGGTTTCCATCACTTACAGTTGAAAGAGGTCTGCTGAGTATGGAGAATATTCCCATTGAGCAAATGTGAGCAAGGAATTGCAAATGCATAGAAATAAAATGACAGCTATACAGATGAAAGACTAACACGAAACAACAAGAAAAGCCCCTTGAACTTTAATGCAGGAATAATGAACAAATAAAGAGTATGTGTGAGCTATCTCACAAAAACCTGTTCTTCAAGGAGAAGCAAGGCATCAGAGAAAAATGACCTCGTAACAGATTGAAATAGAGATGATAATGGAGGAAGAAAATGTCCAGCATCAAACCAGAGAGTGTGTCCTTCTATTCACATACTGTTTGCAAATTCTAATGATGGAGGACCAGTAATTGAGCTCACCTGTGTAAGAACTGTATAATTCATTTATTCAGCCAACATTTACAAATTATCAACCAGGAGGGAAGGATTCCAAGTTGTTAAACACCAAGTCTCTGAACTTCAGTCTTTATCCGAGATGTAAGTCTAGGGAGGGGAAAAAAAATTCAAGAAACCATGAATAGTATAAAAGCTATTGTAGGCAAGTGCAGAGTGAGACAGACAATTCACTCTATTACTTATGGCTTCTTCAATTGTAAGTGACAGAAAAAGGAATTCAAACTAGCTTAAGTAGGAAGAAAAATTTGCATGAGGTTGCATTCAGGGTTGAACTCCTGAGTCCATGCACAGCTGGACTCAGGAGTTCAAACCATGGCACCTGAATTCTATCTCCTTCTCTACCTCTTAATTTTGTTTGCTTCTGAGTTGTCTTTCCACATTGTTGCAAAGAAGACAATTAGCAGATCTGGGTTAATGTCATTAGAGGTCATGACTCCAAAGGTAAAGTTACCTCTTTTCCTCACATGACATTTATTGACTCTACTTTAGTCTTAGGCCCATTTCTGGAGCAATCTCTGTATCTAAGAGGATGCGCCTCAGCCTTGTCCATGTACCACTTCTGCAGCTGGGTGCTGGGACCATGATACTGACAGACCCACCAAGATAAGGTGAAGTGAGAGTTACTGAAAGGAAAAGAAGCTATGTAGTCAGTATCATTTATGATGATGATGGTTATGATGATAACCATCATCATCATTATTCTAGACGACATTCAGTCTCCTAACACATCCTGGGTGGGACCTAGAAGTTGTCATGTCACATCTGAGCTAACTATTAAAGAGTAAGTATTTGTATGACTACTGTTGGTTAGGATGAAAAACAAGAGGATGCATTAGTGTAGAGGATTCAGTGTAATTATGCAGGCATGCTTTAGCAAAATTCACTAATGTCCAAATATACACAAATTGTCATCTACCATTTATTGAGTCCTGATTATGTGCCAGGCATTTGCTAAGTAAGCTCTTTAATTTGATCATCTCATTTAATTCTCCCAAATTTTACAAGGTGAATATTACTCTCTTTCTCAAATTGCAAATAATGCTCAGCGAGGTGAAATAATTTACTTAATTAGCAAGTGGTAGAGTTTGGATTGAAACACAGGAAGTGTGAAACAAGAGCTTGGATATTTAATACGACTTTGTACTTAGGGGGACCATACATCTCAGTTTTTGCCTCTTGTCCTGATACAATTGTTAATTGCATCCCCTTCTACTTCAAAACATGTTCAGATTTTGACAATAAATTATATAACATGAACACTGCCTCCTTCATGGATATGTTTGAACTCCCATGTATTTTATATACTTGTCTTTCATTCAGAATGATTTTAATAATCTTTTATTTTAGGAGAAGAGCTTCATATTTACAAAGAAGGTGCAAAGATAGTACAGAGAGTTCTGATATCCCCACACCCACTTTCCCTTATTATTAGCACCTTATATTAATTTGTCACAATTAATGACAATATTGATACATTATTATTAACTAAAGTTCATACTTTATTCATATTTCCTTAGTTTTCACTTAGTGTATTTTTTCTGTTACAGGATCCCATCCAGGATATCACATTATGTTTAGTCATCATGTCTCCTTAGGCTCCTCTTAACTGTGACAGTTTCTCAGGCTTTCCTTGTTTTTGATGACATTGGCCCTTTTGCAAAGTACTGGCCAGGTGTTTTGTAGAATGTCTCCCAACTGGGACTTCTCTGATGTTTTCCTCACAATTATAATGGGGTTATGGATTTTGGGGGAGGAGATCACAGAGGTAAAGTGCCAATTTTATCACATAACATCAAGGGTATATACTATCAATGTGGCTTATCATTGTTGATATTAACCTGGATCTCCTGGCTGAGGTAGTGTTTGATGTGTTTCTCCATTGTAAAGTTACTCTTGTAAAATGGTTGTTAACCTTTTCAAATTATGTTTATATGGAGAACATGCACACATTTTAAGTGTGTGAATCCATGACTTTTGACAGATATATTTACCCGTGTAACCACTATCTCTTTCAAGATGTAGAACATTTCTGTCGGCCTTCTAAAGTTGTTTTAACTTGTCTTAATTTAATCTTTTGATTTCATAGAGTCCCTAAAGAATCCTTTCAGTTATGATTGAGTCAGAAGTGCCCCAACTCTTAGCAGACATATCACAATTTTGAGCTGCTCTCAAAATAAATAACCAGATTCTTAACTATGTTTGACTCTATCAGGTTACCTTTTATAGACTGGCCATCTCTCCATATATCTTTCCTGACTGGAATAACTAGGTAATGCAGACTTACCATCCCATGGACTTGAAACCTTGTCCTATAGGTAAGAACACCAGGATGAACAAGCCTCAGAAAGGGAGACTTAACGAAAAATCACAAGGAACCAATCTTTATAACTGCTAAAGTGTGACAGGATGTGAAGAAGGCTGACATGACTGTGACAAATCTGGCTTAAAGAAGACTATTGTGGATAATATCATGGGATACCACCGCATTTTATATTCAGAGATTTCTAAGAGTGGACCTGAAGTAGGAGCAAGACAGGTATGGTCTTAACATCCTAAGTAAGACATTATCAGTATTCGAAAGAGGTTTCTAAAGCACTTTTATCAATTCCTTTTTTAAAGTATTAGTTATAATATTAATCACTGTTGGATTTATAGGGAAATAATGTTTTACAAGAAGCAACATAAATATAAGTGTAAAAGTTCATGAGGCGGCATCATGCAAGTTATTTTATCAAAACTTATATAAAAATCATGGCATATAATTAGAGCTGAAAGAAATGTTAAATCTCAGAGAGCCACAAAAAAAAAACCTCTTCAGTTTATAGATAATAAAAATGGATGAGTTGAAAAATTTGCCCAGATAATTGGATCTTAACCTTATATATAAACTTTATTGTGGTATAGTTTACATAAACAAAAGTATATGCATATTAAATATATGATTGATGAGCTTATAAAATATAAACTAAGCATAAAACTTTATATACTAAAAACCACCACAAATTAGATATATAACATTTTCATCACCCTGGAAAGGTACCTTATACCCCTGTTTACTCAATCCATCCCCTATTCTCAGACCCAGGCTGATCTGCTCTCACTACATATTAACTTTAACTTTTCTAGAATTTCATATAAAAGATGTCATATTGCATACACTGTCTTTTGTCTTTCTTCCTTTACTTCCTGTAACATTTTTGAGATATATCTGTTTAGTGTATATTAGTTGTTCCCTTTTATAGCTGAGTTGTATTCCATTGTATGGATATACCACTTGTATTTATCCTTTTGATGGGCATTTGGGTTGTTTCCATTTTATAGTTATTTTGAATAACACCACGATAAACATTTATACAGAAATACCTGTGGATTGTTATTTCCTTGGGTAGAAGTGGAAATGTTGGGTTGAATGGTAAGTGTATGTTTACCTTTATGAGAGACTGAGAAAGACTTTTCTAAAGTGGTTGCACCATTTTGCATTCTGACCAGCAGTGTATAAAAGTACTAGTTCTGCTGTATCCTTTCTAACTCTCACAATGGTCAGTCTTTTTCATTTTAACCTTTGTAATAGGTAGTGGGATCTCATTTTGGTTTTAATTTGCTTATCCCTGAAAACTAATGGTGCTGAACATCTCTTCACGTGCCTACTGCCTTTTGTGTATCTTCTTTAGTGAACATATACTTTTTCTGTATGTGTGTGTAGTATATAACCTTCCTTATGTACAAGTTCTTTGTAAAATATATGTTTTGTGAAATTTTCACCATTTCTGCTTCCTTCTCCCCTATTTTCTGAACGAGTCTCTGTAAGATTGACATTTTTCCTTAGATTGTTGATCACATTCACCAAGGAATGCCATCTGGACCTAGAATTTTCTTTGTGGGAAGGATTTTTTATAGTTACTTTGTTTATCTTATTCAAACAGCTTTGTTGAGATGAATTTTACTTATAAAATCCACTAATTTCAAGGATACAATTTAGTCATTTTTAGTAACTACCAAATTATACAACCATCAACATGAATCAGTTTTAGAACATTTTTATTACCCTAATAAGATCTCTCATGCCCATTTCCAGTTTATCCCCATTCCCACCACCAGCCCCAGGCATGGGAAGGTTTTTCACTGTAAAGGAAATGTAACAAACAAAGCTTTTAGATTTTTTTCTTTCTTTTTGAGTCAATTTTGGTAAGTTGTGCCTTTCAATGAATTTGTCCATTTCACTTAGTTATCAATTTTTTGATATAAAATTTTCATGACATTTCCTTATTTTCCTTTCCATGAGTCTAGGGTCTAGAGTGATGCTTTTTCTTTTTATATTGGTCATTTCTCTCTTCTTTCTTTTTTTCTTAATCTGTCCAGCTTAGACATTTTCAGTTTTACTGGTCTTTACAAGGAACAGCTTTTGGTATTATTGGGTTTTATCTCTTTTTGCTCTTTTCTATTTTATTGATTTATACTTTTTATTCTTTCTTTTTACTTTGAGTTTAATGTATTTTACTTTTTTAGTTTCGAATGCAAAGTTTAGATGATTGAATTAAATGTATATTTTCTTTTCTACTATATGGCTTTAAGCTATAAATCTCTCCCTAAGAACTGCTTTAGATAGAGTCAACAGATTTTGACAGGCTGTTATTGTTATCAGTCATTAAAAATATATTCTAATTTATCTGGATTTTTTTTTTTTTTTTTTTTTTTTTTTTTGCGGTACGCGGGCCTCTCCCTGTTGTGGCCTCTCCCGTTGCGGAGCACGGGCTCCGGACGCGCAGGCTCAGGGGCCATGGCTCATGGGTCTAGCCACTCCGTGGCATGTGGGATCTCCCTGGACCGGGGCATGAACCTGTGTCCCCTGCATTGGCAGGTGGACTCTCAACCACCGCGCCACCAGGGAAGCCCCTACCTGGATTTTTTTAAAAATTGTGAGTTAAGTGTGTTTAAATATCAAATATTAGGGGATTTTCTAGATATTTTGTTATTGATTTTCAAGTTAATACCATTGTTATCAGAATGAGTTCAATAATTTTAAGTGTATTGAAACTTGTTTATGGAACAATATGTGGTCTATCTTGAACAATGTTCAAATTTGTCTTCTGCAGTATGCGACTGCTGTTACACAGATACAGTGAATTTCAAACAATGTATTTTTCAGCCCTACACATTCCATTTATTTTTATATTTTTCACTTCTCTCCTCATTGGGTTCATGTTTCCCTCAAATTCTTGAACATATTTACACTAGCTGTTTATATTTATTTCCTATTGCTGTGACACAACTACCACACATTTAGTGACTTAAAACAATACTCATTTATCTCACAGATCTTTAGGTACTCAAGTATGGGCGGCTTGGCTGGGATCTCTCCTGAGGCTCTTCTTACAGAACTGAAGTCAGAGTGTCAGCCAGGCTGAGCTGTTATCTGGAAGCTCTGGGAAAAATCCATGTCCAAGGTTATTTACCTTGTCAGTAGAATTCAGTTACTTACAACTGTAGGGACAACGTCCTTGTCTTCTCTTGCCGTTATCCAGGGGCCAGACAGCTTCTAGGGCCACTTTCAGACCCTTCCAGATGGCTCCTTCCCTCTCAGCAATAGAGAACCTCCTTCATGTTGAATCCTTCTCACACTTAGGATCTCTCTGACATACTCTTTTGTGACCAGCCAAAGAAAAGTCTTATTTTAAGGACTTACATGATTAGGTTAGGCTCACCTGGAGAATCTCTCTCAAAGCCAGCCGATTAATAACCTCAACTACACCTGCAAAATCCCATTCACTATATAATTATGGGGGCTATTTTAGAATTCTGTCACACTGGTTTTTTTTTTGTATTTGTGCTGATTCTAAAATCTGTCATTTCTAGATCTGTTTTTATCGACTAGTTTTTCCTCCTGCCTTTTCACATGCCTTATAATTTTTATTGGATTCTGTACAGTGTAAAAATAATGTGGTTGTGTCTTCATTTCACTCTCTTCCTTTAAAAAGCATTGAATCTTGTTTTAGCAGATGTTAGGTTACTTGCAGGTCAGCTAGATCCTTTCCAGGTTGGTTTTTAAGACTTTTTCCAGTGGGTATTTAGCCCTGCTATTAAAGTGTAACCTTTCTGGGTCTCTACTAATTTGTCCGAGTCTTCAGAAAGATTTCTCCCCTCCAGAGGGTTAGCACTTCAGTGTCTCCCAGTGCTGTGTGAGCTGTTACAGTTCCCTAATAGTTGTTATTTTCCTAGGGTCCCATATCCTCATCCTATGTTTTCCCAGTTTAGTGTTGAGCCAAAATTCAAGGGACTACCATACATATTTCTAGCCCTCTTTCTCTGTGTGCCTCCTGTCTATCTTGTACTCTTGCCTGCAAGTTGCAGCTTCCTGAGTCTCTCTGAACTCTGATCTCTGTTTTCTCAAATTAGCCCATTGACCATGCTCAGCTTGGGTCTGAAAAGTGGCACCAGGCAGGAACATTCATAGGTCTTGCCTCATTTGTTGCCCCTCCTTTGGGGAACACAGTCCTGAGCTCTTAGCTGCCCAGTGTCTTAAAAGTGTTGTTTAAGTTATTCTAATTTTCTAATGATTAGCTTTGAGAGGAAAATTCTGGGGCCAATTACTCCATAATGGCTAGAAGCAGGAGTCCTCAACTGAGATTGATTGACTGAATGAATGTCTACAAGCGCTTACCTGCTACCTTCTCCCCACAGAAATGAGACTTGATCCCACTTCTGATTTTATTTTAATGGGGTGGAGGGTTGAGGAACTGAAGAATCAAAATCATTATAGGATAGGGATTTCCCTGGTGGCGCAGTGGTTAAGAATCCACCTGCCAATGCAGGGGACACTGGTTCGATCCCTGGTCCAGGAAGATCCCACATGCCCTGGAGCAACTAAGCCCGTGCGCCGCAACTACTGAGCCTGTGCTCTAGAGCCCGTGAGCCGCAACTACTGAAGCCCGCACACGTAGAGCCCGTGCTCCACAACAAAAGAAGCCACCGCAGTGAGAAGCCAGCACACTGCAATGGAGAGTAGCCCCTGCTTGCCGTAACTAGAGAAAGCCTGCACACAGCAACGAAGACCCAACACAGTCAAAAATAAATAAAATAAAAAATAATTTTTAAAATGCTGTGAATTCACAACACAATGATAAAAAAAATTTTTTTAATCATTGTAAGATAAATAACTTGCATGGGGAAGATACTAGTATCAACTTACGTTAAATAATTTCAAAGCAGATACGATCATGAGAAATGGGCCCACATCACAAAGAATCAAGATATGCAAAGAATATACGTAATTACCCTAAGGAATATTGTTTGAATATTAAATGAGATGTGAATATTAAAAAATGATAGATGGTCTAAAATTCCATTTAATTCGATTAGTGGAATTAAGCATGGTAGATGGTCTCGTAAGACATTCCCCAGAGAGAACTTTCCAATAATTTAAACATTTTATGTTCAGTTGTTCACTGGACATACCCAGAACGTGATTCATCCAAGAGGAATAGTTCTGGAAACACTGCTGATAGGGATTAGTGTCTAATACATAGACAGACAACAGAGTACAATAGTTAAAAGTGTTGTTGCTGAGATTAAACATGGGTATGAGCTCTGTTTCTGCACCCAAGAGCTAGGTGGCAGAGGGGTTGAAACAGAGATTTTGAAGATAGAGTTCCTGACTTCAAATTGAGCTCTGTGCTTCCTAGCTTTATGTCCTTGGCAAGTCTCTTAAGAACACTGTACCTCAATTTCTTCATCTGAAAAATAGGGGTGATGAATAATAATACCTGCCTTTTATATGTTGGGGATGAGATAAATCCTTAGTTTATTATGAGGATTAAATAAATCAACATGTGTAAACCATTCAAGCAGTACCTGGGGCATAGTAAGTTCCAGATAAGTGTTAGCTATTACAATAATTTCTTGTCTACAATTACGATAATAATAAAAATAGTAACTCATAAATACAGATGTCAGTGCCATTTGGAATAGTCTCTATAACAATTTCTGTCTCCACATTTACTGTGTTTCAGCAAATTTACCTAACAGATGGTGAGTGGGCAATTTTTAAAGGGGCATTTTTTAAAAGAGCGGAGAGGGAAGGAATAGAGACAGGCACATACTATATTTGAAGTTACCTCCACGTGTATTTTATGTATGTATACCCATACAATTAAGAAGTCTTTGGATGTTTTATCTTCAAGAATAATTCAGATACTGGATTACTTGAATATCATAAACATTTAGGGTTTAACAGATTTGTTACTTATAGACGTTGTATCATGGATTTAAAAGACCATAGCCAGCGGGCAGCGGCGGGCGGAGCGACCGAGCGGCGGCGAGGGCTGGGCGGCGGGTGCGGGGCTTCGTGCTTCCTCGCGGTGGAAGGCTGGGGTTCGCCAGAGACGCCGGGTTGCTCCGCGTTGCCAGGTTACCGAGCGCGTGCCCCGCGCCCGCTCTTCCGCCCGGGCCGCCCTCGGCGCCGCCTGAGCCGCGGTGCGGGCTGCTCGGGCCCCGGGTCCACGGAAGCCTGGGTCGGGGGCTGCGTGCGGGACTCTCGTCGTGAGTGGACGCTGCGCGAGCGCGCAGGGGACGTAAGGCGCCGACCTGGGGCTCCCCGGCGCTCCGGCTCCGCTCAGGGCGCCCGCTCAGGGGCCTCCGGCGCGAGGCCCCCGGCGCGAGGCCCCCTTTGTGGTCAAGATGGCGGCGCCCAGGCGTGCCGCGCTGAGGTGAGCTGGAGCTGGGCCCGGAGAGGGGTCAGTCAGCCACGCCCAGGACTTGGACCCCGGGCTGGTCTCCCGTCTCCCGGGGAGCGGCGGGTGAGTGGGCGCGGCCGCGCGTAGGTCCCTCTCGTGGGGTGGTCAGTTCTTCGTGCGTTCGCAGACTTCTGTCGTCTGATAGTCAGATCTGGGGTGGCCCAGGTTGGAGGCGAGGGTGCTTGATTGGGGAAACCTGAGGGGTTTAAGGACTCTGTTGGGATCGTTTCAGACCCCAGCAAGAAGCTGAGCAAGTTTTCTCCTCTCTTCCCGGCTAAGTTTTCTCCCTTCTCTGAAGACGCCAGCTTTTCTGAATCACCTTGTTCCCCGGGGGGATACAGTTGGTGGTTCTGACCGTGGAACGTAGGACCCGGCGCGGGGAAGCCTGAGCTTGTTCTAGTTACTTTGTTTGCAAAGCACTTGTCTTGTCTTTGGAATTTTTGTGTATGTAACCAACGTTGGGAAGAGCCAGCGTTTTCGCCTCCAAAACACTGCGCGGGGTAACTTTATATGTAAGAAACAAGTGGGCGTTCACATCCATCTCTTTTCCAACCACTGAGTTTTGGTTGTGTTTCCTGTCTTTAAGTTTGTCTCGTTTTGAAGTGATAACAAAACAAACAAAAAAACCATAGCCAGTTACACAGAGTATATACTCTAGTCTCAGTCCTGCCATTAATTAGCTATGTTACCTTAAGTCATTTAATTTTTCTAGGCCTCATTTTTCTCACGTGATGTTTTTTATTTGGAAAAGTATAGTTTCTAGAAGTCGCTAATCTCTGTGTCATAGTTCAGCTTGGAGAAAACCTGTTCTTATCCAAACTCCATGACATTGTATTTCCAGCTCCAACTTTGGACTTTGAGTGAGTTGGGGGCAACTTTTTAAGGATATTTTCACACAGCTTTTTTAGTTAATATCAGTCTAGCTGACTTGTCATACTCAGACTTTCTCCCATATTCTTTTACCAGTGTGTTCCTTAGTCATATATATAAAGACTGTTGTGGGAAAAATGACCTCCTGGGTCAGCTTACTGCATGGTCATCGACACAGGGCAGGGAGTAAGATTCAGTGGATTTTACAGAAGCAGATACAGGTTTCATTACCCATGTCCTCTCCCCTTTCATCTTACAAAAACAGCAGGCTTTTCTTGGAGAACTGCCAGATAATGCCATCCTGCCTCCTGACGGGCCCCGGGGATGAGTCGCCCAGGGACTGAACTCCAGTAAAGCAGGTGATTGGCTCATGGGTAGGCATCTGACCTCGGCTAAGTCTATCAGACTGCTCCCCAGGACTTTTGTCTCAGAGCAAAATGGAAGAATTGTCTTTTCTCTCTGGAATTTCTAAGCTGGGGAGATATGACTCTGGGACTCCCAGTAACCATCCAGCACAAGGAGAGACTTTCTGTAAAATAAAGTCTTGCAGAGGTAAGCAGGGCTGAGGGATGGAGAGAGAGCTGGAACCCTGCTGATACTCTGGAACGTCCAGATCCAACTGTATCTGAATATGGCTGCATCCCTGAATTTCTAGTACTTGTTTGTTGAGGTTGTTGTTGTTGTTTGGTTTTTGTTTTTAAATTTCCTTTGACTATTTTGAATTTGTTTTCAGCCATGTGCATTTGAAAGCATCATAGCTAAAAGAGCTAATTTCCTACATTAATGTCAGGTTTGCTGACTGGCATTCCTTAAGTGAAAAATCATATCCGCTATTTTCTTTAAATAAAATCCTTCTAGCTCAGGTTTGAGATATTCAAAACTCTGCCTCCTACCCCCCTTTTTCCAACATTTACTGTATCACCTTGAAGCATTTGTGACCACATCTTTCCCATCTAGATGCAGTTGAGAGAGAGAGCAAAGACTTCTGACATAAACTGCAACCTATACGCCTCCTACCTGGAAGCTTTAGAACATACTTGATTCTTGTCATTAAAGCAAATCTTTTGTTGTTGTCTCCAGGGCACAGAAGCATTTTCATGGCATAATGGAGTACAAAGTACATTAAGCCTAACTCTACTTCTCACCCTCTTTTACTTTAAATAGGCAGAAAAGAACAATCTCAAACACATTTTCCCAACAAATAAAATACATATACGATTATGTTTAGAAGACATTTATGCAACATATAGTTAGACTGATTAATTAATGGACCTTTCGCCAATTGGCACAGTAAATATATATGTTCAGTGTGCTCAATTAAAAAGAAGACAATAACATATTTTTACAGGTTAATTATCTGAGAAGAGTATTGTGCCAGCACACTTGATACTACAGTATTTCATGCTTGACAAGTAACCTTCTTTCAATTATATTTACTGCTAAATGTTTCTTGGATCAAGCTATTAAATTATAAGGTCAAAAGTAAAATGATATGAAATTACAATGATAAAGGGACACATATCCCACTTTATGAGAATAGAAGTTCTAATTTCTTTTCAGTACTACTAGTAGTGACCACAGTACTAATTTGAGCCCTTACTGTGAGCCACTGTGCCCATATACATTTAGTTCTTACAGTAGTTCTGCAAAGGGCATATAATAATCCACAGTGTAAAGCTGAAGAAAGTGATTCTCATAGCTGAAAGTCACATAGCTGGTGAGTGGCAAAGTCTAGATTCAAACTTAGAGTCGTCTGACAATGCCCAGGTTGTTGACCACTATGTACACTGCTCAATTGTTGCACCAATAAAGAAGTGCTTGAAATAATTATAGATTTGCCTACCCCGAAACTGCAGTGATTTAAAGACATCAAAGTTGCCAGTTGCTTAACATCTACTTACAGTAAGAAATTACATTTTATTTCATTTCTAAAACAAGATTAATTCTGCAGGCCCATAGAAACTTGAGGACACAAATCCTACCTCCAAATGAAAGATGCTTGTTTTCCATTATTCAACACATGGCCCTGTACAGAGGCAATAAATATATAGTAGAATTTTCATTCAAATAAATGAGAAGAGAGGTTCCTTCTTGTCCTGATTCAGTGCCCATCATTATGGATTATGATGGCTCTTCCCAAACTTTACTTCATTCACTCCACTCTTTCTACAAAACTCCAGTAACGGAATCCATCATTCAGATATACGTGCAAAGCGAAAGGACTGTATTAATACAGTTGCTGAAAGTCAAGTTGATAGAGCACAGGAAATACATCCTAATAAATGCAACATTAATGTTTGTGTGGGCCTTGGAGTGAGGGGTAGAAGAATTTTCAGTTTAATGGAATATTTTGCCTCTTGCTATGAAAGTGTGGCTTAGTAGTCTTGTAATTGGTCATTTACAGAATCCTCCATCTCTGGGTTTCATGCTTTCTTTACTCTGCAGCTGTTGATTCCTTCTCTTGTTCTGGATGGAAGAGAGCAACGAAGCCACTTCAAAGGGCTCAGCCTGCCTTTTTGTGTTATTGTTTAGATGAAGATATTTCCATTTATTAAAGCACACTATTTAAACATTTTTATCATGTTTTAAACTTGACTGTGTTCTGAAGGTATGAGCACAGGCAGACATAATGGGGGTGTTTTCCAGGAGAGAACATACCCTTATCAAAGGAATTATCAGAGTTTTCATGTATGGATTGAGAATCAAATTCTGGAGTTAGACCTGAATATAAATTCATACTCACAACTTATTACCAGTCTCATCTTGATCAAACGGTTACCACACTTCTCATCAATTCCCTTATCTTTGAAAGCGGAATAAGAGAAGTATGCCTGGTGGAGTTACACATCAAGCTCATCTGATAGAATATTCATAAGGATTTTGCACAAAATATACATGGAAATATTTTAGCACCGAGTTTAGCATGCGATTCGTCTTCAATACATTTAAGAGCTATTATTTTATTATTATTATGCTATCATTAAATATCACTATTACTTAAATGTCATTATTGCTAAAATTGCTGTAAAACTACCGCAGTAACCCATGATGAATTCCCCTCTTCTGTTTCCTTTGTTTAAATGGAAAATATATATATAAATCTAGACAGAGAACACTTTAGTGATCCTATTCAGTGGAGTGAGAATTTCCATGGCACTGATTAAAACAAATCCTGAATTGCATGGACTTAAGATAGCAGAGAGGGGCTTCCCCGGTGGCGCAGTGGTTGAGAGTCCACCGGCCGATGCAGGGGACACGGGTTCGTGCCCCGGTCCGGGAAGATCCCACATGCCGCGGAGCGGCTGGGTCCGTGAGCCATGGCTGCTGAGCCTGCGCCTCCGGAGCCTGTGCTCCGCAACGGAAGAGGCCGCAACAGTGAGAGGCCTGCGTACCGCAAAGAAAAAAAAAAAAAAAAGATAGCAGAGAGGCTAAGAGATTTGAAGTTAGACATCCCCAAGTGTGAATTCTACTGTGACCCTCTTCTAGCTCTAAAACCTTGAGGAAGTTACTTAAACTTTCTGAGCTTTACTACTAGTTTCCTCATCTGTATCTTTTTCAGGACTATTTATCAAGCATCTTCCTGTTCTCTATGCTTGGATGTATCAATGAATAAATTAGACAAGAGCCTTTGCCTGCGTGCTCCTTCTTGCATGCTCTCTCCCTCCTTACACTCTCGTGTGGAAACGGATGTTATAAATAAATTCTGTGCTTTGTCACAAGTTGATGGGTGCTACGGGATAAGGAAAAGGATGTGAAGCTCACTGAAGAGGCTTGGGTTGGGAGTGCTGGAGGAGTGTACAGGTAGGTTCTGTTTTTAAATAGGGTAGTCAGGGTGGATTTTATAAGTTGACATTTGAGCAAAGACTTGAAGTGAGGGAGTTGTCAGAATGTATGATGGGGAGACCACTCCCTGGGAGCAAGAATAACCAGTCCCAACACTCTAAGGCAGAAATATGCCGAGCAGCTTGGAGGAATATCAAGGAGGCCACCCTGGCTGACTTAGTCAGTGGGGAGGAAGAGACAGCAGGAGGGCTGGAGGTCGGATATGTGATGGGATGGATTGGGTAAGTCCTGGGAGGCCATCACATGCATTGTGTCTTTTACTCTGAATGTAGGCAGCCAGGGACAGGATTTTAGCCGAGGTGTGGCATGAACTGTCTCTTGTTTGAAAAGCATAACTCTATCTGTGGTCTTGAGGATGTGGGGAGAGAGTGGAGTCAGGGAGAATCTCAGGAGGCGACTACAGGATCCTCCAGGTCTATGTTGTTGGCCTGCACCAGGCTGCTAGTGGCTGGTAATTCTCAGAAGTGGCACATTGGGAAGGTTGTGACAGCATTTCGTGGTAGATTGAATGCAAGAATGGAAAGGAAGAGGGGGTCAAGGGTGAATTCGAGATGTAGGGCCTGGGGAACTGGAAAGGTGTGGTTACTGTCACCTAAGATGGAAAAAGTTTGGGGTAGAGCATGTTTGGGGGATTAAAGACCAGTTTTGGAGGTATAAGATTTGAGATGTTTTCGTGACGTCCAAGTAGAGATGCTGAGTACACAGTTGGATACACAAGTCTGCAGTTCTGAAGAAAGGTCTAAACTAGAGATACACTTTAATACAATGGAGATATTAAGAATAATTACATGGAAGCGCTATTTTAAAGATAAAATGAAGTAATGCAATTAGCACTCTGTCTTCTCAAAACATTTAATAACTGTTAGCTAAAATAATTACCTGAAATGAAAAAATACCTATAGTTTGTTTTGTTGTTTGCAGTAAAAGTGAATAAAATGTCACAATTATTTTAATAGTATTTGTGACACAGTAGTTTTAGTTAAGACACCATGACTACAAACATTTACACTAAACCTTTCAGTCTCCTGCTTTTCACTCTGATAGGGTACTTGGAACCATATTTTGTAAGGTTTAAGTTAGTTGTCATAGGGTACCTCTTTAATTAGAAGTAATTCTGAACTGTCTAGTTCCATGCAGTTTTATATACATATATGTATAATTATTATTTTATGATTTATCAAACTCAGTTGAAAATTTGCATCACTGATATACATTAGAATTTAAGCATTTACCCAGGTATTCAAGGAAAAAAATGTACTTGTCTTGTAATTTCCATAGGGGTACTTACTTTCACATCTCCCCTTCACTTTGCAATTGCAAACATGGCAGGGGAAATATTATCTTACTGGTCTTTGAGTTCCCCTTAGCTATCTGCAAGTCCTTAAACAGCCTTTGTGGCTTAACCAAAATTCTCTTCCATCTTCATTCCGCTAACAGATATTGGTCTAAGCATGTACTTATACTAAGAAATGCATGACCACGTTGTCTCTACACATCTATAATTTTATGTTAACACTATCATTATGTAAGCTACACTTCAATTGTAATTATAACAGATTTTATGTCAACACACATCCATTTCTAGTGTTCATCTGGTGTTCAAGGGGAGAGCAGCATGTCGTAAATTTTATCAAAATATAACATCTGAAGACTAGAACAGAGGGTAATTGTGTAATTCTGTATTCATTCTAATTAAGTTCAGTGGAGTTGGCATAATAGAATTAAGATGAAAAAAAAAAAAGACATTGAGGTACCATGGCTCCCTCTCCTAACACACCCTTTTCGTATCCGAGAGCAGAGACTCAGCACCTTTCTGTACAGAAATGGAGACAGGAAGAGGCCAGAGGATGAATGACAGGCACGAATGAGGTGGAACTTTGAAGAGCAACATGGAAATGAAATACTTCTTTTGTATTTGGTAGGTGGGGAAAATGTACCAGCGTGTATGCCTACTGGGACCACGTTTTCCAGAACAGTTAAGCCCAGTGTCAACTATGCTGTCCCACCTTCCTCGTAAGTAGGAATCTACTGTTACTTGAATCTTTGCTTCCTGTTTCTTGATACCTGGTTGAGAAGATTATCACAGGAACTGCATCTTGTTAGCAAACACACTGTTTTGAAATGATTGACACTCACTGAAGAGTGGCAACTCCAAGCTTGCTCTCTCTTGATCTTGGACTATTTAAGTCTGGAGTGCAGGAGTGGGTTATGGGGAAAGACCATTGGAATTCTTATGTCTTCAGCATAATGGTTATAGCATAATGGTTAGGAGTGTAGGTGCTGGTTCAAATCTCTGTTTTCCAATTGCTAACCATATGAGCTTGGGCAATTTACCTGATTACCTGAACCTCAATACTCCTGCCTATAAAATGATGTTAATAATATTTCATCCCCGTAGACTTGTTTTCAATGTTAAAATGAAGTCACTTACACCAAGCACTTAATACAATGCCTAGAGCATAGTAAAGTCTATTATTATTACTACTACTACTACTACTACTATTATTATTACTGTCACGATGCCAGTTGCTATTTTTCCTATGCCTTATTCCATTATCTTCTGCCCTGTCCCCCCATTTCTGTCTTGTTTCTGTATAAGGGTAGGTTTGTCACAGAGCATTTTCTTTCCGTAGTGTCTGACTCTTAGTCATCACAGTGACTGGTCCACGACCCGGCATTCATTGCTGCTCGTTGAAGCAACCCATTTTGAGAAGGGGAGTTGGATATTGATGCCAAGTTGGGTCAAGGAGAGAGAATTTTCTCTCTTCTGCACTCAGCTAAGTGAAATATTCAGGCCTCAGAAGGAGAATCAGGCAAAGGGCAACATGCTTAATCTCATACCTTAGTGATTAAGAACAAGTCAGGCAGGCTGGATTTGAACTCATTTCCGTCATGTACTGACAACGGGATCTTAGGTGCTTTTGTAACCCCTCTGAGGCTCAGTCAACATCTGAAAGAGACGAATAACGTTATCAGGACCTAGCGTATAGCCTCCTTGTAATAAGTGAGTAAATCCTTTTAAAACGTTCAGCACGTTGTTTGGCACGTAATAAAATTTAGCTTCTTTGACTACTCCCGCTGCTAATATTATTAAGTAGCTGAGCAGATCCGAGGCCCATTTTTTTCTTAGATTGCACATAATCATTTGGACAACCAGCTCACATTGATCAACCGTTGCTTATATATAAACCCCCATGAACCCAAAGGTGCTTTAACTCTCTCCCAGTCAGAGCCTGTTCTGGGGGCAGAAGCAACACCGGCACTACCCCCGTCATCTTTGCCTTTATTGTCACTACACTCGCCTGCCGTACTGAGCACTTTCTGTTTGCCAGGCACCAAATTTAGCCCTGCGTATGCACTATATCATGTAGTTCTCACACTCAGGTGGGAGACATTATCATCATCCCCAATTTTCAGATAAAGACACTGAGGTGTTGGAAAGGTAAGAAACTTGACCCACAGCAAGAGATGGAGCCGGAGTATTCAAACCCTTCTCTCTGACCTCAAGAACCCTTAAATATTAGCATACTACTACATCCTGGTAAGAAAATCTGCTTCCAGCCACTCTGGTGAGAGTAGAAATGATTCTCAGTCCCCACATTCCTCTATTGCCCATGCCACCCTAGCCTCAGGACTAGGTGGGAAAGGAAGTGATCTCTTCAAAGAGCAGCCAAAGGGAACCTACTCCCTTCTGCCTTTTCGTAATCAACTAACCAATATTTTATTTCCTTCTTAAGAGTCCCCACGTGTTCCTTTTGGTACTTAGCTTGGCCTTTTAGAATTCTGACATTCTGTACATGACTCATCCACTGTATTTCATGTTAATTTATTGAGGTCAAGTATAGGGTCTTACTCATCCTGAAGTCCAGTTATCCCCTGTCACATCTAACTCTGTTCTTTTCTTCTTGTAGGACATCTGCAGATATTTATTTGAATTTTGTTGAATTGTTCTCATCAATAGTAAGTACATTAAAAGTTATACAGAAAGTGCTTTCTTATAAGGAAAACCATCTAAATAGATTTCTAGCTCTTTACTTTTTATAGCACTATTGTAGAGATTATAGATCTCCAGATAATATTTTTTAGATTGAGTTCTTCATATCATCTTATTTTTACATATAATGATAAATCTGAATTTTCTCTATCAAAGCTCTGAGACTTCACTGGCTTGTAACTTAGCGTGTTGATTATGTGTTATTGACTTTTCCATTTACAATGATGTTTGATCCTGGTAAGGATGGGGCTGGGTGGGAAGGTACATCTTAGGGCCATCAATTGGTTTTGTAGAGAACTAACATAAAGATCTAAAGTCTCATCATATTTCTGCAGAACTCATGAATCATTTTATTATAATTGCATTCATTCAGGGAGTATAAAACCATTTTCAAATTGTTATTCCTAATTTGTTCATCTTCTCTTCCTTAGTGAGAAGAGAGCAGGCTGAATGGAAGACAGTCATTATGACCACTGGGCCCACTAGGGTAGGCATCAGTCCCAGAGTTTTGTTTTCATCTCTCCGCTATTAATATTGGCTAATGTCTTGAGTGCTTACTTGGTGCAAATTACTTAGCTGACCATGGCAAATGGGTTGTGTCATTTCATCCCCTGATAGTCATACAATTAATGTATGTATTATTATGATATCCCATAATGCATACATGGAACAGAGCCTCAGAAGTAGTTATTTGCTCACCAAAATATGGTAGATGTAGAATTTGGACTGAGGTCTGATAGACTCCTAAATCACTCCTAGTGATTTTTACCACTGAATTAAAGTTGTATACCTCTGGAGAGTAGATAGTTTCTAAAATTTCCTCAGCTCTAACGTTTTATAATTAAATTTTTGTCTGATGGCAAGCTTAACAGTTAAGATGGGTAGGAAGGAATGCCAGCCTGTTGAATGGAATTTCCCTGAAATAAGCCTGTTTTATGACACCAGTTCACTCATTCATCCACTCAGCATGTATCGAATGTTTGCTCTGTGCAAAGGCATTTTAGGCATCACAGTGGAGTGAGCGCCCCTTCCATAGACTCTCCTGCAGCACTCAGAGAAGTCTTGGACTGGTTTGCCTGTTATGGAATGGGGCTTGGTGATAGAAGCCTGGTTTGTCCTCCACTGATAAAACTAAGACATACTCATATGAGTTTAGAGGCATCTTGAAGCCGTGGAGTAGTAACACACATGAATCTTACCATTTTTGCCTGGGATTAATGATATAAAGGCTTTGGATTTGGGTATGGAAAATGGGTGCAATTATGGGTGTGTTGGTTCTACATATATACGGACATCACGTGTCATCAGCCTGCAGCTACCTGCCATTCCTCACTACTCCTTCTTTTCACAAACCAAACAGGTACCTTCTTATCTCTCCTGTGGATAAGCTCTTGACAGTGGCACTAGGGCCTCCCTCAATAAGTACATCATTGGCTAAACCAGTGGTTTCTCAGATATGCTCATTGAACAACCCTTAAGGTGGATTGACATTCCACTGCCTAGAATAGAATATGCTGTTCTTTAGAAATCGGGGGGAAAAAATAGGCCACCAGATGTACTTTCTTTAATTTAAATTGTGTATATATATATATATATATATATATATATGAACAATTGTTATATATGTGTATGTATACTTGTTCATATATATGAATGATTTAAAATTGAAGAGAGATATATACACACACATATATATATGTATATTTAAATTTTGGCTTCTGTTAGCAAGTAGTAAATTAAATTATTAGCAGATCCATACTGCAGGGAAATAACCAATCAGATTTCATTCAATAGCTTGCTTTTTTGTAGATTTATGGTTGTGATTTTATATCTGCAGGTATGTTTGCTGAAGAAAATATTTCTACCACTTTACACAAAATTAAATTCATTTAATACCAATGCGGCATGTCTCAAATGTCTTAATACAGTTTTAATCTTGAATCGCATCAGAAGTATGAAATTAGAAACATACCCCAAAATCATTTGAAGATACCATTACTTTCATTTCCCTTATACTTTTCAGACTTTTGAAAAATAAGTATTTAGTTGTACTTATCTGTTTCTGTCTCTCTAAGGATAGCAAACACTGAAACACAATTCTTTTTAAAAGTCAATATTAAAACTATATTGTCCAAGATGATCAAAACTAAGGAAGTGGCAAAGAAATTCAAAAATTTAAACTTTCAAAGGGTGCTTTTTCTGTGAATGTGTAGTACTTGTTCTTCTGAAGGAATTAATCTTTTTAAAAATTTAATTAACTTATTTTTTATTGAAGTATACTTGGTTTACAGCATTGTGTTAATTACTGCTGTACAGCAAAGTGACTCTGTTATACATATGTATATACATTCTTTTTCATATTCTTTTCCATTATGGTTTATCACAGGATATTGAATATAGTCCCCTGTGCTATACAGTAGGACCTTGTTGTTTAGCCAATCTATATATACCAGTTTGCATCTGCTAATCCCAAACTCCCAGTTCATCCCTCTCCCACCTGCTTCCCCCTTGGCAGCCACCAGTATATTCTCTATGTCTCTGATTCTGTTTCATAGATAGGTTCATTTGTGTCATATTTTAGATTCCACATATAAGTGGTATCATGATATTTGTCTTTCTCTTTCTGACTTACTTTGCTTAGTATGATAATCTCTAGTTGCATCCATGTTGCTGCTGCAAATGGCATTATTTCATTGTTTTTTTATGGCTGAGTAGTATTTCATTGTATATATGTACCACATCGTCTTTATCCATTCATCTGTTGATGGACATTTAGGTTGTTTCCATGTCTTGGCTGTTGTGAATATTGCTGCTGTGAAGATCAGGGTGAATGTGTCTTTTTGAATTATAGTTTGGTCTGGATATACGCCCAGGAGTGGGATTGCTGGATCATATGGTAGGTCTATTTTTAGTTTTCTGAGGAACCTCCATACTGTTTTCCACAGTGGCAGCACCAACTTACATTTCCACCAACAGTGTTGTAGGAGGGTTCCCTTTTCTCCACACCCTCTCCAGCATATGTTATTTGTAGACTTTTTAATGATGGTCATTCTGACTGGTGTGAGGTGGTACCTCATGGTAGTTTTGATTTGCATTTCTTTAATAATTGGCAGTGTTGAGCCTCTTTTCATGTGCCTATTGGCCATCTGTATTTCTTTTTTGGAGAAATGTCTTTTTAAGTCTTCTGCCTATTTTTTTTGATTGGGTTGTTTGCTTTTATTGTCATCAAGTTATATGAGCTGTTTGTATATTTTGGAAATTAAGCCCTTGCTGGTCGCATCATTTGCAAATATTTTCTCCCATTCTGTAGGTTGTCTTTTCATTTTGTTTATGGTTTCCTTTGCTGTGCAAAAGCTTGTAAGTTTGATTCGGTCCCCTTTGTTTATTTTCATTTTTATTTCTATTGTCTTGGGAGACTGACCTAAGAAAACATTGGTATGATTTATGTCAGAGAATATTTTGCCTGTGTTCTCTTCTAGAAGTTTTATGGTGTCATGTCTTATGTTTAAGTCTTTAAGACATTTTGAGTTTATTTTCGTGTATGGTAAAAGGATGTGTTCTAACTTCACTGGTTTATATAAGGCTGTCCAACTTTACCAACACCACTTGCGGAAGAGCCTGTCTCTTTCCCATTATATATTCTTGCCTCCTTTGTCAAAGATTAATTGTCAAAGATTAACTGAGATGTGTGGGTTTATTTCTCGGCTCTGTATTCTGTTCCATTGATCCATATGTTTGTTTTTGTGCCAATACCACGCTGTTTTGATTACTGTGACTTTGGAGTACTGTCTGAGTCTGGGGTGGCTACGCCTCCAACGTTGTTCTTTTTCTTCAGGATTGCTTTGGCAATTCTGGGTCTTTTATGGCTCTGTATGAATTTTAGGATTATTCTAATTGCGTGAAAAATGTCATGGGTAATTTGATAGGGATTGCATTAAATCTGTAGATTGCTTTGGGTAGTATGAGCATTTTAACAATATTAATTCCTCCAACCCAAGAACATGAGATGTCTTTCCATTTCTTTGAATCATCTTCACTTTCCTTTATTAATGTCTTACAGTTCTCAGTGTATAAGTCTTTTGCCTTCTTGGTGAGGTTTATTCCTAAGTATTTTATTTTGAGGGTTGTGATTTTAAAAGGCATTGTTTTTTTACATTCCCTTTCCGATATTTCATTGTTGGTATAAAGAAATGCAACCAATTTCTGTATGTTAATCTTGTATTCTGCTACCTTGCTGAATTCGTTTATCAGTTGTAGTAGTTTTCATGTAGAGTCTCTAGGGTTTTCTATATATAGTATCATATCATCTGCATCTAATGACAATTTTACCTCTTCTTGAAGGAATTAATCTTGAAGTTCTACTAAGACTTTTGGGATACCTGTTTTAATGAGCCACTACTTCCTGCCTGAGATTGCACTATGCACCAGAGATTCTAGAATTAGCATAGTAAAACTAATAATGCAAACAACAACAACAAATCTTCACAAACCTTCCTTGCAAGGAAGTAAAGTCCACTGGAAAAACAGACAAGTGAAACACACATTCAAAATGGCAGTGATTCTCAAACATTTATGTGCTAAAAAATCATGACAAGCATGATAACCAGGGCAATTACTAGACCCCTTCTCCAACTGGTAAGGTGTAAGGTCCTGTAACTCTATTTTTGGTGAATGCCTCCAGGAGAGTGTGAGACAGATGTTCTCAGTTGTCGTCAACCTTTAGTGTGCATCAGATTTGCCTGAGAATATTGTTAAAACACAGATTGCTGGGCTCCAGTGCCAGAGTTCTAACCAGTTCCCAGGTGTGGCTGATATTGCTGGCCCAGGGACCACATTTTGAGAACCACCTTTCAAAACTCTGCAGTATGCGGTTGTGTGTGTTGTGAATGCAGTATGCGGTTGTGTGTGTTGTGAATGAGACGGGCCCAGAGAACCAAAGGAGGGCAAAGGGACTCTGCCCTAAATTAGCCAAAGGTAACAATAGCAGCTACAATTGATTGACCCAAGAAAAAATTGTAAGAACTTTACCTGCATTTGCTCATTTAATCCTTTCAGTAAGGTACGTAGGTGCTACTTAGTGTTCCTCTTTTACAGGGGTGTCCAGAGAAGGTAACTACTTTGCCCATGTCCTAAACTGGTAAGTAACAGATTAAGAATTCAAGTCTAGGAAGTCTGATTCCAGAGCCCACACCTCTACCCTTTCTGCATGTAGAGAGGAGTAAAGGGTTGTCAGTGAAGCCTTCCTGGGGGCCCTGGCCTCTGAGTGTAGATAGAAGGATGAGTGGACATAAAGATCATTATTTGTGTGTGGTGGGGGTAGGGGAGGAAGTATGAGGGCTTCCAGAAGAGCCCGCCCTCCCCATACATCTGCTGTAAGCAAGTCTGATGATCAGGAGTCCGGAACATGAGTATGACTATGGGATACTGAGAAGGGTTCTAGAACCCTGAGGTTAGAGTTCTGGATCAGTTAGTAGGTAACAGAAAGTGAATGAGTGATTTACCTTACTTTCCACGGGTAGCAGGAAGTTTGGAGATAGTCCCTCTAGCTGCTGAAGGGCATCGCCAGGGGACTGGGTTGCTTCCCTCTTCCAGCTTCCACATCTCTAGCACGTCCACATAGCTTCAAAGTGACCCCAGAATCTCCAATAGTGTTCCAACAATTTGGGCAGGAAGAAAGAAAAGGAAAAAAAACAGAAATTAAGTAAGAAAAAAAAGGCAGTGTCTAACTCAGAGAGCAAATTTTTTTACCACAGATGGTCAGCAGACTTGCACTTAGATCTCATCAGCTCGGATTTTAAACTGGCCACCTTAGCCTTAAGGATAATGGGGTCTCCTAACCAGGGCTCTGATAGTAAGGAATAAGGAGAGAGTGGTACTGATTAGCAGTGCCTGCTGTCCCAATCAAATATTATCCCCAAACTATTTTTTTTATCCTATATTTTACTTTAAAGAATGGAGGGGAAACATTATGTATCTGTAAATAGCCTTTTAGAAAGGGTACAATTATATAGTTATACAACCCCCTGGAGGGCTCCTTTCTTCTAAAATCTCTTTAAAAACTGTTCAAGGTTAAGGACATTTTTATCTTAATTTAGTCACTTGCAGTCGATTATCTTGGAATGACATCCTCTCTCTGCAGATGTTCTGTAAAGAAAATTCTAGAAGTGGACAGAGAAGTGTTACGGTACATGTATTTGCAATATGCACGTCTTTGAAATGAAATCCATTTAGGGACCAAAAGGCATTTCATGTCTTTGCTATACATTTTCACATATTTGCCTTTCCAGAATTCCTTTGAGCAAATCTGTTAGATGTAACCCATCCGTTTCTCCCGTCTGAATTCTTTATTACTAAACATTCTTCAGTATGCTCTCACTCCCCTCTGTCAAAGGCGTTTCTCTGGGTCCTCACCCTTCTCATCTCATATGTGAATGCGTATCTTAAACTGAAGCAACAGTCTGCTATGACTTCTCCATAACTTGAAGAACCCGTCTTTGTGGGAAAAAAAGTAGACTTACTAACGTAAAAGGTAAAATGCGCGCAGTGTTTCTGAGAATTAAAAACTAAGATAAAAACATAAGCAATGGAAAAAGCTTACAGTGGATCCTTTTCAAAGACTTTATTTTACAGAGAAGGCAACTGAGGTTTAAAGAAAAAATGCGTTAGTTAAACACTAAATAATAAACCTTAAACCTCAGTGGAGCAACACATGGACAGTTCATTTCTCACTCACTCAGGAGTGTAGTATGGACTTTGGTGGTCTGAGGGTCAGTTTTCTGCTCAGTTATTCAGGGACCCACCACCTTCATCAAGTGGCTCTACGTTTGTCCTAAAAAGGAAAGGAGAGAGGAAGCTGCAAGCTACAATTATCAACTCGTTATCCTTCAGACATAAACTCTTCAGGTCACCTCTGGTCACATTCTTTGGGATAGAACCATACCCAGATGCAAGCGGAGATGGAGAATGTTGTTCCTATCTTGATCCTAGTGATGCCTCTACAGGCTGGAGGAGCTAATTAAAGTGTAGTCAACAGCTCGTTGTTTCTGCCACAATGAGTGATTAGCCTAAGACTGGATTAATTATGTGTGGATTAATATATGTGTGTGTATATATACATTTTTTAGCATGAGTTGACACATGGAGCTTCTGCCGTATCAAAAGAGTACAAACTGCCTCTTGTTGCTTTTTCTTAATTGAAGTTGACTACTACTATCTATTTCCCTTCATTTTGCTACCTCCCCCCCGCCTTTCAGTATTATATGAAAATTCTGAAAGAAATAATTTCAAAGTTTCCAGTGCTTTTAAAGGTAATAGAATACTCAGACCTTAACAATTTTCCTGTGTGAAACTTTTGCCAGACTAAAATAGTTAACTTATGAAAAGTAAATTTAGATTGATACAAAAGAGAAAATAAGCTGATTTTTTTTCTTTTACACAAATACCCTGAGCCAGGGTAGAAAATAAATGGAAAACTGGAGGAATTTAGATCCTTTTGTTGTAAATTTAAATATTTTTAATTGTAAAAATAATACAGGCTCATTGCAGAAACTCCAAAATTGAAAGGATTTAAAGAAAAAAGGAAAAATAACTCAAAATCCCATTTCTGATAAATCATCTCTGTAACATTTTTGAGGGTATCTTTTGAAACTTTTTTGTGACGGGGTGCATATAAATACAATGCAAGTATAAAATACCTTTAATTATTATATCAAACTACAAAACAGTTCTATAACATTTTTATTTAGTAATATAAGTATGATTACTCATCACCTAATAAAAATCTGCAGCATCATTTTTACTGGTTGAACAGCATTCTGTTATTTATTTAACCAGTCCCTACTGTTCAACATTTAGATTATTCCTGTTTTGCTCTGCTAAACAATGAGACAAGCATCCTTGTTCATATGTCTTTGAGCATTTGTTTATTTCCTTAGAATGGACTTCTAGAACTTGAATGGCTGTTTGTCAGTTCTGGTACATACTGACATATTTTCTTCCAGAAAGGTTACCGTGCTTTTTATTTCTACCAAGAATTTAACATCCAGTGTGGTTTCTTACACACACTCATCAGTACCAGTATTATCAATATCAATACCAGTATTATCAAGTTTTTTAAAACTTTGTCATTCTAGCTCAGTAAAATATGACACCTGAATTATTTTATTTGTATTTCTTTGATTAATAATAGCAAGGTTGAACATATTTTCATATCTTTATTGGCTGTTAATACTTTTTAGTTTGTGACTTTATGGCATCCATTTTTCATCGATGTATAACAACCTTTTATATATCAATGTGTTTATTTTGTTGTTTGTTGTAAATGCAATTTTTTTCTCTTCATTTATTAATTTTTATTTTGTGTGTGTTGAACTTCTTTAATACTGTCAAGTCTATTCAAAAACCCTTTAATGAACACAACAAATGTGGAAAATCAGTCATTCTCCTGCATTTTGTAATCAATGTATTTCCTTTTGGGCAGTATGGAAATGTAGGTTCTTATTTCATCTTATGGTTGGAAAGAATCTATTCCCTCGGAAAGGGATTATAGTCTCCATGATGCAGTAATGGGAGATTTTATAGGGTAGGCAGGGTCTACAGAAGAAAAAACCCTAAATCACACTCCATTGGTGGTTGCCTTATTTATAAAAATGGCACTTGAGGTTGCGTGACTGCCATCAGGTAAGCAAAATTAATTTTTAGCATGAAGTACTCCTATCAGCAAGAACAGCCTAGGATAGGCTAGCAGTAAGAAGTGAGGGGTTATGGGATTGGGGCATAGCCTCTGTTTCCTCCAGTGCAGCTGGAAATTTAACCTCTGGGGCTCCTGCTTGATCCAGTCAGCCCAGCTAGTGTGTGTTGCCAGGTAGGGTGAATAGACTCAGAAGTACAAGAGCTCATCCTTGGTCCCCTCTGGAAATGAGCAGAGAATACTGTGTCAAGCAGAGGTGATCAGTCCATGGTCTGGAGACTTGGATCTCCCCACATAGTCCTTAAAGTCAGGGTGAGACAAAGTGCCAATACAAATTATATTGATGACAGTATCAATGAGGTGACATTGAGTCCTTTGACCCAACATGTGTCTGCAGTGTGCCATCCATTAGTAAATGGGCAAAGCCATTTGACAGATCTGTCTGATACAGTGAATGAATCTGACACTCACATTTTGAAAACTGAAACTGTATCCATTTGTCAAGAACAGTGGCTACTTGTTCTGCTTTATTCTCCCTGGTAGATCTAGGTAACATTGCAGGCAGTAAGACGTTCTGGCATTTCACCCTGGAGTAGCCCCAAAACTGAAGAAGCTGTCTTATCAGTAGTTAGCTCCTTGTCACCAAGAATATTAAAGTAGATTTGTATGATTAGCAAATTAAAGAGACTATAGTGCCTACCACTACTGTATTCACTAAGGCACCCAAGTTATTTTAAAGAAATCCTCATAATACATTAGGACCGTTTTGAATATTTTTATTTGATTAGCCATAATCTTCTAGTTATAACATCCATCACCATTTTGACCACTGAAACTTGGCCTTCTTTTCTTACAGCCTAGCCCTGTGGTCTTGGGCTAATCACTAACCTGCTTAGATACAATTTTCTTCTCTATGAAATAGAAACAATATTATATGCTTTGAAGGACTGCAGGAAGATGAGCTGTAATGTTTATCAAGTGCCTAGTAAGTAGCCTGGCCCATAATAAATACTTGGCTAATTGTAGATGTTAGTTTCATTTTTAGTTTTATTTCCAAACATTGCTCTTTACTTTTGGAACTCTAAAATTTGTTTTGAGAGTGGAGGACTTGTTGTTTGGATTCCTCCAACACTCTCTGTATATTCTGTACTTCTATCCCTACATCATTTATATTAATGGAATAAATAATCTTTGGTCTGGTGATTCCAAGGTGACGAGGAGCTAAGTGGAGGTTCAGTATACACCTGGAAATATGGATTTTCATGCCCAGTGCAAATGTGGGAAAGGCATTATTCCCACATTATAAATGGGGTAAAGACCTCCAACTTGAGGAGACTCTGGGTTGAGAGATGAGAGATTTACAGGTACTGTGTTTATCCTACAGGGTACCACAGGGGCTTTTATGTTCTGTAGCAAGAATTTGCACCTTATACCCTTGTAATTAGAAGTAAAGCGTACCACATAAGTAATATCTAGTAAGCATTAGAGTTACAATAAATACCATTATTTAACGTTTCCTTTGTGTTAAGCATTTTACAGTTACAACATATGGATGGATACTATATTGTAATGGTTAAGAGTGTAGTTTTTTGAGCTAGATAATCCTGGATTGGAATCTCATCTTTATTACCTCTTTTTTTCCTGTTTTATCGAGGTATAATTGACAAAATTGTAAGATAGTCAAAGAGTATATCATGATGATTTGATATACATATGCGTTGCAAAAGGATCCTTCCCATCACGTTAATTAATACATCTAACAGCTCATGACACCTTTTTCCTTTTTTTCTTTTTTTGGTAAGAACACTTAAGTTCTATTCTCTCAGAAAATGTTATACAATACAGTGTTATTGACTGTAGTAACTATGTTACACAGTAGATCCTCAGACCTTATTCATCCTGCAGCTGAAAGTTTGTACCCTTTTACCAGTCTTCCCCTCTTTTCCCCACCCATACCCCAGCCCCTGGCAACCAGTTTTCTACTCTCTGTTTCTATGAGTGTGGCTTTTTTTCTTTTTAGATTCCATATATAAATGATATCATTTGTATTTATCTTGTCTGGCTTATTCCATTAGCATAATGCACTCCTGTTTCATCTATATTGTCACAAATGAAAGGATCTCCTTCATTTTTTAAGGCTGAATAATATTCCATTACCTCTTAAATGAGTGACTTTTGGTACATTGTTTACACTTTCTAAGCCTCACGGTTTCTTTTCTTCTGTAAAAAAAAAAATATATATATATACTAACAGGTTATTTTCTGATACGTGGAATGTTTGTTGAATCAACAAATAATTAGTTGATCATAAATGTGACACTTAGCACTGTATTAACATTTATGAATACTCTCCCTGTTAATTTCTACAATAAATTGTATAATAAGTAACAATAATAATGGTACTAGTAGTAGTTTTAGAAAATGCATAGGATGTGCCAGGCATCATATCCTGTACTACCCTCCTTCATTTGTACCACAAGTTACATGTGGACATCATCTTCCATGTTGTTTCCTTTAGAGAAAATTGAAGCTCAGCAAGATTGAGTAGCTTGCTCCAGATGTGAACTCAGGTCTGAATCACTCCACATATAGGTTCTTAATAATTTCATATCTTTAATTCCACATCTGCATTTGTTTGTTGTTGTTGTTTTTAACTTTCCAAGCATCTGATCTGAAATTCCTTTCTCTTTGGGGAATTTTCCACTTTGTGGGTCTTGGTGAGAAACAGAGCCTTCCTCTCATTATACAAGCTGAACATGTCAGATACACTGTTTACTCACATGCTCAGTCTCCCTTACAGATGGAAAACAGTCGGGCGACCTCGGGTTGGCCAACTGCACCCCCTCTTGGTTTTTTTTTTTTTTTTTTTTTTTTGTGGTACACGGGCCTCACTGTTGCGGCGTCTCCCGTTGCGGAGCACAGGCTCCGGACGCGCAGGCTCAGCAGCCATGGCACATGGGCCTAGCCGCTCCGCGGCATGTGGGATCTTCCTGGACTGGGGCACGAACCCGTGTCCCCTGCATCAGCAGGCGGACTCTCAACCACTGCGCCACCAGGGAAGCCCCTCTCTTGGATTTTGAATTACAAATAAATGATGTAAAGAAGCAAGGCCAGCAGTGTTGGGTCAATCTTCTGTTTCCTGTTCCTGCTTGGTAGCAAGGCCAGCTAGGACTTATAACATTACTTTGGCCTGATCCTATAATTGCAATAGCATAGGCTTGGCTTTCGGTTGTTTAGTCTGCTTCTAGTTACTGAGACCTAACCATAAACTTCCAAAAGTTTCCTTTTCTGCTCAAATTAGCCATATCTGGTTCCTGATGATTACAAATAAGACCTTTCCTGATATACAATGGTGACCTACTTATCCAGGTAGATGTAACATCGTCCTGGCAGGAACAGAGGGCAGGCAAGTTCCTTGAACAGCTGAACAAGAAGAAAAAGACCTAAGAAGGAAGAATTGAAGCCAGTTCTGCTTGTGTTATAATTCTACCAGCAGCTACCTCTGTTTCACAGACCATGTGCTAAGGACTAGACGAGCAAAGTAGACCCAGGCCTTCCAACCCAGAGACCAGCTGAGCTGTACACTGGACAATCTAGGATGTGAAAGAATTCACTCAATGTCTTTGTCACTTGACACATTGTTCCTCTCTTTGGGAAGTAGCTTCTTTGTGTGACAAGAATATGCTAAACCGACACTTAAGTGGACAGAGTTGAAAGATGCCAAAATTAGCTACAGAAAAAAAGGCGTAAAGACTTGTATTTTCTGTTATTTGAAGGTGTTAAGACCCCACATAGAATATGAGTCCTTCAAAGGAAAGTTGTGAATGGCCCAGGCAATGTTGAATTTCCATGTGGCAATATGTCCTTGATCGGTCATGATGATGATGGTAGCATCAGTAGCATTTATCAGTGTTTCCTGGGTGAGAGGCACTTTATCCTAATGACCTTTTATCCCCATGACGACCCTGTGAAGTAGGAAATACTGTTTCAGCATCTTCAGGGTTTTTTGTTTTTTTTTTAAATCAGGAATTTACCCTAGATCACAGTTGGGTGGTAGAACGATCAGAACTGGACACTAGCCTTTCCTGAATTCCCAGGGTATGATCTTAGCAGTTGTATTGCCTGATGCAGAGCCATGTAAATGTTGCCAAAGCAATGAAACGTGTACCTATTTCTAACAGATTCTAACTCAGAAGCTCTGGGGTTAAGTGCAGAGCAGTTGAGTGTGATTGTCTTTACAGACAGTAGATAACTTAAGAGAAGTTGTTTAAAAGTATATTTGCATATTGCACTACACTGTCATATCTGTGATTGGTTAGCTATTGAGTAACTAACACAAATCCCAATCCCATCTCTAATCTCATTCATCTCTTGTATGATATTTGACCTAATTGAGGCAGTTTTTTTTTTGTTCTTCCCCACAAACACACATTGAACATCCAAAACATGCTTACCATTTGTGAGCATATTCTCGTAGTTATTTAGGAGTTGAGTAAGAGTGAGAGAGAAGGGCTTCCCTGGTGGTGCAGTGGTTGAGTGTCTGCCTGCCGAGGCAGGGGACGTGGGTTCGTGCCCCGGTCCGGGAAGATCCCACATGGCACGGAGTGGCTGGGCCCGTGAGCCATGGCCGCTGAGCCTGCGCGTCCGGAGCCTGTGCTCCGCAACGGGAGAGGCCACAACAGTGAGAGGCCTGCGTACCGCAAAAAAAAAAAAGAGTGAGAGAGAAAAAGACACATAAATATGAAATACAGTCATCATTTTTTTAATATCCTTTATGTGTGTTTTTAATATCCTTTATGTTGTTAATCCCTCTTAGTATTTACTGCCATTCACTCATTTGTATTATTTGGGGTATAGCAGTTTATTCGCACAGCAAGTTTACATATGGCTTATCATTTGTATTCTATTTTAATAACACTAATAATTATAGACTATTGACAAACTCATCAGACCCTACATATTAATTTCAAAATCATGAAAATAAGGTGTAAAATGAGGTGTAAAGTGGAAAATCTATGTGTACATTTTCATTGGTGGAATGAGGAGCTACCTGAGTATCACTCCTTTAGCTTTTCCTTCAAATGGTGCACTTTTTCCTCCATGCATAGGAGTCACTTCCATTAGGTAAACAATAGTCTTGAGGGCAAACCTCAGAAGTAGAAACAGGAGAACTTTTCAGTTATGGTAAAATCAAACATAGTTTTCTTCAGTAGTGAAAAAAAAATTCATGAGACGTTCAACCACCGTGAGTTCCATGGTGAAAAACTTTCCACTTATAGATGCAACTTCCCCCAGAATTCTGAGAAATGTCGGTAGTAGAAAGAGGTGTTGCCTACACCTGTTTCATTTCCCTCTGACTTTTCCTTCTCCTTTCTCTATTGACATTAAAATCTATAATGAAAGCACATAGTAAGCAGTCTAGGACAATTGATATGACATTTGATCTAAATCACCAAAGTCTATTTTAGATGGGGATGCTGTGAGAGTCACAGGAGGGGAAAAAATCTAGAATTATTCTTTTGTGATCAAATGTACTAAAATAACAAAAGCAAATCTTATTTCTAGCTAATAACATAGCATTCCTTATATGATGTCATATTATGGCAGAAAAGAAATATATGCGTCTATTTTCTTCTATATTAAAACTGCTAAGGAGTGGGGACCAATGAACTAAATCAATTGTTTTGGGTTCAAGTTGTAGTTTTTAGTAGCCATCCTTCTTAGCAAGTTTTCAGAAGCAAGTGTAGTTCGTTTACTATCACCACTAAATGTGCAGTTGTGTAGATTTGTGGAAAAAAGTATTATCAAATATATATACTTTAAAATGATTTGTGTAAATTTATCTATTCATATTATTATTCTCCCCAAGTAAATCAAAATATACTATATACTATGTTTTTCTTCTATAGCTTAAAAGGGGAATGTATGTTGAAACTTATTCAAATATTTATTAGGTGTCTACTAAGTGCCAGGCACTCTACTAGGCAGTAGAGATGTTGTATTAGAGGTGGAAAATGTCCTTGACCTCCAGAACTGATACGCTTGTAAGAGAAATACTGGGTCAAACTAAGTCAACAGTTTCTTTGCTACAGGGCTTTTCACGAGTCTTGTGAATTATGAGTCTCTGATAAGGAGATGTAGTGGACAACAGATCCCAAATTTATTTGAAATCTTTTCCTTCATGGACTGTCTCACAGGATTTATGATCCACTGAACACACCTTGAGAGACACTAGTATTCTGCAGTGGTTAGTTAATTGTTTTCTATTAAACAACTTTATACTGAATCCATGATATTATTCTGGATGTTTTGGAGGATACAATGATGTACATGGCCACTGTGATGATAAGGGGTCCAGTTTAGTTAAGAAGAGAAACCACAGGAGTTATAACTTAATGTAACAAAGAAATACACACACATATACATACATTTATATGTCAATTACTATTTATATAGTATACAATGTCTTCTGAAGAAGATAGAGTTGTTTGTAACTTGGGATCTCACAGGAGGTTTCACAGAGAAGGTAGACCCTGAGCTGGGCAGAATTTCAGTAAGTTAATTTGGTTCTGACCGTACGATAAAATGAGGTATTTGCACTGGTCAATCTGACCTTGATGGAACAGCATTCCATTTGCAGGGAATAGTGTGATCAAACATGCAGTGCTGGTGATGGCCAGATTGTAATATTCCAGTACCTGGAAAGTGTTGAAACATCTGCTTTCACCACGGTCTAGAAAAGTGAATCTCAAGTGAAATGCACGTATAATGGAGGCCAGTGCTCTTTGCTTTGTACACTGCTTTGATTCTACAGCATGCAACAATGTAGTGATCTGTTTCAGATTGTCATTATTCAAGAGGGTTCTTAGTAACAGGAGTGGAAAAGGAAGACCTCTCTTCCTGTGTTTCTGCCCTATGCTCTTAAGCCAGCAAAGGTACCAACGTCACTGACCTGACCTTGTCTCAGGTATCTATCAGGATCTACTAGAATCATTCTAGTGAAAGGTAACTAGACATCCAAAGGACTCAAAAGATACACTATAACCTTTGTATACTTTATCTACCTGGTGAAACAAAAATGTCACCTGAGTGGTCCCCTTCCCTAGAAATACCAGTATGTTTTTCCAGTGCATGGCAGAACTTTGCAGGTAAAACTGGGATAAAGGTGAAGAACAGTCTTAAAATTCTAGTCCTTGAACAGCACCTAACACAAAACAGGTTTTCAATAATCTTAGCAACAATATTCACAAATAATGACCATCAGCGTAACTGCTCTTTTGTGCCAAAATACATTACCATATTACTTTTTTTCCTTCAGCTTTACAACTTGGGTTCTATTATTGTTTCCATTTTACAGATTAGGAAGGTGAGGCTCAGAGATGCTAAGTCACTTGGGCAAGGTCACAGAGCTTGTAGGAGATAAACCTGCACCCTTACTGTTGGATCCTACAAACCAGACCATAATTTAAGTCCTTCAAAATATACCTCAGAACATTTGAGTAAATTAATGAATAAATCCTCCTAGTCAGACTGACCAGATCATTATATTAGGTTCAGCTATAAGTGGAGGAAAGTCATAATCATAGTTGGACAGTTAATACAGTAATTTACTTGCTTTGAATTTTCTAAATGACGTTTAGCTGCTAATTTCATGATGATAACCATCGAATAAAAACAGGTATATTTTGATGTTTGGAATAAGATCTCATATTGAGTAAAATACATATTGATTCCTAGACCTATATGATGTGAGTAACAGATGACATTGAGATGCCATCTAGAAGTACTCCTGTGCAGTTCATCATGTCAACCCAGCTAATAATTTTAGAATCTTCAGAGTGAATAATATATGCAGCCATAAAGCATATTTCTAATCAATGCAAATAATGTTTTTCCTATGCTAAACCCAGAGTGAAGTTATAACACGCATCATAAGATTAATGGGCCATGTTTTCTTCATCACTTTGCTAAATTACTTAGTCTGGAAAGCATTCAAAAGGTTGCGAATTGGAGCTGAGCAGTAGTAGTGAGACTGTGCCTCTGATGATGAAACTATTTCCACCCCGACCCCTACTGCTCCCTTCTTGGGAAAGAAGGCAACATTTCTCCTAGAAAAAGTCACAGGTTTATAAGCTGGCTTGTATAATACGTTTGGAGGAATATTGTGTCTTTTAAGCAGAGCCTATCTCGGCATATAAAATAATTTTTACCTACCATTTAATGAAATTAACACTCACTTTGAAGCTAGGTCTTTTGCCATTTGTCTCCTGGATCACGTCTATGGATATATTTTTTTCTTGAGACGAAGTGTGAACCCAATATAGTATCCATCATTCAGTCTATCTAGCTGATGTACATCCTCTGAAGCACAAGCTCCCTGAGGCCAGGCACTTTATCTGCTCTATCAGTGTAGCCCTGATGCCTAGTGTCTAGCTTTTGGAGATTCTTAATAAACATTTGTACTGAATAAGGTATGTATATGGTGAGCAAAAGTTGGCTTCCCATTTTACAGTCAAGAGTATCCCACTCATGTTCTGTGAACACTGGATAGCAGAATCTTACTATGTTATTTTTCTGTTCCCTTTGCAAGTTTCCTGAAAGGGCATTCCTGTCCTTAGAATGTCCATCTCCTCCCATCTTCCTGGAGAATAACTCTTCTTTCTTAAATACTTAGCCCCATTATTGACTCTTTAAGATTGAATGTATTACCTCCTTACAAACAGGAAAATGCAGTGCTTTTTTTTTTTTTCTGACAATTTATCACCAGAAAATTATTCTAACACCTGAAATTCTGGACCTAAAATGCCTGGACTAGTGGTTCTCAAAGTCTGGTACCCAGACCAGCACATCAGCTGCACGTAGGAATTTTTAGAAATAAAAAGTCTTGGGCCCTGCTCCAGACCTACAGACTCGGACACTCTGGGGGTGGGGCCCACTACCTGTTTCAGCAAGCTCTCTTGGTGATGCTGATGCATACTCAAGTTTGAGACCCACTGCTTAGACCTAGAACTTAAGGTTTAGGCTTTGGACAGATCTGAGTCCTAAACACTACTGAGACACTGGGGTGACCATGAGCAAGTTACTTCTGGGAACCTCTTAGCATCTGTGTGTCTTGCTTAGCTAATAGTGATTTTAATTAATTAGAAGAATGCACATGGTGTACTCAAGAGAGTAAACAAAGCATACTTTATGTTCCATAAATTCTAGCTGTTTACCATTATCAATCAGAGCTTACTGACACATCCTGAAGACATTCTTCTAATAAGTGTAATAATGTGGTTTGTAAAATTAACAGCTTAGAAGAGCATTATTACGAAGTTCATCAGACAGGGTCTCAGCAGGAAATCAGGGGTACATCAATAAGGATAAATTGAGCCCACTGTAGAGAATCAAGAGAGAGTGTAGTGCCCTGGGTTCAGTAAAAGTGTGGCTACTTTATAGGAGATGAAAGAGAAGGAAAGCCTTGCTGGAGAGAGAGTCCTCCCCAAAGATGCTGTGACGCCCCACAGAGAAGCACTATACGTTAGTTGGGGGATGCAGCCAACTCCCAGCAATTTGGCAAGAATTATTACCCTAACTTGAGTCCCCTCCTTCATTCCCTACAGTCTTCTATTGGTACTCTTCATTTCTGAGCCAAACAGAAGCCAGAGCAAGGACACTTACTAAGATAAGCCATGCAAGCCATCCATATAGAGTTGGGTGGAGAAAAGATGTGGAAGGGCAAAGAGGACATATTTCCCACAGGTGGTGAGCAAGCTGTAAAATCACTCGCCCTTCTAACATCATTGCCATTGCAGGAGCACGGAGGAGCAAGTGGTTAGTTCTGACTTGGCAGATCCAGGAGACTGCAGGACAGAACTGGTATATGAGTTGGACTTTAAAGGTAGATTTGAATTTTAATGGAGAGTATGGAGTAAGAAGTGGTGAAGAACCAAGGGAAAGGGAGATTCATTGCAAATGGAGAAAAGAAAAGTGGCATAAAGACAAGAAAAGTCAAGACTTATGGAAGAGATAGCAAATACTCTGTGTGTGACTGGAGCAGAGAATGGGCAAACGAAGGCTGGAAGTTAAGATGAAGTCATCCTTGAATAACATTAAAGTTTCCTCCTTTAACCTCAATTTCCACCTTCTACTTCCTTCATTAACATTGGAAAATTAAAAGTGAATTTGACTGGGCTGGTGACAATGGCAGTATGAAGCAAAGAGAGGAGAATAAGAGTAAAAAATTTAGTAGTACCTTGGTGAAGCTGGGTAAATGATGGGTGGTGGTGTCACGTCAAAGCATGGGCAAGTGATTGTGACAAATATAGGCTTATTTCTTGACTATATGACTTCAGTTAAGGTACTTAAGCCCTCTAGGCTGCAGTCTCCCAACCTGTAAAATGGGGATAAAACCTCGCTTCCTCCAAGGTTTCTGTGAGGATCTAATGAGAAATGGAAGTAAGAGTTGAGTCCAGTAAACAGTTTTTAATACATATAAACTAATGTGAGGATAAGTGTAAGAATACTTGCTATCATTTATTGAATACTTATTATGTGTCCAATATTGTGCTATTCTATTTACATATCTTTTCTCACTTAGCTTTCTTTTCTCTTATCTGCCTTTCTATAGGCAAGAGATAACTGGTGGCTCAATTATGAGGAAACGCAGTTGTGAGGAAAATGTCAGAGGGAAAATGTACCAGAAAGTTAATTCCTAATGGATCTGTCAACCTTAAACAGAGCATGTCTGTGCTAAACTGTGTAAAATATCTGTGCTAAAACTACTCAATTGGACAAGTTTTGATAAAGTATTAATGTAATGAATAGGCATAAACAGCTTGGAGCTTTTTGGAGGGTATGTGGTAACATTAGTATTGGTGTGTTGACTTTTGAAAGTTCTGTGGCGTATAGAAGTCAAAAAGAAGACCTGGAAAGGGGGAAAACTCTCTCTGAAAGTTATTGGGGAAGTCTGGCTAGTAAGACTCCAAAAGGGAGAATCAGTAAGAGGCCAGGTTATTCATAGGCCTTCTAAGAATGTGTCCATGAGAAATATTTACAATGATTGGATGCCGGAATAAAGGAGAACACTGGCTCCATAAATGGTAACTTATTTTACACAAACAGGCTAATGATAAAAAATAATGAAAATCTGATGGATTTTTGAGAGTTTCATTGACCAAACTGAGACAAAAGTGCATAACAGCTAGATGCTTATAGTTTTAATCAGTTCACTTTGGAGTCAAGCAAAGATAGCACCTGAAATGGTAAGGGACGTTTATGCAAGGTCACAAAGATTTTTGGTGGTGCATTTGGGATATAAACCCATTTCCATAAGAATTCTTTCAGAGGTCAAATGTTTGTTTGTCAAAAATAGCATGAACTTACTTCCAGGGAAAGTTCCTAAGAAAAAATAATTTGATTAATGAAGAACACTGATGTAAGAGTTAATTTAAGAACCCAGAAATAGAGGTAAAGAGTAAAGCAATTATGGGTTAAGAGTCTGCATAAATTCCCCTGGAAGGGGGATATGGTCAGAGATGGCAATTTGAAAACAGTGAGTCACCAAAAGTAAAAGTTTAAATTACAAGCTGTTTTGGGGTCTTCAAGAGAGATTTTATAGATTGAACAACAACAGCAGCAAGGATAAGATATAATGCTGTCATGTAGACTGCAGCCTGAAAAGAAAGCATTGCAGAAAAGCCACATCATCCTGAATTTATATTTCCGTGCATTTGAACAGATTGGAGAGCAGTAAAGTTGTTTTAAGAGCAAGTTATTTAAGTCAGCCAGCTTGTGAATAATACGAGATATTTTTGCATTTACATTAACTTATGTCCATAAATAATGAACTTTAACAATGAACAAAATCCGTAATCCTGATAATGCTAAGAAAACTGGAAAGATACCGTTACCTTGAAAAGACAGGATAAAGAAGACAGCATAGAAATTTAGGGAGATTGCAGTTTTGGAAAAATTATATTAACATTTATTAGCTGCTACAGCTTTGAAATGTGATGATTTAAAGAAAGAAGTAGACTGTTGATTTCTAAAATGTAATGTGTTGGCTGAAAGAGAAGAGAATCTTGTTGAGACCTAAAGTGTTCCTTTAAGGATATATTTCAATGTCATTTCAAAAAATAAACACATTTCCCATAACAAAACAGTGAGGTTAATGGAATAATGCAGGTGAAAGCTTTTTGGCCTGAAGGAGTTCCATCCTTTGGAACAAAGTTTTATTGTTGAACACACCATGACCCAGGCCTGTGAGTGCCAGCACAGTGACTGTTTTTACAAGATCTGGTACAATATTCACAGTAGTTCTGGTCTTAGCACTAGGCAAGGATCATTCTTTCTGTATCTTCCTGATTGCTTCCTCTACAGAAATGGGATAATCCCTCCTCTTCTAAACTGGAAAGTAGTTTCTTCCCTCAATAAAACTAGTTTCTTCTCCAGGTTGAGCTTTTCCAACTCTTAGAGGTCTAAAATGAATGATATGAAACATACTATATTTGCATCTATTTTTATTTAAGAGTTATCTAAAGAGATTTATCTAATTAAATAGGAATTTCCTAACAGATGCCAAAATAAACAACCAACAAGTTTTCTTTAGAGATCATATATATTATATAACAAGATCCATCTAAGAGTTAAAATATAAGTAGGTATACAATTTAACTATTTGAAGATAATTTTTCTTCTTACCACTGAAGCAATAAGCAGGTAGTAGTACAATTTGGGGAAAACAATATTTCTGGCTTTTGTTTGTTTTATTTTAATTTGTGATATTCATGAGATCTTTTGTGAAGCCTTTGGGTATATAGTAAAATTCATGGGTTTTTAACTTTGTATTGACTCGTATTTTTGTAGGTTTTAAATTTTCTTCTGGCTTTAATTTATACTATCTCCTTTTACTTTTTCATTTAGAAATAATGTATTTTTCTCAGGATTACAATCTCAGTGCAGTCCTCTACTTTTCTATTTGTTGGACGTTCTCTTAGACGTCTACATTTTTGTCTAGTTAGTACATTTCTAGATTTTTATACAGTTGATAAGAACTCCTTAATCTTATGAATTCTTTATATTTTCTCTTTGGAGACAAGATTTATAGGGATTTCCTTGGGCTTAAACTAGAAAGAAAAATGAATTTGCATATGAAATGTTGAAGGCTTTGTTACAAAGTGGGTTAACATTATATGTATGTTTGGAATAAACTACTTCAACCAGAGCACCTAGCTGTTAACCTCCAGATTAATATCTATCATAAAATATGTGCATGCTTCCAACACATGGCATTGCCTCCTATTACTGCATGTCCAGGAGAAATTGTTTTGTCTTGTAGCAAAAGGCATTAGCTCTTTGCACAGTTTTTTTTTTTTTTTTTTTTACTGTCAGCTATCCAAAAATCAAGCTGAACCCTTGTATGTGAGGACCGAAAAGGACAATTTTTAGACAGGTCTAATATCTAGTTGTACCTTTCAGTCACTTAGAGAGAAGGCTTAGACCCCTGAAGCCCAAAGTCACAGGTGTTTTAGGATTATGGTGGTATATACCTCCAGTTTATAGGAAAAAAATGCGTTGTAGAAAATCCAAGTTAAATTAGGACTAAAATCCAAGTTAAATCTAGAACTAAAGTTTTACTGCCCCAAATACGTGTAAACTCTAGGTTACTGCTCTGTTGTCCATTTCATCAGTTGCAGAATATTCAAGTTAGTCTTTCAATGCTAACAAGAACATAAAAATGCATTATGTCTAAAAGCAGAACATGATTGCCAAGCCAGATCTGCGCATTACCTGAGAGTTTGGGGGGCCACCCAAGCGGCATCTACCTGTTTGCTACTGACCTTCAGTTAGACTTGCTCAAGAATTGTTACAATGTAATAACATACACCCTTATGTACTCTTGAGTTTATCGAAAACACACAGCAAATGTGCACACACACACACATACACACCAGCACACCAGCACGCACCTACTCTAGAGCCTAGAATTTTAAGAGTCAGAACTTTTTATTTGCTTCTGGATTAAGATTGGAGCCTGTATTTCCTCAGCATGCTAATTAGAAACTCTATAAACAATTCAAAACCAGCTTCTTAAAATTCTGTTTTACAAAAATTGATGTTAAATATTGTCCTCAGAGAGTTCTACTCTGACTTTTCAAATTGTTTTTTTCTCCCTTCATGGGATAAACAGTTAGGGTTTCTTTTTGTTTGTTTTTTATCTCTCATTGTAAAAAATTCTATCTTAAAAGCTGATTTATTATTTCTTCCTTAGCATGGATGACATGGGAACAAAGATGATATTTCATCAGTCTTGTTTTTATTTAAGTTGAAAGGTTATATATTTCTACTATCTACTGCAATACTGCTAAATATTTTTATAGTGCTTGTAAATCTTATGACATTATTTTTTTAGTTTGTATTTAAGGCATTTACTCAAAACGGACCATATGCCTCAGTTCATGTTACTCTATCATCAGTGTGTATGGTCACTCTATTTTCTAATACTTTTAAGATTGGTTTTGGCCCCGACGTTCCTCTGCCAGATTTATTTCCTTTATTTTCCCCTATATAGCACCATTTGGGCCATTTAATATGTAATTTCCCAACTCACCTTTCATAGTTATTTTAAACATATGTATATATTTGAAATACCGAATTGTTTTGTATTTTCTACTTTTTGCAAAAGTAGTATCGACTAAAAATCACATCCTATTCTTTTATTTTTTCTACACAAAATTATTGTTTTAAAATTTGTCTGTGTTGCTCCATAGAAATTATTGCTTCTGGCCACTGTCTAATATTCCACTACGTTAATACCATGTTTTGCTTATCCATTACCCTGGTGATACATACTTAGGCTATTTTCAACACTTTATGTCCACCATAAAGCATTAATACACTCTTTCCATATGTCCCCTTGAGTAACAGTGCAGAGTAACAGTGCAGCCGTGGAATGGCTGAGGTAGAAGTCATATATATGCCTTATTTCACAGATTCCTCCCCAGAATAGCTGTACCATTTTCCCCTCACCAGCAATACTTGGAATTTCTCTCTTGCCATATCCTTTGTCACCACATGCTGTTAATCTGCATTTTTAAAAATTAATCAATTTATTTATTTTTGGCTGCATTGGGTCTTCGTTGCTACACTCAGGCTCTCTCTAGTTGCAGCGAGTGGGGTCTACTCTTCGTTGCGGTGCGCAGGCTTCTCATTGCAGTGGCTTCTCTTGTTGCGGAGCACAGGCTCTAGGCGCGCGGGCTCAGTAGCTGTGGCTCCCAGGCTCTAGAGCGCAGGCTCAGTAGTTGTGGTGCGCAGGCGTAGTTGCTCCACGGCATAATTTGCATTTTAACTTCTGGAAATTTGGCATGTGTGGATTCATATGAAGTAAGGTGTTTTAATTCTGCATTGCTCTGATTCTAGAAAAGTTAGGTCTTCATATACTTTCTTGCTATTCATGTTTTCCATTCTGTGAATTACCTATCATGACCTTCACTCATTTTTCTATTGAGTATTCTGTGTCTTTAGAGATGTAGAAGTTTTTGTATTCAGATGTTGAGTCCTTTATTGGGTTTTAGATAATGTATATGTCTTCTACCCATCAACTGTTTTTCAGTCTGACTTTGGTATCCTTTATTGTACATAAAATTCTAATTTTTTATTAAAGTATAATTGATTTACAATATTATGTTAATTTCAGGTGTACAACATGGTGATTCAATATTTTTATAGATTATGCTCCATTGAAAGTTACTATAAAATATTGGCTATATTCCCCATGCCCTACAATATATCCTTGTATCTCGTTTATTTTATACATAGTTATATGCACTTCCTAATTACCAGTCTGTATCTTGCCCCTCTCGCTTCCCTCTCCCCACTGGTAACCACTAGATTGTTTTCTATATCTGTGAATTTGTTTCTGTTTTGTTGTATTCATTCATTTGTCTTATTTTTTAGATTCTACTTATAAGTGATATCATTACAGTATTTGTCTTTGTCTGACTTATTTCACTAAGCATAATACCCTCCAGGTCCATCTATGTTGTTGCAAATGGCAAAATTTAACATTTTTTATGGCTGAGCAGTGTTCCATTGTGTACATATGGCACGTATTCTTTATTCATTCATCTGTTGATGGACACTTAGGTTGCTTCCATATCTTGGCTATTGTAAACAATGCTGTTATAAACACTGGATGTGGGTGCATGCATCTTTTCAAATCAGTGTTTCTGTTTTCTTCAGATATATACCCAGGAGTGGAATTACTGGATTATCTGGTTGCTCTGTTTTGTTTTTGTTTTTATTAACATCTTTATTGGAGTATAGTTGCTTTACAATGGTGTGTTAGTTTCTGCTTTATAACAAAGTGAGTCAGCTATACATATACGTATGTCCCCATATCTTCTTCCTCTTGTGTCTCCCTCCCACCCTCCCTATCCCACCCCTCTAGTGGCTACATCAGTTAACATTCCCACCAACAGAGTACCAGGGTTCCCTTTTCTCCACATCCTCGCCAAGGCTTGTTAGTTTTGTTCTTTTTTATGATAGCCATTCTGACATGTGTGAGGTGATCTCTCATTGTGGTTTTGATTTGCATTTCCCTGATGGCTAGTGATGTTGAGCATCTTTTCATGTGCCTGTTGGCCATCTGTATGTTTTCTTTGGAAAAATGTCTATTCAGCTCTTCTGCCCATATTTTAAATCAGATTTTTTATATTAATAAATTTATAATTTTAATATAGTTAAATTCATCACTTTTGCTTCATACAATGTATGCTTCTTTATTTTTCAAAGATCTATTTCATCTCTTACCCTGAAATCACAAATATATTACCTTGCAATTTCTTTTATTCTCTCTAGATTTTATTTTTCACATTTAGATATTAAAACTATTGTATTTTAGTTTTGTACATTAGGTGGAATTATATAACATAATGGTTAATAGAATGATTTCTGTGGGGTTTAAGTTCCAGCTCCACCATGTACTTCTTAGGCTAGTCATTTTATCTCTCATACTTCAGTTTTTCCACCTGTAAAATGAGGATAATAGTTTATGCCTTATGGAATTTTTTGTGAAGATTAGGTGAGCTATATAGGACTGGGTACAACATAAGTGATATCACTAGGTTAAGATCCAGTCTCATATCTCTTTTGAAAATGAGACTGTTTCCCCAAAAGCTGTAATTCAACTTCCTCCATTGGACTATGATTCCATCTCTTTCATGTGCCAACTTCCTATCTGTATATAGCTCTATTTCTAGGCCACCTGTTTGATTTGTTTTCTTGTTTGCCGTTTCTTCCAAGGGCATCACACAGTTCTTATCTATCATGACTTCCCACTATATCTTAATGTATAGGGCACATTCTCCATTTTGAGCTTATTTTTCAAAACTACCTTAGCTGTATGGAGAACTTTATTCTTCCAGTTACATTTTATTTTATTTTATTTTATTTTAATGTTCTTATAGGAGATAGAGCAATCTGCTCTTTTTTTTTTCTTTTTTTCTTTTTGGCTGTATTGGGTCTTCATTGCTACGTGTGAGCTTTGTCTAGTTGGAGCGAGTGGTGTGGCAGGAGGCTACTCTTTGTTGTGGTGCACAGGCTTCTCATTGCAGTGGCTTCCCTTGTTGCGGAGCACAGGCTCCAGTCTCGTAGGCTTCAGTAGTTGTGGCTCGTGGGCTCTAGAGTGCAGGCTCAGCAGTTGTGGTGCACCAGCTTAGTTGCTCTGTGGCATGTGGGATCTTCCTGGACCAGGGATTGAACCCATGTTCCCTCCATTGGCAGGCGGATTCTCAACCACTGCGCCACCAGGGAAGTCCCCCAGAGACATTTTAGAATCACTTTTTTATGCTGTCCCTCAAAAAAAAAAAAAGCGTGGCCTTTTATTACAGTCGCATTTAATTTTATAGATTAATATAAGGACATTTATATTATTATAGTAAGTCATCTCATCCATACCTGTGATATATATTTCTTTTACTCATGTGTCCTCTAATAAAGTTTTCATTATGAAGATTTTCTGCATAATTTATTAGGTGAAACCCCATACTCTCTAGGTTTTGTTACTATGGTAAATTCATCTTGTATTGTATCTAGATATTGATGCTATGGAGGAACACAATTGATTTTGGTGTATTAATTTTTTCCAGCCCCTATGTTGAGCTCTTCTCTTAGATTTAATAGCTTATTGATTTTCCTGTGTTTCCAATTAAATACATAATCAAAACAATCTATAAATATGACATTTTTATCTATATTCTTCTAAACCTTCTCTCTCTTTCTATTTCTCTCAATACACAGCTCCAAAAAGGTCAGTTCCAATAGATCAGTAATGTTAGAAATCTTTATCTCAATTCTCTCCTTAAAGGAAATGCTAATTTTTTAAAAAAAATAGTAGTATAATAATTTTTGTTAGTGTATACATGTGCCATGTATTTTTGGTATATAGCCTTTATCAAGGAAAGATAGTTATTATTTGGATCTAGTTTTATAAAAGTTACCCCACCCAATAGATTTTGAACCTCATGGGATGCTTTTTATGTCCTCTATCTTAAAAGAATGATATGATTTTCTCCTTTTATTTAACTAATACAGTGAATCACATGAATTGATTGGCTGATACTGAACCAACCTTGCATTCTCAAGGATAAACCCACTTGACCAAATTGTATTATAGTATAGATTAGCTTTTGCTGTATTACAAACCACCTCAAAACTGAGTGGCTTAGGGAGATCAGCTTGGTGCTTTGTGACCACCTAGAGGGGTGGGATAGGGAGGGTGGGAGGGAGGGAGACACAAGAGGGAAGAGATATGGGAACATATGTATATGTATAACTGATTCACTTTGTTATAAAGCAGAAACTAACACACCATTGTAAAGAAATTATACTCCAATAAAGATATAAAAAACAAAACAACAACAACAAAAAACTTAGTGGCTTAAAATAGCAATTACTTGGCCATTTGGGACTGGATTCATCTGGGTAGTGTTTTACTTTTGGTTTTATCTGGGCTCCTTCATGCAGTTTTAGTCAACTGATGGATCAGCTGAGTGAGAGCTGGTCTGAGACAGCCTCACTCACAGGTTTGGTGGTTGGCTTGGACAGTGGGAGCACCTGGTCCACTTGTCTTCAGAACCTAGTGGGCTAGTCCTCGGCAATTGACCCATCAAGCTCTTTTGCTATTGTCTCATCATGTGGGTTGAGTATGCCAAACCCAGTCCTACTGAAGTGGTGACTCAGGAATGAGGGTGTCAGAAGGGGATTGTACCATAATTTTTGAAACATCCTATCACAATGTTTTTAATATACCTTAAAACTCTGTGGAATAATATTGTATTTAGGTTTTTGACTTATTTTTAATAAGGAAAATTTGATTGTGATGTTTTTTTATATTGCCCCTGTTTGGTATAATATTCTTCTTGCAACTCTAGCCCCATTATTCTAGCTTGGGGTACTTAAAATGTATTGAAGGGGATAGAAATGAGTATTGCATCTTAAATAAAATAGTCTTGGACAAGTGGTTCCCACTTATCACTGAGGTTGTTCAAAAGGCTGCACTCTCACAGTGGACTGTTGAACCCTTATGCACACCAAGCATTACATCTCACTTATACCTTACTAGCATTCTTGTGCTGGTTCCTTGATTTTAATTTAAAAAGTAATAAGTACTTGAAAAAATACAAAGTAAGAACCAAAAACCCTCCATCACCCTAGTCTCTTTCCCTCACAGGGGAAGCAACTATAAAGTTAAGATGTCAATTTAAAAATATTTACAAGATGAAAATGATTCTTAAAAGTCCTTGGGGGCATTTAATCATTGAAGGGTATGCTGAAGAAGGTAAGGAACAGTTTGACCTCCAATCCAGAGACTATTGGCAATAAGTGTAAACAGTGCTCTAACAACATGGCCTAATAGAACTATAGAACTAAAGAAAAAGCTAGGATTAGGATTATTAGGCCCAAATTCACATTGTTCCTAATGAAGAACCTTAAAATCATGAAATATTGACTGATCTCTAATTCTAAGTCATTCCAGAATGCTATTTTCTATGTCGAGGAGTGGAGTTTGAGAGAGAAATAAGAAGGAATAAAGTCCAATTTGGTTTTAAAGAATCATGGAGAAATGAAGATTATTTCTTTCATAATTTCCCTGTAGATAGAGCTCTTCTATGACTGACTGTTTCACTAAAGCAGGGAAATACAGGGTGTTTTCCAGCAAATCATATCAATTTACTTCAAGTCAGTCCTCTTCTGGGGAAACACATCTTTAACTTCATTTGTATTATATAGTATTTTAAATTATGAACTGTTTTGTCTTCTCAGGTCAGTTTCTTTTAGCCACGTGGGTTTGCTCTCTATTTATTCCTTCCTCCTTCCCTCTCTTCCTTCTTCTCTCCTGTACTCCCTTTTTTATTAGTGAATTGGAAAGACGATTTCCTTATATATGCTAAACTATGCAATAGCAAAACCCCAAAATATAACTAACATTTTATGAAGAAGACAATAACGAAAAAAAATTATAGTGGAAAAATCTTAGGAAACTGGAAGGAATTTGGGGGTCTTTCTGTCTCGAAGTAGATTTGGAATGTGCATTTCAGGTTCTCTTTTTTAATGCAGGGTTCCTAGTTGAGCCTTTATTTTGTTTCCAGAAAAACAATCAGCTTACATATTTTTTTTAACAAGGTTTTCTTCACCTTTGGAAATTAGTAATGATTAAAAAGAATATTATATAGTTAAGTGATGTCTAATTTTTTTCCTCATGAGTTCACTGTACTTCAGGTTATAGCCCTGATCTGTTTAATCCTCCAAGAATCCTGAGAGGGAGCAAAGGGGCAGATGTTCTTTCCTCATTTCACAGATGAGAAAACAGAGGTTCAAAGATTCAAAGTGAGGTTAAGAGCTTCTGCCAAGGTCATTCTCTGAGGTGAAGCCGGAGCCAGGAATAGCACCTCATCCTCTTGTTTTCTCTCATGTGATTCTCCATCCGCTGACCCACTCTGACTATAAAAACGCACTGTACCAGGCCTCACACAGTCCCTGAAACGTCCTTTTAGTAGGACACGATGGTAGTGACAAGATTGAACAGATATAAAGAATGCTGTTAAAAAGGACCTGTCTTTTTTGTTGACTCCATCCCATAAACTTCCACAGCCACACTGCATGAGAAACATGAGACATCCATTAAGATCATGTTCCCATTAGTTCCCAAAATCTAGCTAGAACTAGATTTTGCAGAAATTGAAGACACATCTTGTGGCCTGACTGCTGAAAATGAGTGTCTCAGGAGTCAGAGAGGCATTGCTGCTCAACGAAGTCAAGAATGCCCTTTGCTAATTGTTTCTCCTCCATTACTGAGGGAATTTAAATTCATGATCGGCACCATATGTTATACTTCAATACTAATCACCATCCATCTTGTACGTATTTGCAGGAAAGAATGTTGCCCAAGTCATTATATCCCGCCATGATTCACAGTCGTATGACCTTAGGTGGCAGCTCAGCAGGAGCTTACCGGGGCCTTAAATCATCCCTGTTGTGGACATACAAGAGTGTGACCTCCGACTTCCCAAGCTGTCTCTTCATGAAATGAAAATGGAACTGCGAGTTTACGGGAAAGTTTTGAAAGTGTCTGGCTCTTGTAGTCATCTAATGAGGTCCTCATTTCTAGCTGCTAAGCATGCCCTTTAATTGGTGGTCACTCGAAAATCAATGATAATATAACTGCCCAACTCTTTAGAGCTATTTTTCTCTCTGCTTTCTATCCTGCAAGTGCGCAATAAAAGAAACCACCCATTCAGCCATTATCTTGTGTCACTTACTATTCAGAGATCAGTCTTCCTTTATGTGCTCTTTCAGGAAAGACCTGGGTTGTATTTTTTCACTTGCCTTTCAGGCAGAGAGTAGAGTCCTTGGCACAGATTAAGTCCTCAAAAATGTTAGATGGGTGGATGGGTGGGCAGTGGATTGCAGCACATGAGCAACTACAGTAGCGTTGTGATACATGACAAGGAAATGACCTCAGTTGGGGAAATAAATGCCTAGCACATAAGCCACCACTTTCCCCTTCCATCTTCATTACAGTCCTTACTAATCTATTATGACATTTTTTCCCATTGGGTCTAGATGTGACCTCAGGATCCTTGTAGAATATAAACAGTCCTGTGCAATGTAAACCTTGTATAATGTAAACAATGCTTTACTGTTTGATTTGAGTTGGGACACGAGAAGAATCCTATTTTCCGTCCATAACATAGACGTTGGAATAATAGCTAATGCTTATGTAAACATATAGATTCATAGGATAGAAAAAATAATTTTTAAGAAATGACCTAGTACAGACTCAGTGGGAAAATATATGTTACCTTGATTATAGAAATTTGGTTCAGCCACTCAGCTTCAACCTTCAAAAATCATGTCACTTTATTTTAAACCAACATATGAATCCAAGGTATAGCAAAATAAACCATAAACCTTGCAGAACAGGGCCCTTCTAGATACGATCTCGTTAGGACCTGATCCTCCATGGTTGTATCTACACAGAGGGGTAATGCCAGGTCCCTTACTGGGAAGTTGAATTGGAGGAAGAGATAGACATAGAGGTACTATGGATAATTCTAGACTGACATGGTCATCAGGAAGTCCTATGAAAAATAATTTCTGGTGAGTATAGAGTAAATCAGCAATGGGAAATGGAGAGGATTGGAATTAAGTAGACTCATCACTAGTCCGTGGTTATTACCAGTGTACCAATTTAGCAATGAATTACTCAAGGTAATTGATGCTAGGTAGTCTAACAAACACTCCTGAAAGCCAAGTGTCTTAACTTAATAAATGTTTATTTCTCTTGTCAGAGACCAGTGTGAATTAGGTGGTTCATTCTTAGCAGATTGCTTTCAAGTAGTGAATCAGGAACCCATGCCCCCTCCACCTTGAGGTGTTGTCTTAAATGCATGACTACCTAAACTACAGCAGAAGGGAACATGGGCAACCATGCATAATATCTCCTGGCCAGGCCTGAAAGTGGTAGACCCATACCCTTTCAACAAGAATGCAAAAACTTGACCTCTGCCTGGCTCCAAGGGAGGTTAGAAAAGGTCATTGTTCTGTGTGTCCAGGAAGAGGAGAATGGAATGCATCTCACTATCTCATCCATAGCTAAAGGCAGGTAATCTGTGAGAGACAGCAATGTTTGCAGATGGTGATACATGAAGATTGAGGAAGATTGAGTTCTCAATCATTGAGGAGTACTGTTCCATCTAACTGAGTTCTGAATGGTAATAAAGTCATCCACTGAAAACTTACCAATCTAGTTTGTGTGCAAGATATTATGAATTATAGTCTTACCGTTAATTTAGCAGACCCACAAATATTTACATCTACCAAGCACCGTGCTGGCAACTGCAGCTTACCAGTACTTCCTTCCTGGGCCCTGGATAATTTCCAGTAGTTGGTATCAGAATCTAAGCTATCCACTTGATGTGGACACTAGTCCCCTTGTAGCCGTCTCACAGGAGCCTTTAACCATTCCTGGCCAAAAACAAAGGAAATGGGCAAGAGTTACTGCTCTGCTTATCAGAAAGTGTCTCCTAAGGTCTTGTATCCTAAATCATTTTTCTGGCCCCTTTATAGTCATTCTTTCTTTTTTCACATTTCTTGGCCTACTGAACACTATAATCAAATCCTCCCTCAATTTTCTTTTTTCTGAAGTATATAAAACTACATTTTCTTCAGCCTTTTTTTCAACAAATGATAATTATCTTGTTTATTTGTATTTGGAAAATCTAATGAGATCACATATTTAAAAATCACACACTATCAAAAGATAAATAGTAGTAGTAATTCCTTCTGGAATATTTTTGCCCCTCATCCAACCAATGTTAGGTCCCTTACGCCCTTTCTTAGCAACTTTTATTAATTTCTTATGTGTCTATCAGAAGTTTTTTGTGGCAGAGGTACATGTGTATGTTTCAGAGGTTACTGTTGTCATGAATTCACAGAAGCCAGAGCCTGGAAAGCATTAAGTGGTCCTGAGCACCCCATTTCCACTGAGAGAGCGTAGCAGTGCTCAAACGGCTGGGTGTCCTATAATTCAACTCAATTCTGGCACTATCTACCTGTAGATAGCATCAGATCTCACATGTTAAGGGCTCAGTCCAGCAGGAATGCACACACACACTTCAGGTGTCAGTCACCAAGTATATGTTACACCTGTGCTTCTGACACTTGTACCACAGGTCAGAGGTTCCAACGACCCCCTTCTTAGCTTTAATTAATTTGCTCAAGTGACTCATAGAACTCACAGAAATATTCTATTAACTAGATTAACCGGTGTATTATAAAATGATAAAACTCAGCAACAGCCAGATAGAAAACATGTATAGGACGAGGTATGGGGAGAAAGCATGGAGCCCGCTCTCCCCAAATCTCCATGTGCTCACCAACTGGGAAGCTCCCTGAACCCTGTCCTTGGGGGTTTATGGAGGCTTCAGTACACAGGCGTGACTGAATAACTCATTGGCCATAGGCGATTGAGCTCAGTCTTGACTGGCTCTTCCGTGCCCTGAGGTCAAGGGGGTGGGACTGAAAGTTCCAACCTCTAATCACAAGGTTGGCTCCACAGGCTGCCTGCTCCCATCCTTAGGTGCTTTGCAAAGATCACCTTGTTAACATAACAAAAGGCACCATTATCATCTCATCACTTAGGAAATCCCAAGGGTTTTAGAAACTCTGTGGCAGAAACTGGGACAGAGACCAAAAATATAATTCTTATTACTCCTAAAGCACAGTTATCTAGGTAAATGTTTGTATCACCCCAAACAGGCAGTAGTCACCAGGGAAAATAAGTTAATTGCCAGTCTTTTCTATTAATTTTTAAAAATCAGATTTAAGAAGAGAATTTTTTGAATGGCCAGTGAAAATGTCTCTTACTTTAGCTCTTCCCTTTTTCTACTTATTTTTTCAATTTTTAGTTTAGTTTTGAAAAGTGTCTTTAAGTTATTTTAAGGTTAGAACCGAACCTTCCAGGGTTAAAAAAATATTGTGTCTCTTGAAAGAGATTATTTTAGACTTAGTGAAATGGATTTGATGCTAGAGAACATGTGACATCATACATTTGACCTGTTTGAAATGATTTACATTATATTAGCTATATTTTAAGTCCAGCAACTGTAACCAAAAATAAGAAAAAAAAACCCTACTAATTAAGGCAACTTTGCAGATTGATGGCATTAGATTATCAATTAAGATCTCAGTTTTAAACCAGATTTTTCCTCTAAATAGTGATCCAAAGAACACTAGTTTTATGGTCATTCTAATTAGTCAGACAGCCTTCTGATTGTTTAGTGCCTTCACTTGAAGTTTGTTAAATATTTTGAATATCACCTATGCTCCCATGGGACATTAGTGAATGTGAAGTCAACAAAAAAGAAAAAAAAGTAAGAAAAAGGATTTTGTAGTAAAATAAACTTGAGAAATCCTGGGTTCAGGAAATTTAAACATGTTTCGTGACTGGAGGACTTTTGAGATGTGGAATGAGCTATAATGTGCTCTGTGAATTTCACTGTTAAGTAGAGTTTGGTCTGAAGTGTTTTTAAACTTTATTTGGCTCTACAACCCTTTGTCAGTGGAACATTTTAAAGGACTCTTTGTTTCTAGCAACTTTGGAAAATGCTGTTCTGGTCTCAGTTAAGCCCTTGAAATCTTAGCATTTGGAAGGAGATCCACACACAAGCTCATCCAATTTCTGGTACAGAAATCTACCATGTATCCATGCTATAGGCTCACTAGCTGTGAATGAGTATTTTGATAACAAAATGCTCACTACCCATAAATCAGCTGATTCTGTAGTCGGAATGCTGGTCTGTTAGGAGGTTTTAACTTTTTAAGTGCCTTTTACTCTTAGAAAATTTTAAGTTTTAAAATTTTGTCTATTGGACCTAGATCTGATCTCTGGATTAAGATAAGTCCTACTCAAGTAAAAGAATCCTTATTTTTCAAGGATGATTTGTACATGAAAAAAAAAATCCATATACTTAAAATCATCTGTAAATAGTGATTGAAGAGTAATTGAAAATACATTTGAAAATAATTTTCATTTGAAATTTATGTCAAAATATGTTATTATATAAACGAATCCAGTATATTTTCTCTTATAGCCAGTAAAATTTAGGTTAAATTTTAATTAAGCACAAGTGCTACAATTAAAAAAAAGAATTACATTCTGTTTCGAGTGATTATTTCAGCAAAACTGGTTTATGGGACAGTAAACTGTCCTTCACTGCATGTTCAATGTTAGCAGCTCAAACAGGCTAATTCTGGTAAAAATTCAACAGTTTTCCAAGGCCTTCTCTTAATTATTTGATACTCAATTGTTTTTTCTTTTACTTCTATTGTATCTCGTCTTTAAATTGTTAACTGCACATCCTCATTTATCAGTGGCTTTGTATGTTTAACCCAGCAGATCTCTGGTATTATTTACAATGGCTTCATGATATTATATCTTTAAAATTCAGAATTTCACTTTAAAGTTGATTTGAATTTTATTTCTATTATACGGTATTATGTTTATGTTATGAATCCATCTGTGAGTAATTTTCTGAAACAGGATGAGCAGTTTGCTGACTTAGAAGGGCTGGAATCTATAGACACCTTAAAATTAGGATGTAGGTAACGAATAGTTGGATGACAAGAAACCCTGTTATATGAAAACAGGAATAATGAGTGTTCCAAATCTTATCTTTTGTGTTCTTACTTTTCTCCAAAGGTTAGCTCTAGAGTCCTTAATTCTCCGTTCAGTATTAAATTATTGACTATTTTGCCACAACTACTGAGCCTGCAGTCTAGAGCCTGCGAGTCACAACTACTGAAGCCTGTGTGCCACAACTACTGAACTCCATGCACCTAGAGCCCGTGCTCTGCAACAAGAGAAGCCACCACAATGAGAAGCCTGCACAGCACATAGAAGAGTAGCCCCCGCTCACCGCAACTACAGAAAGCCTGCGTGTAGCAATGAAGACCCAACACAGCCAAAAATAAAATAAATACATTTTTAAAAAAGTGGATGTATTTAAAAAAACCCAAAAAGGTCCTACTGTATAGCACAGGGAACTATATTCAATATCCTGTGGTAAGCCGTAATGGAAAAGAATGTGAAAAAGAATGTATATAAATGTATAACTGAGTCACTTTTCTGTGCAGCAGTAATTAACACAACACTGTAATTCTACTATACGTCAATAAAAAATAAATTTTAAAAAACTGCCATAAAAATCACTACAGAAGGGGGACTTCCCTAGTGGTCCGGTGGTTAAGACTTCGCCTTCCAATGGAGGGGGTGAGGGTTCGATCCCTAGATGGGGAGCTAAGATCCCACATGCCTTGCGGCCAAAAAACCAAAACATAAAACAGAAGCAATACTGTAACAAATTCCGTAAAGACTTTAAAAATAGTCGACATCAAAAAAAATCTTTAAAAAAATCACATAAATCAGAAACAAATGAAACATAATAAAGTCCATACATTAAAAATAAAGAGCATGGGTTCTGGTCACATCCCAGCTTCTCACTCACTTACAGCTGTGTAATTCTGGGCAACTCACATAATGTCTCCTCATCTATAAATGGGGATGGTAATAGTTCCCTACCTCATAGTGTTGCCGTAATCCATAAACACGGTTAAGTGCCTTGGTAAATTGTTTGATGCTCTCTGGTTATTGTGAATTAAAATATGTCAATGGCTTCTGGCCATACGATTTATAATAGTTTGACAGTTAACCAAATGGTAAAACTATTCTATTTATTATTCCCATCTCTTTTTTACCCCTTACCCTGTTTTGTTGTTTATGTTTTCTCCCACCACAGAGTGTTAGTTCCAGGAGAGTAAAAGCTTTATTTTGTTCACTGCTGAAAGCAATAGCACCCAGAAAAGTACTGTACATATGAAGCCCTTAGTAAACACTAGCTGAATGAATGGTGCAAACTGTCACAAGGAAAAATACACCAAAACTTTCATTATAATAAAAAAGTATAGATAAATCTTTCTCTAATGGCTTCCAGTCAAGTACTTTAAAACACCATATGCTATAATAAAAACGTAAGTAATTTATTAAAATTTGAATGCAAAAACATAATTTTAAAAGATTTTAAAAGATTTAGACCTATGTTAGGTGTGATGGAATATGGATGCTTTCTGGAAATTCACAATCAGATCCAAGAGTATCACTTTCAGAATGTTCTAGTAGACTGAGTTTACTTTTAGTTGTCTTTGAAGAAACAGTCTCTATTGTACTCTTTCTTAACAGAAATGTGTTTTTTCGAAGACTCACTTCTAATTGGTTCATTAAGCAAAGAATTATTTTGCCCAATTCCTTTGCTTTTCTGCTTTACAGGTGAGTCAGAGCAGGAATGCAGGTCCTTCCCAGGTTGTTTCTTAGCAGAGTAGTTTTTGGTATATTATGCTCTGGTCATTTTCTCTGAAGAAGACCTGCTATTTCTAGGTAATTCCTCTTCTTTTCTTTGACTTCCAGTTCCAGAAATGACGTCTGCTGAAGGAGAACATGTTCTAGCAATGAAATCTTCAAAAGACTCCTGCCGCTGCTCTGTGACTGCGACCCCCAGGTTGTCTTTGGAAGTTTCTAAGGCCTCCTGAGTAGAGACTGGAACATGGAAGGAGTCGAGAGGCAAAGGAATCCCAGCATCACCTGTAATTTTCTGAAACTGGAGGGAAAGACAAAAGACAAGACAAAAATTCAGTGATGAACAAAGCCAACCATTAAAAAGTAGAGTTCAAAACTTCAATGTTACTCTGTGATCTTATTATTAACACAGTCAATTGATTCTTCAGAAGATTTCAGAGCCACTTTTTCTCTAATTATATCCTGCCAAGTGATTCTCAGCTTAACCTAGCTATATCCAAGGCTGTGTCCGCTACATTTTCAGACTTTGGTGACTGGGGTAGTTATTACCCATTTCCTTTCCCTCACTAAAAATAAAACCCTACTCTGTAAGAAAATGAATTTCTTTGCTATCCTCCAGGCACATGTAAACAGTATATAATATAGTTTGTGACCAGACTGTGTTCTCAAGCTGTCAGTTCCCAAGACCAGTCTGAGATTGGCTGAGCTGGGCGAAGGGGGCTCCAAGTGAGGCTGGAGGAAAAGCTGACAGGTTTCCCCTCCCATTCCCATGACCAGGTGAGTCACTATAATATCTTACGTATCAGCTATGTCAAGATTACTTATTTTAAAAATTATATTAGTACGTGTACCTCCATTAGTGTTCCTTCATTATTAAGCTGACTGCATACAAATAGAAACCTAGATAAAATATGAATAGAACAGACATTTATACAATTTAAAATTTGGAATATTTTCTGTAATGTTTTCTTTCTTCATTAAGGAGAGTTTGCTTTAACTCATACATTTTCTAAAGAACTTCCAGTTTTCTTATGTACAACAATACAGTATCATGAAACGGGCCCACATTTACTAATCTCAGATTTGGAGAGGACTCCAGAATCTTCTAGCTCCCGAGCATGTGAACTATTAGAGACTGACCATTATTATTTTCTCTCTGACTTGGTCATTTCCTTTTTGCTAATCACTCTTAGAATCCTTAAGTGCTGTCCTCTCCACTTACTTGGAGATTTTGCGTTGGTCCTGGGGCACTCTGCTTTGATTCTGATTTTTCTTCTTCAAGTGCCTTCTTTTTTTCTTTAGGTGGACTACTAACAGTAGAATTCATCTGGGGACGACCTAGTAAATGAAAATCTGACTGATCTATACCAGCCATTGTGGCTAGCTGCCCAAGCCTGGACCAGAGAGGAGGAAAGGAGAAAAGACAAAGGTTATTATAATCACAGAAGAGCAGTTTAGATTTCCCCAGACCTACAATCATGAAATACTTATAAAATTTTAAAAGCCAACATCCTACTCCACACTATAAGCCTCTCTCTCCCCCAAATTCTCAGCCCTTTCTAGATTCATCCTCTAGGAAACATCCCACTATCTCACTAGCAGCTTCAACATGTACCACGCACCCCGTCCACTGCCAGTCACACCTCCATTCCCACACTTCTTTACCACCTTTCCTCCAGTTTCTTTCACATTTCTTCACATTTCTTTCTTCTCCAGTCTCTTTCACAAAAGATCACATTTCTAACTGGTTAAATTCAAAATGGAGCCTCATTCCACATTAGAAAATTGCCTGCTTTAAGTTTCCCTTAAATTAGAAAGTGAATTATAGAATCTGATCTGAACAAAACATATTACAACTCTGCTGAATGTTAAGAATTAACTTTAGTGAGCAAAATATCTAATGCTTACGTTTAAAAGTCCTAAATTATACCCAACCCAATTTATTAAATGTACGATCACCAATGTTTTCTTTGGCTCCTTCAAAATATTCACTCCCGTGCACTCTTCCCCTTCCGCTCATCACCTATGCACTTAAAACCCCCTATAAGCTCAACTCCAGTATTTCTCAGAAAGGCTGTTACGTTCATGATGCCCCTTTTGCCTTATATAAGCAGGTGCTCACCATTTATTGAATGAGTGTCCGCCAATCCAGTGGATGCACTTTGAAAAATTCCTGCCTACACTCAACCTCTGATAAAGTATATTTAGATACAACTTTTTAGATTATGCCCTGCTTTCATGCACATTACCTAATGTAATTCTTATAGTATATATTTTTATCTTTCATTGCATTCTTAGAAGTTTTCCAATATCTTAAATTTATTTAAATGATTCACTTTCCTAATTCATTGCCAGGAGAGTCTCATCATGTCTTTTATGCTACTGTATATATAGTATATGCACAAAAAGTGCTTTCTTGAATCAAAGAATCATGAACAGAACATAAGCTAATGTCATAAAGCACGCACGCGCGCGCGCACACACACACACACACACACACACACACACAACGAGATTTTCACATTTTTAAAAACATGCTTTCTGGAATATAGATCATATGATCACTAAATACCAGTAAATGCAAAAGTCCATATGATACAACCAATTTGCAACATATTACAGTTTTAAAGTTTACAAGCTATGTGTATATGGATTAAAATCAAATCAAAATAAAACCAAAACACTCCCAAAAGTATAAGAAATTGTTTACTTCATTGACTCATTTATCAGCCTTCAGTCTTATTACTCTTTCCTCCTTTAACTGCTTTAGGCACTCCTCCAGGTTTTCCTAAACAAACAGAGTAAATGTTATAAGTAATTCGTAGTATAATATCCAAAAGCCTTTCCAGCTATTGGTCTCATCAGGATTTAGGGGCAGAGCCAGAAGTGAACTCAGATTTTAGTCTGCTACTGGTAATATCATACCATGCTCGTGAAATGAATTATCAAAATCTATCAAATTAGCATAGTAAAGATTTATTTAAATTCCACTTTTTCCAACATAAATTTGTGGCAGCCCATCATAAAAGGCATATGCGTATAACATAGCAAGTCAGAAATAAGAAGACCAAGAAAGAAAAATTCTATTTTTATTTGTGGGTCTCTTTATAGCAGGAAGTCCTATTAATGAACATGCTTAACATACCTGAATTGCATAACTGCAGATTCAAAAGCATGTTTTTAAAAAGTAATCACTTTTAAAGCAATTTACAGTCAAGCACTGTTCCTGGAGTTCCCTGGGTATCAAATAATCTAATCATCAAAACACTAAGAGGGGGCTTCCCTGCTGGCACAGTGGTTAAGAATCCGCCTGCCAGTGCAGGGGACACAGGTTTGAGCCCTAGGCCGGGAAGAACCCACATGCCGCGGAGCAACTAAGCCCGTGTGCCACGACTACTGAGCCTATGCTCTAGAACCCACGTGCCACAACTACTGAAGCCTGCGCGCTAGAGCCTGTGCTCCACAATAAGGGAAGCCATCGCGCCGCAACGAAGAGTAGCCCCCGGCTCGACGCAACTGGAGAAAGCCCCCGAGCAGCAACGAAGACCCAACGCGGCCCAAGATAAATAAATAAAATAAATTTATAAAACAAAAAACCCTACGATCACTAACTCCATGTTATTTTACAGATGAGGGAAACAGAGGCAGAGAAGTAGAGTAAGTAGAGCAGCACAGCCAAGGTCACACCACTAAGTAGCAGAGCCACACCGTGGACTCAGGAAGCTGGGTGCCATTCCTGCTCACAGAGGCGGTAGTCTTCCCATTCACCAAGGTCACTGAAATAAAATGAACACTGATAAACTCTACTAGGAGTTTTAGGAACTAAGACACTTTGGTCCGTGAAGTGGGGACACTGCTTGCAATAGGCAGAATTCTAACAGAGCCCCTAAGACTCCTACTTACTGAAGTACACAAACCTTCCACTTATCCAATCAAACTCTAAATCTAGGTGCTGTAGTGAAGGGATTTTGCAGATGGAATTAAGGTTCAAAATCAGTTGATTTTTTTAAGATAGGGAGATTATTCTAGGTGGATATGGCCTACTCAGGCACCCCATGAAAAGGACCTGAACTCTTCCTGAATTGAAGTACAAAAGGGACAAGAGGGAGACTCTCCATTGCTGGCTCTGAAGAAGTCAAATGCTGCAGCAGGGAAGGCAAGCGAGAGGCCTCTAGGAGCTGAGACTGTCCCCCGACTGACAGCCAGCAAGGAAATGGGGACCTCTGTCCTGCAACTGCAGAATCTGAATTATGCCAACAAGCCGAAGAAGCCTGGAGGCATTCTTTCCCAGAGCCTCTGGATGCTAACACAGCCTGACTGACATCTTGATTTCAGCTCTGTGACCCACACAAACTATGGTGAACATCCAACGTTTGGGGCTCAATGTCTTACACTTAAATTTCACGTGCTTTAACACTCTCAGGAGGGAACTCACATGTTCCCGTGTGTATCTGAGCAGGAAACCCGGTCACGCTGTGCCTGGACTTCTGACCTGCAGAACTGTGAGCTAGTCAAATAGGTACTGTTTTCAGTCAGTAAGAGTGTAGTAAAAGAATTAATATTCTACTCAACCTCCAGGTTCGTGAACAAAATAAATGACTGTCATTGTTTTAGGCCACTGTTTCGGGGTGGTTTCTTATGCAGCGATAAACAATCAGAATGCCTATACTTATGAAAACAGTACGGTATATTTATACCTTTTAACTGCTCTGAACAATCACTTAAAGAATGAGGAACTCTATTATATGCCATCATTGGGAGAGGAACTGGTATCACTTTCTGGAGAGTAGCTCTTGGTACCTAACAACAATCCTACATCAGGAGTTTACCCTAAGGAAATCAAAGATGTGGGCAAAGATTTATCTACCAACATGATGTCATAAGATTGTTTATAACCAAACCCTAGAAGAAAGCTAAGAGCCTCCAAATTGGGACTGGTTTAAACAAAAACAGCTCACCGTCTGAAGGAATGCGCTATGAAGCCACTAAGAAAAGAATGACAACAGGTGTCAACCAGAGTTAATGAATGGGCTTCAGGAGTTCTACATTCATAATGTATCTGTGCGTTTTTCCTGGGAGACGGTGCATAAGCTTAATCAAATTCTCTGATGTAGAAGAGTATTTAGTGACATGGCAAAATATTTTTGATACTTCTTTAAGACAAAAGAGCAGATTAGGTGTGTGTACATGCAGAGGTGCCTTTTATTTCCTTCAATGAGTTGTTCATTGTTTTCAAAAATTTGCTCAACGAACATATATTTTTATATTCAGATCATGTTTAAAAAACTGACAGTCTAAGAACTTCAAATTCTTTAATGTTTCATTACTAAAGCCAGCCAAGTTTTCAATGGGGAAAAAGGGGAAAAAATTGCAAAATTCCTCTACTTTCAATATAATGGTTCAATAAATCTTCAAAACCGATTTTAAAGAAATTCTAAACAAATAATCAAACAAACAAAAAAACCCTCACCACAGTCAGAGGAAAGTAGAGTAAAACATCCTGACTGGTTCTAAATAGCACATCAAAGTGCAATTACATGGAATAGTTTCTCCCTCTAATGGAGGGAATTAGTACACAGTATTAAATTTTTGTGAAAAACTGTGTCCTCTTACTACAAAGTATTCATAATTCATGTCCCTTACATGGAAATATGGAACCAAAAAAGTTAGAAAGTAAAATTGCTTGATATTCTATTACTTAAGTAAGACTAATGATAAGGCTTTGGAATAATTTTCCTTCCTGTCATCTGCTCTCCTTCCTCCCTTCTGTACACCGGCTAGGGTGATTTTTCTGGGACAAAGCTCCCATCGTATTGGATATCAAATTTTATGTTCACCTTTTCTCCATTTAACATTGAAATCAATCATTTCTCATATAATCAGGGGATTCATAACCTTGATTTTTTTGTGTGGGCTACAAAATATTCCACTGAGTGGGTTTACTGGTTAACCATTTTACACATTTAAATTCTTTCCAACTTTTCAATATTATCAGACAAAATAACCGTTTTTATGCATGAAGGTTTTTTTCCATATTGAGAATAACGTTCTTGCAATAAATCCATAAAAATGAGTTTCACGTCAAAGCAAATGAACATTTTTAAGGCTCTGAGATACCTATCTCCAAACTTCTTTCCAAAAGATGTCTGAGATTTTATACTGCCATCCATCAGCGATGTATCACTTGGTATATAACCTCTACTATAACTGTTGGCTTATTTCCTCACTTAGAGTGCAAGTTATCTGAAGATAGGGGGTGTATTTTATTAAGTGTTTATTCCCAGCACCTGTGCCTAGCACAACGTAGACGGTCAATAAATAATTGCTTAATAAGGAAAATCCCTGCCAATACAAGATGTACGTGTGTGAAAGACAGACTGTGTGCTTTTCTCTAACTGGACAGATGAAAACTTGTCATCTTCTTTAATGTGCAATTTTTTTGCTTATAATTAGTAATTAAATTTCTCTTTTAGATTGTATTGTAAAAATTCAGACTCTGAGGCAAATGGGCCTGGCACTACCCATTAGCTATATAACCTTGGACAAGTTCTATAACTCTAGGCCTCAACTTCCTCATCTATAAAATGGAGATAAGCTCCCACATCACAGAGCTCTTGTGAGGATTACATGAGTTAAAACACATATAAAATTAGAAGAGTGCTTGGTACACAGCGTATGTTCAGTTAAGGCTGAATGAATGAACATGTGAACGCAAGCAGTAGTGAAGGGCTTAAAATGAAATAGTCTCATCCCACTCCCACATCCAGCAGTCAAGAAGCGACCGATTCTTTACTCAGGTTTTTAATTGTAAAATACGATAATGTGTACTGAGAAGTGCTCAGGACAAAACTGTCAATGTGACAAATAAAAAAAGAATACTTACATAACCACTACTCGAATCTGAAAGTATTGATACTTGTCAGCATCTCAAAACCGCCCCCCCATATCCTTTTCTCATCACAATCTCCTTTCCTCTTTCAGGTTAAACACCATCCTCACTTCTTGACAATCATTTCCTTTAACCTGCATTCATCCCTAACAAAAGAGTTTAGTTTTGTCAACATCTACCTTTATGTAGAGGATCATAGTATATGAAGTCTTTTCTATCTTATTTCTTTCTCTCAACATTGGTTTAAAAAATTCACCCACATTGCTGCCTGTAGCTCTAGTGCATTCAATTTTATTGCTGGATAGTTTTCCCACTGTACGAATACACAAAATTTATTTAATTTTTGACTCTTAATAGACATTTGGTTTGTTTTCAGTTTGTGCTAATGCAAATCATGGACAGGAATCCTGCTGTACTGGTTATTCTGATGCATTTACACAGGGCGGGGGTGAGGGCTGCTGGCTCACAGGCTATTTATATACCTTCAGTTGATGGAGAGTGCTAAATGCTTTCCAAAGTAGTTGTGTCGATTTATACTCCAGTATAAACAGGGTAGAAGATTCCCATAGTACTCCAGGTCTACAATACCTGATACTACCACACTTTATTTATGTATTTGTCAAACTGATTGGCATGTAGTTTCATTGGTTTTGACTCACTTTTCTCTTATTACTTAATGAAGTCGTACACTTTTCTCTGTTTACTGGCTGTTTGGATTTCCTTTTGTATGACGTTTACGTCAACTATTGTTATTTTTTATTATTTTTAAATTATTATTTATTTTTGGCTGTGTTGGGTCTTTGTTGCTGCGTGCAGGTTTTCTCTAGTTGCGGCGAGCAGAGGCTACTCTTCATTGCAGTGGCTTCTCTTGTCGTGGAGCACAGGATCTAGGCACGCAGGCTTCAGTAGTTGTGGCACATGGGCTCGGTAGTTGTGGCTTGCAGGCTCTAGAGCACAGGCTCTGTAGTTGTGGCGCACAGGCTTCGTTGCTCCGCGGCACGTGGCACCTTCCCGGACCAGGGCTTGAACCCGTGTCCCCTGCCTTGGCAGGCAGATTCTTAACCACTGCGCCACCAGCGAGGTCCAACTATTGTTATTTTGAATTCTTCTCCATTTCCAAGTAACACTCTTACATGACTATTTTCTCACTAAATTGGAGGCATTATCTGTTCATTTCCTATTTTACTAAGTAAGGGTTTAGTTCCTTTACACTGTTTCCACACTGCTTAGTAAAGTTATGTCATCATTAGTTTTCCACTGCTCAGGATCTCTTTGACTTGTAGTGATATACTTAAAAACCTAAATTGTTGATCAACTATAAATTCTCTCAACGTCACGCTTTGTAAAATGAGGACATTCATACCATCTTTCCTTCTTTCTACCTCCTGTCTACCTTCCAGACCTAGCTTTTACATTGTCAAAGTTGAAATTTATATTCTGTTCTATGTGCAGTTAAGTCTTCTGTTATTTGAGAGTCAGTAGGGAGTAAGGTTTAAGAGAACAGGCAGAGAGCCTAAACTCAAAGCCTCGATCCAACCCTAAATTAGGTACAGCCTGGGCAAGTTCCTTCCCTGTTTTAGCTTCCTTTTCACAAAAGTGGGAATGCGGCTTCCCTGGTGGCGCGGTGGTTGAGAGTCCGCCTGCCGATGCAGGGGACACGGGTTCGTGCCCCGGTCCGGGAAGATGCTACCTCCCGCGGAGCGGCTAGGCCCATGAGCCATGGCCGCTGAGCCTGCACGTCCGGAGCCTGTGCTCCACAACGGGAGAGGCCGCAACAGTGAGAGGGCCGCGTACAGGAAGAAAAAAAAAAAAGTGGGAATGATATTAGCACCAACCTCATAAGGCTATTCAGAGGATTAAATGAGTTAATATATGCAAAAACACTTAGAGCCTAATATATACTAAGTACATACTAGTACACAATACATTTCAGTACATACCAAGTTAATACAAATACATACTAAGTATAGGTTAGTTATTTGTTATTACATGCAAGTTGACAATAAAACCGGCAAACGGAGACAGTATTGCCATTATTACAATTACATTAATATTGCCCACTGCAGATGTACTCTCTCTGTGTATAGACTACACCTCGTTCCATACTGTGTCAGTGTCACTGCCCTTGTGCAGGGTGACCACATACCCCAAGCCGCCTTGGGCTGTTCCAGTTTATACCTGTTGTCCTGATGTTACAGAATTAGAGCACCTCCTTACACTACTGAAGTGTTCTGGTGTGGACAACAAATTAGATAGGTGGTCATTACCCCTGTGTGTCACTGAAAAGGGGGACATCTATAGTGTCAAGTTTAAGTGGATTCATCTATAGTGTCAAGTTTAAGTGGTTAAAAATCAACCATAGCTTAGTTTGCTTCAGGTTTATGTCCGTATAGCCTTTTCTCCTCTGGAGTTCAAGTTCCTTCTCCTCTTCCTCTCCCTCCTCCCTTCCAACAGTGCCTAATAGCTAGTAAGTACAATATGCCTCAAGGTGTTTCTAAGCTCTCAATCACACAATCAATAGAAGTGTCTCCAATCTAGACTATCTGCTCTCTGCACTGAATCCCCTATTACCCTACTTCTTGGTTTATTGCCTCATATTGCTGGATTATTTCTATAAATAGCTTAAGGTGTAGCACAGGAGGTCAATTTTTCAAATATCTTTGTGTACAAAATATCTTCTTCAGCCTCCACTTATGACTGATAGTTTGGCTGGATACAAACCCCTAGGGTGAAAATTATGTGCCTGAAAAACTTTGGAGGTATCTTTCTAATGCCTTCCAGGATCCATGGTGCTGATGACAAGTATGATAAAGTCAGATTTTAACATTTTTTTTTAGGTGACCAGTACTTTTCTCTCTGGAATGGATGTATCCTCTCAGTATTTTATTGTATGTTAATTTATTTTTTCAGTATTTTAATGTTTCACAGTGAAGGATGCCTAGGTATGAGTCTATTCCTGTTTATCTTGCTCAAAAATTGAGTAACTATTTTCAATCTGAGGCCTGATGTCTACTTTCAGCTGTGGGGAATTTTGTTGCCCTTTGATAGCTTCCCTCCGTTTTTTTTCTGGGTCTGGAGTTTCCAATAGTAACATGTAGGATCTCCCAGATGCAGCCTCTCTAACATATTGCTATCACATTTTCCACTGTGTCTTTCTTTTTCATATACTGAGAAATTTTTAAAATTGCTCCTGAATTTATTTCAGCAACCGTATTTTCATTTTCAAGAGACCTCTCTTGCTTTCTGACCATTCTCTTTTTAATTAACACCCTAGTCTTATTTTATATTTGGTAGCTCTTTTTAAACCTCTCTCAGGATACTAATTAGGGATTTTTCTTAAATTATTTTGTTCCCTAAATTGTCCCTGGTCCTACCAGGATATGTTTTCACTCTTTTTTCCCCCTCTCTCATGTTGTAAGCTTTAGTCAACTATCAGGCAAATGACAGTTATTTTCTATTGAAGAATGAGTGCAGAAAGCTCCCTGAAGTCAATAACTGATTGGTTTCTTATGCAGGAAAAAGCGGGGAGTAACTGTAATAGGATCTCCCCCAAACACAATTTTCTAGGGTGTAAAAACTCACACTAGTTGCCCTAGTTCTCGCCAGTTTCACTGTTTTCAAAATGAAATCATCTCATTTCAGGAGTGTGAGGGTGGGGCTGGGAGTCCACTCCTCCAAACACAACCCTTCAATGAGCTCCCCTATTTCAGTCACACTTTTAACTAACTCCACCCTCTCTCCTACATGCCCATCTGAGCATGGGGCTACTTCTGCAGGTGGGGTCAGAATCCTCCTCAGTTGCAGGTGGTCGCTGTGCATATTCTAGGTGATGCTTTTCCTCTGTTCTACTGCTTCAGTTTCACACTCTTCCACTTGTCTTCCGTCTTTCAAAACTATGTTGAAATCTCTTGATTGTTGTGGGCTTATATACTTAAACACTTTGATACCATCATTGTAGTGTCTCGTCAAAATGGAGAAGAGCTAAAAGGGTTCTCAGTGCCTTCTGAATCTGCTATTCTGTGGTCCCAGTGTTTAAACTTCTTGGTCTTCCCCAGTGTCTATCATTGCTTTTAGAAATACAATCTCCTGGTCTACTCGTGAAGGAAATGAATACAACACATCTAAAATGACAAGGAATGCGGGTAGATGCTCTAGGGTCTTCTCATACTCTGCCATTTACTAATAAACCACTACGTGCTACAAATTGTAGTGCTCATTTATAAAACGAAAGGGGGTAACTCTACATGAACTATAGATTTCTCCTACTCTAACATTTCATAATTTTCTAAGTTCTTTTCTTAAAATTTCTCTATATTATCATTAATTTTAATTAAAAAAATAAAAATCTAACTTTCTCTTTTGAAAATCAAAGAGTTAATTCCCATAGTCCTACAATAATGGGATAATTAGTTGTGAAACCGGTCAAGTTTCATACGAAAAGAAAATCATATTAAATAATTTTAAAAAATTAAACATGGACTTTGTAGCACAAAGACAAGGTCCCCCCCAAATGGTGTTCCTTTATTTACTAGAAATGTTCAGCTCTGCATTAAAGTTGAAATAAAATAAATATATTATTTTTGAGGTGCAAAAATTTCTTATGAAAATCAATTTTTCTTTTCTGTCCATACAAACAAAAGTATGGAATGACATTAGAGGTCAGGTTTGTTTGGGAATATAATGTAGCTTCTTGATATTTTTTATTTTAGGAAAGGAGAATATCAAAATCAAAACTTTTTTCAACTTTACTTTTATTTAAAATGAGGCCATATTTTCCTCTTATTAAAACAGAGTTCAACTAGAACTGTCAATTTTCTCATCTGTAAAACAAGAACCCTGAATCAGCTGACTAGATTCATTCAGAACTCAATTTCTTTATCTTATGATCACTACGGTTCTCCCTAAATCTAATATACTAAGGTTCTAAGGAAAGGAAAATATATTACTAACGACATGTTTTGATTTTTATTTCTTAGAGTTCAAATGTCCACCATTCACCTTGGTCTAAGCTTAAGGAACCATTCAAGGGGATACAATGAAGATGGGAGGAGAAAACAGAACCCTCACACCAGCTGTGGCGTGTTGCAATCAGGCTGCTGTTTGAAAAATAATCTTCTCTATAGCTTTAAAGTGATAACTTTGTACCTGCAATGCTTCTTGTTTCAAACTGATTTTCTCTGGCTCTTCCTGAACACTTTCTGAGGAATCATCAACCTCTTCGATTTCTGAGGAGGAAGGACTCCCTACTGTCACAGTCACAGGAAATTCTGATGGACCTGAGTGTCACAAGAAGAAGATAGGAAACCACAGAGTTGTTAAACTAAAGTGCAAAGAAAGAAGACAAGATTGTATAAAAGACAACACAAGCCAGATACCAAATATCCAAATATTAGAGGACATTTAACAAAAGTGATCTGAGGTATCATTATTTATAAACGTCTCTCACTGCTCCATGGTCTAAAAGAGGCAATGACTAAGTAAAATTACAGGAACTTATCTTTGCTATGTTACTGTACAGACCTCTGTTGTACATGGTTAGGATTAGTAATGGGAATTGCCCATATTATTTTATTAAGTTTCTTTCACAGAAGCCAAGTGAAGATCCAAGGTAAACATTTTTTCTCAGATCAACTTTATACTGCAAATGAAAAATTTATTCTTCACCATCAGATACAAACAGTCTGGAAGAAAATGTAGTTTTACAGAGGAAAATACATCAGTAAAGGGACTGATAAAGAATCAGAAGAATAATCAGAAAGTCAACATATCTAAGCTGGGAATAATAGATGTTAGAATTTATAAAAGTAAATCACATACACATATATAACTAAAACTGACCCATCAGAAATTTCATCTTCTCATCACCCTTAAGCCAAAACTAGGGTAACAGTAATACAATTCTCCCATCAAGATTCACTGCCACTGCAATGCTGTTCAACTGGACATTTCCAAACATTTAAAACCTGGCCTGGCCACAACCCCATAAAAGTCTACAGATCATAAAGAAGTGTGCTGGGATTATATAACCACGCAGAAGACAAGTCACTAGGACATCATTTTGACAACAAGCAGCAAACCCTGCAGCATAGGAAAACCCTAACAGGAGAACGCGGTACACACCCCTCTCTCTGGGCATGCAAGGGCAGGACTGACACCCAAGATGCTCTTCTCTCAACCTCAGCAGTGGTGCCTTTCACAGAGCAACTATGCAGTCTCCCAGAACCACTGGGAAGGAGAATCTGATACTGACAGTATTAGCTTGCCATGAGGCCATAAGCTAGGGAGTGTGTGTGGCCTTGGTGAGAGAGCAGAGGTTTGGGAGATGTTGCTTTATATTGGCTTTCAGATCAGGAGTTTGTACACACAGCCTGCAAACAACGTTTCTTGCAAACATATGAACATTCTTGAGTATGAGAGCTCCATGTGAGGGGTCAGAAATGGCAGTCAAGTTCGTTTCACGGGTAACAGCTGATTTGCAGACTGGACAACAGGCTTCCTTGTTTACAGACAACCACAAGGCTGCCAGTTGTGTGCCAAATCCACACAACTACACCGTTGCACTGGGAGAGCGACCAAACATGTTTTACATGATTTATTTCAGAGAGGGAAATGCTTCTTGTAAGACTCTGTCCGTTTAAAAAGCAAGAATGACCATCTACCTTTCCCAGTTCAAGCCCTATATATCATAAATATGATAGCTAAACACCAGCAACTGATTACATACATCACGAGCTTTGATGAATGGAAAGCCCCTAAAAAGAAATCAACAAAACAAAGTTAGATCTTGATGTAAATACATCACCAGTTAAACCCAGTTAATACAACTATTTAGTATTATGTACAGTATCCATATAGAATTGTGTATAAAAATAAATAAGCTCAAAGCAAGGACCTGGAGGGCTCTGCTATGGAGAAAACTGAACATAATTCAGCCGGCTGGCTTGGTAATAACTCTCTGAACTGCTGAGAGGCCCCTTCAGTTCCTATGTTCAGGATGCTTGAGATTTCAGTCTCACTTCTTTAAATGGTGATATTAATCATTCTCTAATTTACCACCCTGTATGAGGAGGATGGACCTGAGATTAAGTGTCTCAGGAAGAAGATAGGAAACCACAGAGTTGTTAAAGTGCAAAGACTGGGGATTCAACACTATAGTTTATGCAACAGCAATTCACATCCCCATTTGGTCATATTCTTTCTACAAAACAAAAGATGCACTCACATGTATTAAAAGACAAAAATTAACTGCCATCTGTATCAATATGTTAATGTGCTTCAATCACATATGTTTTCATGAAAGTTTAAACATAAAATCACCTTTAAGATCTTGGCCATGTAATCTGCTCCCTGCCATGTCAAATTATACCCCGTGAAGTTTACTGTCTTAAGAGTGATAGAGTTCTTTATACCTTGACAAGTAACTAAAAGGAAAAAAAAAAACGACACACACAATAAGATGAAGAGCCTATACATTTGTCAATCTTCACTTATTTGCTTTTCTTGAGTCAGTTGGAGGTTTACAGCCACATTCTTAAAATCATTAACTACAATCTTCCCAAACAGGTAACTGATGAACTGATGCATTCTAAAACTTGTCAGTAACAAAGTGTTATTCCAGTTTACAGCAACAGTTTAATTCTATTCAGTACTAAAACTGAATACACTGGATACTGCAAACTTTCTTCCCAACCACTCAGTAAAGTACTACATACTTTTGAGACAAAGGAAAAAAAAGAAAAACCTAAAGAGCGTAAGACTTCCGATTTTCATTTCCAATGATACATGCCAATCTTGATGATCAATCAGCGATGTAAATGTCAACTATAAACCCAGTATTTTATTAGCTGCTATGCAGTACACTAGAGCAATAGAAGAGGGAGGACCTCAAACCCTCTGTTCCCTCAAATTGAAAGGCAGGCTTCCTTACCCCTTCAGACCACTACTGGACACAGGGAAGGCACACTAATGTTTCAGGACCCTAATCAAGAGTCACCTGCTTTGTGATTACTTCCATGACACACCCTCACCGACACCACTAAATTTGCTGCTCCTATGGGACGTTACGTGTATTTCCTATTTAAACACATACCACAGTGCATTATAATTATGATTGCAGATAGATGACTTTTTTGCCTTTTTTTTTTTTTTTTTTTTTTTTTTGCAGTACGTGGGCCTCTCACCGTTGTGTCCCCTCCCGTTGCGGAGCACAGGCTCCGGACGCACAGGCCCAGCAGCCACGGCTCACGGGCCCAGCCACCCTGCAGCATGCGGGATCCTCCTGGACCAGGGCACGAACCCGCGTCCCCTGCATTGGAAGGCAGACTCCCAACCACTGCGCCACCAGGGAAGCTCAACTTTTTTGCTCTTTACATCTTGCTATTTCCCTTCCCATAATATTTCTTGAAGAGAAACCATAAAAATATAAACAAACACAAAAAACAGAAAATATACAAAACATGTGGTTTGTGGCTTAACACAAACTTAAATAAGATTAATTCTGACAGTATCCAGCATGACAAACTTCCATGGTACAAATGAGAATGGACCAAGGTTTGAGCAGGTACAGGAGACAATCCAGGCATGAACAACACCAAGAAAAGGTAGACGGGAAAAGGTAGACAGACATGGTGAGTAGGAAATCACGAGACCAGTCCGATGGGAAGAGACTTAAACAAGACTGAAACTCACTTTCTAAACCTCCATCTCCAACTGGAGAATTCACAGGACACAGGTGCACCAAAGAAGCCAATTATTCAATCCCTTTAATGGGGAGGAACAGTTTAAACTTTTTTTGGTTTCGTTTGCCCCAAAAGCACCCCAAAAGCAACTATCAAATGTTGGGAGGACACAATGAAGGCTTACCTTTGTTAACATAGTTAAGTCTCTCTCTCTCACAACTAGCCCACTTAGCTCCACGTTCCTTAGCGCACCCGACGCACTTACACAGCATTTATGAGCTTTACACAACTGGAAGGTCACATCTTTATTCCATATCGCAGGAACACGACTTCTGTAAACTATATTTCTGTCACAACCTAAAGCAAAATTATTGTAAAATGAGTGATTTAAACCATACATTTTATCATCATTTAAAAGTATCTAAATAAAAACAAAAGCATCTGCTCTGTGCTAAGGATTAGAAAGGACTCCTGCCCTTAAAGCCTTCATTAAGGAGGGACATGTATAAACTCAAAATTTCAATCACATGAGATAAATAAACGTAACCTTTATACGCAGAGGTTCCTATGGAGGCAAAAAGTTATGTCTAAGTGATGGCTTCATGGTAACCCTGAAGTACAATCTAGAAAGATGAGGCTATGCAGAGTTGGAGTAGGAGGTGCATTAACTGCAGAAGGAACATCTGTGAAAACATACTCAAGCCTGACTCCTGCTGGGCACTGTAAATGCTGCAGGTGGGGATGACTATGGGCCAGGGGTCCAAGTACAAGTAGAGACAGAAATGAAAATAGAGATGTTGGCCGAAGCAAGCCTGGGAGAGAGCATGGCTTGTACCCCACAGGTGATGAGGCCTGGGGCTACCACTGGCTGAGTAAGGGTGCCTCCGCTGATTAGGAAAAGGCACCCCGCTGCTGAAGGACCAATTAGATTAAGGGAGTGATCACAAAAAGCTCCCCTTCTTCAGGGCAAAGAGCCCTATGAGGCTTGGCCAAACACAGTTCAGACTACACGCCTCTGTGCAGAGCACACGCTGGGCGGCTAGTATGCACTAACTCTGTGTGGGCAAGCCATTAGCAGCATTATTTTAAGCACATCTTTTTATGGTAGAAGATCACTCAACACGAGTAGGCAGATGAACTTAGAGGAACTGAACCAGGGGCTACAAAACCACCCAGGAGTTTCTGCCACAGTCTGGGCAAAATGTAATATGGATGAAGAAGCAAATTTAGGAGAAGGCCAAAATCTACAAGCTGGACCCATTGGATGGAAGACATAAAGCAAGTTCAGTGAAGGAACTCTGAAGAGAATGGGCTCTACAATAAATTTTTCTTACATTCAATGTAAAATATTAGGCAAAATTAAGTACCGTGGCCTTTCCGGTCCCTTCCAGCTCTAATTTCTTTTGATTTCTAACTTACTACTCTGGTTAAGTAAAGTCCCTTCAGAGGTACAGAACACTTCTTATACCTGAATGGGATGCAAAGAATAATCTGACTTCTCTTCACCAGGGGATGAGCTGAACTGTCGTTGCAGAAGAGATAACAGATTGTGTGAACCCCAGATCCTAGAAACGGGCCAGGCACATGATAAGTATTCAGCTTTTCGAAAACAAATGAACAATCATTTCCTCTCCTAGATCTTCACACCCTTCCTCTGCTGGCTACTTTCTCTCAGCTTATAAACATCCTCAAATATACCCACTTAAAAAACTCTCAGACCTATGATTCTTTGGATATTCTTGTGGATAACCTAAGTCTCTACCCTGCCTTCAAACACCTGTCCTCCCAAAAGCGCACATCTGTACCTTGGGCCCAGACCTGTCTACCAGGCCCCTCTAAAGCACTGAAGATGAAGTAAGATCCTCTCGCCACCCCCAATCCCTTTCTACTGTGCTCTGTATCTCTCAAAAAGATGCAGCTGTAAACTGTCACCCACGCTTGCTGCCCTCCCTTTTCTAACTGGTCACCAGGCCTCACCCATTCTCTCTCAGATCTGCAAAACCCGGTCCCACCTTTTATAACTTAAGTGGGACCCTTAGATTACAATTCACCCTGCACCCATGTGGACCTCCTTCCACATGGAGGTCCAAGTGAGCCTCTAAACCAGAATTCCATTTCACTGTTCTTTGGTGTTTCCCGCAGCCTTCAGGATAAACATCCAAACTTCTGACAGGACAAACAAGGCGCCTTTCTGTTGGGCCCCACTAAGTTTTCAGTATCAACTCTCATTTCTCTCCCAAACCCTGAGTTCCAGTCCTGTATATTAGTTTTGCTATATTTTCTTACATTTCTCAAACTTCAACACACACTGCTTTCTCCTGCCACCCCAGGAGCTTCTACATATCCTTAGAAAGGATGGCACTTCCTCCAAGAATCCTACCCTGAACTTTCCCTTCCAAGTTTCTGTGCTCTGCAAAGGGGAAGGATGGTGGGGAGGGATACATTAGGAGTTTGGCATTAACATATACACACGACTATATATAAAATAATCAATAAGGACCTACTGCATAGCACAGGGACCTCTACTCCACACACTGTTACAAACTGTACGGGAAAAGAATCTGAAAAGGAATGGATATATGTATAACTGAATCACTTTACTGTACACCTGAAACTAACACAATATTGTAAATCAACTATCCTCCAATATAGAATAAAAATTAAATTAAAGAAAAAGAGAGATTCTGTGCTCTGTAGCAGCAGAACTCACTTCTTCCAGAGCACTGACTCCTGTGCTTGTGTTTACTTGCTGCCCAGTAGAAGGGAAGATTACCTAGGGCAGAAGCATCGTCTCCAGCAGCCCTTGGTTCTGACAACTCATTCATGTGCCAGGATACTTTACACACATAACCTGCTTAATTAATTCTAAGAACCCACAGAAAGAGTGGTTTTTAATGTCATTTTACAAGTGTGGGGGTTGTAGTGCAAAAGAAACCTGTCCAGGCCACAGAGAGCATCAGCCCTGTAATTCAAACCCTAAGCTGCCTTGACACCGGTGCTCTTTCCACTATATATGATACACCTATTGAAAAAAAATTTTTTTTTCCTGAGCCCTGTTGGAATGGAAAGGAAATGAAGCTGCGATATATCCATTTCCTAATCGCTTTGGTGTGTACCAGGCAAAGTCATTCAACAGACCAGGTAACATCCGTGCAACAATTAACGATGCTCCAAACTGTGCTAAGTGTTCTACTTTGTAGAGTCTAGAAGCATTAACACAGTGCATCCTTGTAACCACCACGGAGGCTGGGTCCTGTTAAGCCCATGCTACAGATGAGAACACTGAGACCTTGAAGCCTTAAGGCACTCGGCCGGGGTCACCGAGCTGGCAGGAGTCCTAGGCCGCACGCCCCGTCTAGTGCACGCACACCCGGGCACTGCGCACCGGTTCTAGTGCCCACCCTCCACCTTTAACCATTTAATACCCCGCTTCTCAGCGCCCACACGAGGGCCCCTGGAAGCGGGAAGTACAAACCTGTCTCGACAAGCCGTGGCTGGAAGAAGCTCTGGATACATATCAGGGGCAGAGGGTGCTCAGGAGCGGCGCCCAGTCTACCCCGCGGAGGCGGTCGGCATTAAGTCCAGCAGGCCCTCCCTCAGGGAAGGCCGCACGGAGGGCAGAGGCACCGAGTCCTGCAGCGCGCACAGGTCCTCAGAGCGCGAGAAGGAGTCGGCCGCGCTGTCCGGGCGCAGCTTCACCGAGTGATCAGGGCCTGAGCGCGGCCTCGGGGACTCTGGCTGCAGACAGGATGCCCACATTCGCCTGGGGGCCCCGGCTCGCCTCCCGGCCCCTCGGGCGCCCACCGCCCGAGGGCTGCGGCCCCGCACCGTGCGCAGGACCGGAGTCGCAGCCAGAAGACATAGGGCCATGGGCCCCAGCTAGGCCGGGCCCTCCATGCCGCGCTCCGGAGCCCACGCGCGGCCTGGTGTTGGCGCGGGCATCAACGCCCTCCCGAGCCGCGGGGTTGCGGTTTAAGCCTCCGGGCGGGGCCCGTGGGGGCGGGGCTCGAGGACTTCCGCGCGCTCGCCGTGCGTCCGCACGCAGACCCGCCTCCCAAGACGACGCGGCCTGAGGAGCAGCACGGAGACCCGCCTCCATGATGATGCGGCCTGAAGAGCGTGGCGGCAGCTTCGAGACTACGGCAGCGCGAAAGGTAGGCGGTGTGGAGGGTTTGGGGTACGTTTGCTGACTGATCCAAACAAAAGTGAGACATGGTTGTATCAGCGCATTTTAAAAGTAGTTAAACTCCCGCTAAGTGTCTGTGCTCGCCCCGCCCAGGAGAGAGCTTGAACTCCCTGAGGGACACAGGAAAGGCTGAGTGAACGTCTGCCTGTGGTCCCTTACCTGGTGCACGGGTGTGTGAATTTCTGCGGAGAGCTCTTAATTTCTGTCGTTTCTGCTGACTTGACACGGTGGTTGGCAAGCGGTGACATATTCCGTGCATTCAGGACATGATCGTGGTTCCTAATAATCACTTTGTTTTGTCCTGACATCTCCACAGAGAATTTACTACTGAATATCCACTTTAGAGAAGAGAAACTGAGGCGTAGGAAGTGAAGTGACTGAGTAAGAGGAAGGACTCAGACAATTGGTGTTAGTAAATTAACCCTGCAAGGAGGCCGTTAGCCTGCGGTGGCTCTAGTGATGCGGGCGCCCACTTAAACCAACCAAAATCTAAGCCTGTCAGCGCCTCAGGGTGACGAACACCGCTGAGGACACCCAGTCACAAACCACCAACTAGGCGTTAAAGCCATAGCAAATCACTCGTTTCCTTGCTTTGCTTCTGCCCTTTTAAAATAAACATCTCTGCAGCTCCTGTGGCTGGAGTGCTCCTCACCTCTTCCGCTTTGTGCTGCCTGAATTGAATCTATTTTTGCGCACATAAAATGTTAAAATTTTAAATATGCCTCAGTTTGTCTTGTAAGATTGGCCGTAGAAGTTGGATTTGTGTCCAGTTTCTAGAGCAGTGGTCGTCCTCTGGTCAGGCCTTAGGCGTTACGTGTACAACGTTCCTCTTCTACCACCACCTTCTGGATGCCTCCACCCGTACTACCAGCTCCCGCGCATCAGATCCCCTAGATGTGGTCAGCAATGGCTTTTATATGCAGCGTGCTCACATTATAACATCGCAGACACTCCTCCGTCCTCTAGCCAGCGTGTGAAGTGAAACATTACCATTCCTGTTGAAGAGTCTCTGGTGTGACCACTTTCCCAGACACAGCCACTCCCCAGCTGACCCTGGGTAACCACTCTTCTGAACTTGGTCTCCATCACTGGCATGGATGTCTTTCTATGTAGGCTACATTTTTAAGTATTTTTAAGCTGCATATCATACTCTATTTTGTTTTCTCTTGTTACTTGCTTTATTTAGTGTTATCTTTGCTAGGTTCATCCATGCTGACACGTAAAGTTCTGTCTAGTTCATGTACTTTCCTCGCTACGTAGGATTCCCATATAGGGAAATACAATAATTTATATGTGCATTTTCCTGTTGATGGACATTTAAATTGTTTCGAATTTTAAGTATGATTTCTTTTTAAAAAAAATTTTATATACTTTTTAAAGGTTACTTTACATTTACAGTTACTACAAAATATTGGCTATATTCCCTGTGTTGTACAATACATCCTTGAGCCTGTCGTACACCCAGTAGTTTACATCTCTCACTTCCCCACCCCTGTATTGCCCCCTCCTCCCCCTCCGCACTGGCAACCATTAGTTTGTTCTCTATATCGGTGACTCTCCTTCTTTTTTGTTATATTCGTTCAATTGTTGTATGTTTTAGATTCCATTTATAGGTGATATCCTACAGTGTTTCAGAATTCAAAAGACTCTCACGACAGAAGCCAAAAGGTAAGAGCCATTTTACATTGATAAAAGCATTTTAACTATGTAGAAGCAGAAAATGAAAAGAAAGAACTTTGCATTACATTTAATAAAAGCTTAGGGAGATCTTTGTGGTATATTAGTGAACTTATTTGTGGAAATTTAGCCATGTACATTGTGTTGGAGAGGCACCAAGAGTTCAAGGACTCTCACAATTTGAGTACACAATTGCCTTACTTGTAGGCATGGTGGCATCCATTTACATAACAATGATTTGGAGGATGTTGTGTTAGTCAGCTCTTGCTGTGATAATGCTTTGGAACAAATCGACCCAAAACTCAGTTCCATAAACAAGAATTTATTTTTCTTGGACCTATTGGCTAGCTGCAGTGGCTCTCTTTTAGACCTCTAGATGGCTGGTTTTGCCCCGTGTTTTGGGTCAGTTTGAGGTCTGTAACACACATGTTCCTCTGGAGCCCAACTGTGAGGCCGCAGCTCCCAGGCCCTGTCTTCTCACAAAGTTCACTGAAACATAAGAGGTGAGCCCAACTGCACAAGCCCATTTAAGGCCTCTGCTGCTCATTGAAGGCCATCATGTCTGCTCACACTTCATTGGCCAAAACATGTCACAGATCTAAGCTGTATTTAGAATATGTGTATTTGTTTAAAGTTGGGTGCCCTCACAGAAGAATATTGCCTTTTGGACAGTGTTACCTTAGCATTTTCATTGGCATTTGCAAACGTGATAAACGCCGTGTGCACTTTTTCACCTTTGAGAACTTTTTGAAATTGTAGGACCATTTCTATTGGAAAAGAGGAAGGTACACTTTAGAACTCAACTCTAGTTATGGCATTGTTGGGAGAAGAATTATTGAGATAAGGTCAATACAAGTGAAAGATTTGGGATCACATATTCATCATTAACATTAGCATTCTACAGAACATTCCTAGAGAATTGTGATGCTTGCTTTATGTGATTTCTATCATAAATCATTAGAATTTGACCAAGACACTTCAGTGAAACATACATCATACAGCACATCGCATTTTAGTTTTTCCTACCACTCCACAACTTATCATCAATACTTCACCATAACTCAGAAACAGAAACAGAAACTGAGTGAGTTCATTGTTAGCAGACGGGCTTCACAAGCAATACTAGTGGAAGTTCTTCAAATGATAGCAGACAGTAACTCAAGCCATACAAACAAAACAAAGAATGCTGACTAGAGCAGTTGTGTAGGGAATTATAAAAGATACTGTAATTTCAAATTTCTTCTCCTTTCTTCTCTTAACTAATTTAAAAAGTAACTGCCTAAACAATATGACTATGTTTGGACTGTTCTCTATATAACATAAAGAAATATCATATATTTGATGATATGGCACAACGAAGGCAGTGAGAACAAAGCTGTGTTAGAATAAAAATGACAGTAGATCATAAGCTGATTCCGCAGGAAGAAAGGAAGAGAACCAGAAATGGTAAATAGATTAACCCGACAAACTCAAAAATATTTATTTGCTCAACTTTCTTCTCTAAGCTCCTTGAAAAAATAAGCTTGTGAGAAGTAATAATTATAATAATATGTTGTTAAGTATGTAACATATATAAATGTAATAAAAACAAAAAAGAGGGGAAGGCATACAGCTCTATAAAAGTACAGTTTCTGTTTCTATCTGGAATGAACCTAGTAAAAATCTGAAGAGATTCTGAGATGTATTTCATAAGCCCTAGTGCAGCCATTAGTCAAACAATGTGGTTAAAAATCATTAAAGGAATTACATGTTACAGTAGAAAATATCTACTTACTGTAAAAGGAAAATGGAGGAACAAGAACAATAACAAAAAAACAAAAACATGAGACATGTAGAAAACCAAAGGTAAAATGATAGACATAAATAAATCCTACCATATCAATAATAAAAACTAAATGTAAATGAATTAAACAGTACAATCAAAAGGCAGATATTGTCGAACTGGGTATTAAAAAATGTTTTCTATAGGAGACACTGCTTGGATTCAAAAGTCTAATGTGTACAAAGTAAAAGGATGAAAAAATATACATCATGCAAATAGCAACCATAAGCATTGTTGAAGTGGCTATACTAATACCAGAAAAAATAGACTTTAAAACAAACAAAAAAGTTACTAGATATGAAAAGGGACATTTTATGATAAAGAAAGGAGAGATACAAAAATCTTTAACATATTTGCCCTGAATACGGTAAAACCAAAATACATGAAGAAGAAAATACCAAAATCCATGAAGAATTGAAGGAACAAATAGATAATTGCACAACATTAGGTAGAGGCTTCAATACTCCACAGTCAATAATGGATAGAACAGTTAGGCAGAAGATCAACAATGATATAGAAGACTTGGACAAGACTATGAATTAACAAGACCTAATAAATGTTTACAGAACACTCAACCAAACAGTAAAATACTCATCCTGCTCAACTACATGTGAAACGTTTTCCAGCATAGATGACATGCTAGGCTGTAAGAGAAGAGATTGAAACCCATATACATTGCTGGTGGGAATGTAAAATGGTGCGGCCATTTTACAAAACAGCTTGAGAGTTCCTGCAAGTGTTAAACATAGAGTTACCCTATGACCCAGCAGTTCCACTACTAAATATATACCTAAGAGAAATAAAAACTTATGTCTGCACAAAAGCTTGTACGTGAATGTTCATAGAAATATATTTCTAACAACAAAAGGTGGAAATAATTCAAATGACAACCGGATAAATGAATAACCAAAATGTGGAATATCCATACAATAGAATAGCATTCAGCTATAGAAAGGAATGATCTACTGATCCATGTTACAACATGGATGAACCATGAAAGCATTATGTAAAGTAAAAGCAGCCACTCACAAAAGATCACATATTGTACGGTCCCATTTATATGAAATGCCCAGAATAGCAAATCTGTAGAGACAGGAAGTAGATGAGTGGTTGCCTAGGGCTGAGAGGGTTGAGGAGATTGAAAAAAGCTTGTTCATGTGTAATGGGTTTTTAGTGGGGGGACAGAAATCTAAAATTGGATTGTTGTGATGCTTACACAAGTCTTTTAGTGGTTACACTGAGAACCACTGAATTGTATACATTAAAGTGTTGAAATTATGGTATGTAAATTCCATCCCAATAAAGCTATTAAAATTATGATAATTTTATATTTATAAATTTGAAAATTCATTGAAAATTCTTTAAAAATGCAAGCTAACAAGACTAACCCAAGAGAGAAAAAATATCTCAAAAACCTATATCTACTGCAAAAGTTGTTTGTATAATTAAGTACCTTTACAGAAAATGATTTCCAGGGATAAATGGCTTTCCAAGTAAATTGTTCCAAATATTTAGGGAAGAAATATTGGTAATCTTACATAAAAATCTTCCAGGAAACAGAAAAGTATATATTGCTCAAAATATTTATAAGGCCAACATAAGCTTCAGATCAAAACTAAAAAGAATATTACAAGAGTAGAATCACAGGCCAGTTTCTCTTTTGAACATGCATGCAAAATGTGTAAACGGAAGCACAAACCGTATCTATGGTATGTAAAACAATCATATATAACAATCAAAGTAGCTTTATTCTAGTAATGCAAGGTTGGTTTAATGTTCAAACACGAAACTGATCCCAGGAATGAATTAGAGTGGGAAAACAGTCATTTAAAACAGAAGTCTTGGGACTTCCCTGGTGGTCCAGTGGTTAGAACTTGGCGCTTTCACTGCTGGGGCCCTGGGGTCCAATTCCCGGTCAGGGAACTAAGATCCTGCAAGCCATGAGGCAGGGCCCCCCCGCCCAAAAAAAAGGAAAAAAAGAAGACTTAACCAGGAGAAGCACAAGATCGAATAAACATAAAAGATAACAGCTTATGAAAAGTAGGTGAAGATTATGGAATATTCTAAAATTTTAAAACAAAAAGAAGCATTTAAAGATTCAAGAGGATGTGACAAATATTGTACATAGGCAAAAAATAAAATAAAATAAAATATACGGATGATGGGAGCCCAAAAATCCAGATGCCCATGTCCTGTCTCTGAAGATTCTCATTCAATGGGTTATGGATTTCCTCTATGTTTAAAAACCTACAGGTGTTATAAAGCAGAAACTAACACACCATTGTAAAGCAATTATACTCCAATAAAGATGTTAAAACACAACCAAACAAACCTACAGGTGATTCTGATATGATTCACAGACAATGTAAAGCTTCTGCTTTACAGGAAATAATACCAGATTATTTTGTTATTTTATAGTTACATTAACAGATTGTACTACTGTCCGGTAAGTCTGATGTCAAAATGCACTCCCCACTAGGGATATAAAAGGAACTAATAGTCTGTACGGCTACTTGGTGGCAGCATGCATGTATTGCCAGGGCAATTATTGTAGGAATCCAAATGAGTAGAACATTTTAGAATTGGAAGACTACATACAGATCATCTAGTCAAGCTTCCAACTATTATAGTTGTGAAAACTAAGGCCCATATAAAAGAAATGATTTATCTCCAAAGAGCGTTAGTGAAAGAGTATGAAATTAAAAATATCTCTGAACTTTTAATTTCGTGCTGTTTTTATTAATCTCATGTATTAGCTTAAACTTCAGTGTGACAGATTTGGGATTGAATTCATGCTCAGCTTTACTGATTGCGTGCCTTTTAGTAAGTTACTAAAACCCTTTTTTTTTTTTTAAAGTAGATTTATTTATTTATTTTTGGCTGCGTTGGCTCTTCCTTGCCATGCGCGGGCTTTCTCTAGTTGCGGTGAGCAGGTGCTACTCTTTCTTACGGTGCGTGGGCTTCTCATTGTGGTGGCTTCCCTTTGTTGCTGAGCGCGGGGTCTAGGTGTGTGGTCTTCAGTAGTTGTGGTTCACGGGCTCTAGAGTGCAGGCTCAGTAGTTGTGGCGCATGATCTTAGTTGCTCCGTGGCATGTGGGAGCTTCCCGGACCAGGGCTCAAACCCGCGTCCCCTGCACTGGCGGGCAGATTCTTAACCTCTGCGCCACCAGGGAAGCCCTACGAAAACACTTTTAACTTCACTTTTCACATATGTAAAATGGTGAGCCTTGGCTGATACAGAATATGAGATAACCTAGCACTGTTCTTAACACATACACGTAGTTAACATTTTTTGGCTCTCATCCCTCTTAAACAACCTCTATCCTCTTGACAATGAAGGTGTGTTTCAGCTAGCAAAGCACCCTAGAGCTGAACACATTCTGGCAGGAGATATAGGATTCTTTTTCTTACTGGTGGTTCTTTATACCTGATATTTGAACTGCACTGAAACATGAACATCTCTTGTTTATACTGTATTAATGGATTTGATAGATGATTTTTAAAAAGTAATATGCAGGAAAAGAAAAGTAATATGCAGGAATTGAGCTGCCTTACTCTCAAGAAATATAATTCGATAGTGGTGGTAAAACGATAAACAGTGTTTGCACAGGGAGTCCATATTGGATGTGAACTACCTGTACTCCCATTCGTCTATTAAGAATAAATAGAATCCTTTCAAAATCTGTTTTAAAGCGCAGTTATTTCCTTCTGACTCACTTAAGTTACCTGCAAGAAAAAGACAATCTCCTGAATCCTTGCTTAAAAGGCTTTTAATATAAAGCAGATAATTTTTTGCAACATTTCCCAAACTTTTCATTATCAAATTGGCTGAGGCTTCTTAACAATTATCATTTCACAACAATATCTCCATTTTCACCTTTTTAAAGAATTGCCCTCGTAGATGTGCCCTTAAAACAGAGCTTCACTCTCAACATATTTTAAGTTTTGTATTCAAACAGTATGAAGAAAACAGGATCAGGGAATTCAGCCATAAAAGTGAATGGATTACTGATACATGCTACATCATGGATGCAACTAAGTGAAAGAAGTCAGGCGCGAAAGGCTCTATATTGTATGGTTCCATTTATATGAAATGTCCAGCAGTGCCAAATCCATACACACGGAAAATATTATACATTAGTTGTTGCCAGGGGTTTGGAAGAGAGGGAAATAGGGAATGACTCCTCAAAATGGGTGTATATTTCCTCTTGGGGTGATGAAAATATTTTGTAGTTGGACAGTGGTGATAGTTGCACAACATTCTGACAGTAGTAAATTCCACTGAATGGTACAGTGAATTGTAAAATGATCAAAATGGTGGATTTTGTGTTCATTTTACTACAATAAAAAGGAGAAAGAATTAGGGAAAGACTTAGAGTATGGGAAACTAAGGTGAACTGGTCAAGAAAAAGACAGCTCTACTGTTCAGTGTTCTCTCAGCTCTCCCAGTGCATTGATCCTCAGCAAAAAGTAGCCTGAACTTGTCGATGATAGTCATTCAACACAGTCCAGGGAAAAGTAAATAAAATAAAACCCAACTCTTCTTCTTTAGCACATCTATGAAAGGTTAACTTGCTGCTCAGCCACGTGGACATTCATGAAGACGTTTTACTTTAGGTGTCCTCTACTTCAGTACTTTACTCACAGCTCATTCACACATGTAGGCAACAGCATTCCTTAATTTGATGGAATCTGCAGTGCTGGTTGTGATCAGTCTCATGAAAAGAAAAGGAAGGAGGAAAAAGCCTCCACATTGACTTGGTGGCCTTGACGAAATGGATGCAGAAGACAGCTTGAGTGTCAAACTGGAAACTGTTATTTTCCTTTTCCTTTTCTTTTAATCTTTCCTATCAGGTCGTCTGCCCACTTCCCACCCCCTTCTCTCAAACAGGAAAGACACTAATTAGCTGCTTTTTTGTGTTTTTGGTAAAACACCTATTGTTTTGCGTTTCTTGTTGTTCGGTGAACATTATTGTTTTTACTGCCAAATGAGCTTCAGTGGTTGATGTAGGGGGTCTCTTGGGAACTTAACTTTTTCCAGTTTAAGTGGAAAAGCTTTTTTGTTTGAATTGGCTTTTACTGGGTGCTTCAAGGTTTGCTCTTGGCTCTTTGAAGGGGGACTGAATAGCACTGTGTTTCCTTTGAGGTTCCAATGAATAAAGGATCCTATGTACTGGGCACTTTTTGTTGATTTTGCTGTGTGTCCTATCTAATAGCCAGAGGCAGATTCCAGGAAAATAACATATAAATGAATATAAGTAATCTAATATTTTTACAATTTGCTTTGGCCATACTCCTGCTCTTATTCTACTTGTAGCAGATGGCTTTAAAGAGTATTAGCTATGTATATATTAAAAATAATAAAAATATACCAATATTAAATATTATATTGATGTATAAATGTAATATACTAATATTTATATTAATGTATAACAATTATGTATATTAATATATATTTTTGCCTAGCATATATTATATACAACATACATGAGTAATGAAATGTATTTATATGGTTAATATGTTCGTAATATTAATATGATATATCCTGTAATATTGATTATAAAACAATTATATCATAATATATAAATATATAATTATTATCTGATATAATACACTATAGTTAATATATTCTATATAACACAATATATAATGTATTAGTATAAGATAATTGTATTATATAATATAAATATAATACATATATAAAACTATATATCTTTTAGTTATACATTACAGATACGAGTATGTATAGCTATTTATAATTTTATTTACATAGGAATCTGGTCATCATAACAATTGATGTAAAACTATGCAATATTTTCAATCAAATGGGCCTTAACCTCACTACCTACACACGACTACTTTTAAAATCTTGAACCCTGTCTAACTCATGCTTCCATATCTCTCAACCTGCTTTTCTACACATGCACGTAGACACACATTTATACACGATATATATGTATACTACCACTTTTCAGTTCAATGTATATAAAATGTATAATGATATTCCTGTGTATGTATACAAATATAAATCAAAAATATGTGTATAGGTATGTATTTCATGTTTATATAAATATATCATACAAATAATGTATGTGTATATAAACACATGACTGTATACATACATACACAGAAATACACTTATTTAAACAAAAGGGACCTAAATAAACATAGTTCTCTAAGAATAAAAATGTATGTCTCACTGTTTCAATAACAGTTTATAGTTTTCTACTGTATGTGCTTCTACAATTGTTATAAACAATTTCCATTTTTGTTGAATGTTTTAATATTTTGCCTTTTTTTTTTTATGGTACGCGGGCCTCTCACTGTTGTGGCCTCTCCCATTGCGGAGCACAGGCTCCAGACGTGCAGGCTCAGCGGCCATGGCTCACGGGCCCAGCCGCTCCGCGGCATGTGGGATCTTCCTGGACCGGGGCACAAACCCGTGTCCCCTGTATCGGCAGGTGGACTCTCAACCACTGCGCCACCAGGTAAGCCCAATTTTTTGCCATTATTAATGAAGTTCTGAAGAATACTGTGTGCAAGATTACTTGAAAAACTCTCCTAAAAGAAAAGGGTTAGGTATGCTAGGTTAAATGTACACAACTTATTTTTAAGTGCGTGGTTGATTTTGGAAGTGTGCCGTCAAAATTTCCAGGACCCATGAAGGAAGGGTGGTACATGTGTGAGAGTGATAGCTCTATTAAGAGTGGATTGAAGATCTTGATAGCTTAGAACAGAAGCTGGAAATCCTGTTTTTATGGAGCCAAATGGCAAATATTTTAGGCTTTGTAGACCAAAGAGGCAAAATTGAGGATATTATTTAGGTACTTAGGTAACCATTTAAAATGTTACCAGTTAAAACGTGAAAATTATTCATAGCTCATAGGCCATAAAAAATAGGCAGCTGTCTGGATTTGGAATACAGGCCGTAGTTGAATGACACACCTGGTATAGAGACTTGTTTTTAAATGGCCATGACCACATGGGAGGCAGGAGGTAAGACTCCATCCCTACTAGATGGGAAGTTAGAACTAAACCTACCTATCCCTAGCTTCACCTTTAATGAAAGGGTGGGCCAGGAGAAAAAAGTATCTGCTGGCAAAGGGAGACTAAGAGCAAATTCTCTTGGCCTCTGCTCTGGGTAGGAGACAGGTAGGAAATCTTGAGAATTCTGAACCGCAGATCTGTCTTCACAGTGTTTGGGTTGCAAATTTATTTGCGGTCTTGCAAACAGAAGCTAAGAAATTAACTTAAAATGCTCCCAAATCGGTGGTATTCCAAACACAAAACTAAACCCTTTCTGGAGAGGTAGACCTTCAACACAGGCCTACAGCGTTCCCACAGATAAAGTTTAGCTAAAGGTGAGCTCATGATCTAAATTTACACAATCATGAAGAAATCAGCTACAAGTGGATAGAATCAGCAAAAACAATCAATACCAGAATTAGATTCCCAAGGCCAATCATCAGGTGTTGGAATAATCAGGTGCCAGGCAGAAAATATACATAAAACTAGAACTGAAACAAGGAGCAAGGATGTTTTAAAAGACTGGGTAGGACCTTTAAAACATTTTTAAAGTACATGTCATTGATAAAGCTAAAAACTCGAAGGTCGTGTAATACAGCAGATTAATCGTGGAGAAGAGTTGAAATTATGCTGTTTTTTAAAATATGGCAGATCAGATTTCCTGCCTAGTTACATAAGTTGATTTATCTTAAGAAAATACACAGTATTTTAAAGACTTATTGGCTGTAAAATAAGTTAAGGGTATTTCAAAGGGCTTCTCTGCAAAGAAAAGTGAGAAGTAGCAAAACACAGAAAGTCGAGGGGAAAAAATGTCAATATATACATTGCTATAGGGTGAACTAAACCTTAGGCCAGCAACTATGAGGAAGAGCTGACCCTAAGCTGGAATCTTCAAAAAGTTCAACTATTTATAACTAAAAAGATTTATTAAAATTAATAATCAAGTGTTTTAATTAACATCAGAAGAGTAAAACAATAAACCCTGAGAACATAGAAAAAATAGACAATAAAGATATGAGCAGAACTTAATAAAACAGAAAAAAGTATAAAATTGAGGTGATTTAGTAAGTCAAAAGAATATTCTTTGAAAAGATTTAGAAAAACACAATTTGATTAAGCAAAACAAAAACGTAACTAAATACTGTACAGAAAGAATCAGGACAATGTTATAGCAGAGAGTACAAACAGAGAATATATGAAATGCCAGTAAATTTGAACATTTCTGTAAAGTGGACAATTTCCTAGCTCCTAAAGTTTACCAAAACTGACACAAGAGGAAATTTGTAGCTGGAGTTCTTGCACCAGTAAAGGAATTAAGTCAATAGTTTACAAGCTTTCACCAAGAAAATACCAGACCCGGCCAGATCATTTGGGAGGTGAATTCTGTCCAACTTCTATTAAACAGATAACATCAATATTAACAAAGAAAAACTTCTAGAGAGTAGCAAAGGAAGAATGCTCCTTTATTCATCTTATGAAGTCTATGTAATCCTAATAATGAAAATAGGTTAGGACTGTAAGGAAAAAGAAAATTACAGGTCAAATTTACTTGTAAATATAAAAGCAAAAATTTTAAACTATGCTATTAGCTACCCAAGTTCACTAGAGTAAGAAAAAGCATGAGCAAGTTAGGTCATCCAATGAATGAAAAGGTAGTTTAATGTCAAGAATATATATCAATAGATTGAAATCACCACATTTTATTTCTTTCATCTGTCTCTTTAAAAAATTGGTAAGTACTTATATTGATCTCTCTTGTACTAGGCACTGTGCTAAGTCACTTACATATTTACTCCTTTAAACCTTCTATCATCCCTGGGGGAAAGTTCTATTTTGCTTCCATTTCTTAGCTAAGACTCTAACCCCCAGGAAAGTAAAGCAACATTTGGAAGTTTTTGTGGATGGTCAGTGACGGGACCAGTACAGGAACATCCAAAGTCTGTGCTTGGAAGCAGTGCCCCATGTTGACACTCACATCACAAATGAAAGGAAAGGAACCATGCACTTACCATATAGATTAAATCTCACATTACAGGTTAAAGGAAAGGAACCATGCACTTACATTATAGATTAATACCCACATAGCAGGTTAAAGGAAAAAGAAACATGTGCTTCTCTCAAAAGTTGTAAAGAAGGCATATCCATTTCTAAATATATTTCCCAATTTCTTTTGCTTGTTTTCTGACCTTTGTAGTGCATTTTGCCATGAGGAAAATTTTAATTCTTATATAATTAAATGTATCCTTTTTTCTTTGTATCTTAGAAAGGTATTCCTCATGAATAATTTATTTCACGTCTCCCACGTTTCTGATACTTTTACACTTTCATTATTTTTTAACTTTTAACTAGTTGCTGTATCTAGAATTTAGTAATGATAGCCATATTTTCCCACTTTTGTTGAATAATTTTTGCTACTGATCCAAAACATGAATTTTATTTTAATCTCAATTCCCTTATGCTCTCGCATCTAATTTTAAGATGCTTCCTATTCCGTTGTTTTGTCTATCTAAAATGAAATGCTCCCTAAAAAATAATGTAATTATAATATAATAAATATAATTAGTAAACATAATACAATATATAATAAATAACATAATATAAAATAACAAAATATAATTTACCATATAACAAGGTCAAAGGAGAGCAAAAGTATACAATCACTTGAAATATCCTCCAAAAGATATTTTATAAAATTCAATATTCATTTGTAATTTAAAAGAAAGGGTAAAATAGGGATTGATGAATGCTTCCAAAATAAGAAGAAATTATATGTCTAAAAGAGAAAGAGGTAAGTGATAGACTTTAGTAACACTGGCAATAAATGCAGGACAAGATGAGGATGCCTGATGTAATGTTAAAGAAAAAGTATTATGTAACATTGTTTTTGCAGCACTGAAAAGAGAATCTCATAGAAAAGAGTATCTCGTTCTTCTTAATGTATGTACACTCGTCCATTGCGTGAACATAACAGCTTATTTAAACAATATGTTACTGATCTGCATGGGAATTTCTAGGTTTTCATGGAATTTTATTATGCACAGTTGTTTCAAACACTAGGACTTCCTCTTATGTTTATATCTTTTGAAAGAAACACTATCTCCACAGATGATTTATCTGTGCTGGCTGCTAGCTGACTTTGGGTACTTCTCAGTTTTTCCCTTTACCTTCCTAGTCAATATGAAAAGGGAAGGCAAGAAGGTCTCCTGTTTAGAGACTGTAAAGGTAGGTCTTGGTGATAAAGTCTTGGTGGTAAAGGCTAAAAGTATTAACCCAGAACAAATGTTTTTCCAGCTGTAACTGTGTGTGATTCCCTTGGCTTGATTCCGTAGAGGATGTAAGACAAGACTGTAGAATCTGCCCTCAAGGTGCTTCCAGTAGGATGAGCTAAGTCAAGTAAGGTGGCATATCTAATTCAAGATAAAATATCACGTCTCCTTTTCTCTCCTGGCAAAACTTGGTGGAGTGAATGTAGAAGTCACTGTATGCTTTAAATTAAAGGAACACGATAAATCTTGTATTGGAAGGTGATTATTCTGGTCTCTTTGTGGAGATGAATTGGAAATTGTCTAGAAGAAGGAAAATTAGGTTAACCAAAGTTAAACTCATAAATAATTGAGCATTAATTAAATATCTGTGGTCTATGTTTCTCTTTGATCATAATTTCTCCCAATTTATAGACCTCTTTGACACCTGATTAATCCTTGTCAAAGATGCAGTTAACAATGATTATTACTGTGTATTAGGTTTTGCCTGGGCCCTGAAGGAACTATCCTAAGTTACCTGCTATGATTGTCACTTGATTTCCTCACAGAGAACAATCAGAACTTCTTGTCTTAAGTGACTTGGAATGTGAAACTAGTTAGTCTCTTAGATACTGTTAGAGGACCCTACAGAGCCCATTGGTGAAAGTTTGGAAAACATTGGGCTTCTTAAAATTGATTCTTGTAGTGCTTCTGGAAAGATCACTGAACCAAAAGGATAACAGTGTTTCTGGTTCTGTTGTTAGTGTTCTCCATGGAAAGATTGCTGAAGCTTCTGCACTCAATTTCCTTCCCCATGTGTGAATGTCACTGAAAATATCCAACTCCATTCTATCCCCATATAACTTCAGAAACTAAGCAAAATGAAGACTCAAAATTCATTTCAAATAATGAAATGAATATATAACGTAGAATGGAACTGGGAAAATACTTGGTTTAAATTCTAGAAAGTACCAACTATACAATTCTGGATAAGTTGCTTCATCTTGCTTAGTCTAATTTAATGCCCATCTCACAGGATGTTATGGTGATTAATTTAATATCTTTGTATAACGTACAGTGTTATGTAATTTCTTCTTGTTTTTCTTGAGTAAATTCATATCCTTAAGCAACTCACTGTAAACAATAGTTACTTGCTTAAATTACTCTTATCTTCTATTATCAGCTGAATTGTGTCCTGCTCACGTTAATATGTAGAAGTCTTAACCCCCAATACCTCGTAATATGACTGTATTTGGAGATAAGGCCCTAAATAGGTAATTGAGGTCAAATGGGTGGGCTATAATCCAATATGACTGGCGTCCTTATAAAAAGAAAATATTAGGACACAGACATGCACAGAGGAAGACGATGTGAAGACAAAAGGAAAACATGGCATCTACAAACCAAGAAGAGATACTTGAGAAGAAATCAATCCTGCTGACACCTTATCTCAGATTTCTAGCCTCTAGACCTGTGAGTGAGTAAATTTCTGTTGTTTAACCTCCTCAGTCTCTGGTACTTTGTCATGGCAGCTCTAGGAAACTAATACAACTTTTTATGGCCTCTTTGTCTCAAGTTGAAAGTTCAATATTTGGCATCATAGCTAGGAAACAAAAATATCTACATTCCTTGTTGTAGTCTTTCTTCCCCATTCTCATTGCTAGTAATTTCCATATTTGGGTCTGTTTTCTGTGCCTTGTAAACAGAGCGTTACGCTCATTTCTGCTCTTACTGCTAATATACAGTAAATGTGCAGATACCGAATAGATTTTGGAGAAGTGCAGCATATAGTTGGTACATGTGTGTATGTGTGTGTATTCATATAATTTATACTTTTTCTCTATTTTCTTCCTTTGGTGAGCTAAGATTCTCTGCTTTTGTGACTAGTACTCCTGAATACTAATCCCTGAATTTAATTCACCAAAAATTGCCAAAAATAATAATAATATGGGGAAAGAGAGAGTGATAGAGGGAGAAGAACAAACAATCAGGCAAGGGCAGTACTGTGAATTATTAGGGTCTTATTAATAAGATTATGTTAGTCTAGAGGAAATGACCGTAAATATCATAAGTGAGCCCAGTTGGTCTTTACTGACTGCTAGACACATCCCTGAGTTCTGTTCTTAGTCTCCAACTGTGTGATTACTACTGTCTGGAAGTATTTGAACAACTAAAGGCACTTAATGGAAAAGGAATATGTCTTTAGAGAATCAACAGTAATTTTTCTATCTGATTACAAAGGAATGTTGACTGTCTGGAAACCTCAGTCATATTTGTAAGCAGGAAAGCATTGGCTATTAAAAGTGGATGATGTAAAGAGATGAGCAGAAACTTTGGCGATAGGTATACCTGGATTTAATTCTCACTCCTACCGCTTGGCAGGTGGATAGCCTTAGGCAAGTTTCATACCTCCCTGAAATTCACTTAATTCAGTCTGTAAAATGGCATAATAACTTATTATAGCATCCTTTTAGGAATTTTAAATCAGTTATTGAAATAAAAGTACACAATATATAGACAAGTATGGATTCCTCAATAGGTGTTTGATCTTTCATTTCTCCAGTATCCCACCCGCATCAAATAAAGAAAAATCCTTTTTTTTTTTCTTTTTTTTTGTGGTACGTGGGCCTCCCACTGCTGTGGCCTCTCCCGTTGCGGAGCACAGGCTGCGGACGCGCAGGCTCAGCGGCCATGGCTCACGGGCCCAGCCGCTCCGCGGCACGCGGGATCCTCCCGGACCAGGGCATGAACTCACGCCCCCTGCATCGGCAGGCGGCCTCTCAACCACCGCGCCACCAGGGAAGCCCCAGAAAAATACTTTTTAAAATTTACGAATATTTCATTGTTCTAAAGTTAAAGCCATAAAAATAGAAATAATCAAATGGCCTACTGTCATACCATTAAAAGAAAAAAAAAATAGGTGTTCATGAGAGTTCCATATTAGAATACAAGTTTTCCTTAGGCACCTGTTTATGTATGCTATTCTGCTCTTTACAATAAATAATAAAATTCAAAAGACTTAATTCCTCACTTTTAAGACTTTATTAGTTTAGAAAATTACATATTGACCTATGCTAAATTTTTTACCAACCCATGCTAATGAATTCAGTACAGAAAACAAAAAACACTGCACTCAAGCAAACTACATATATATATCTATATATCTATATCTACCTATCTATCTATCTATATATATATATTACTTAAATGCATTTATATCCTACCATGTCTCATAAAGCATTGTGGTAACTCAGCAAAATACAGACAATCAAATATAATGGCAAAAGCACTTAATATAAACAGGGCCAAGGAAACGTAGACAGAAGATGAAGAAAAGATGAGGGAAATTTGAACAGGAGGAAGTGTAGTTAATCGAGTTGTATGTTTTGGCCTTAAGGGTCTCTGTGTGGGAACTTCCCTGGTGGCACAGTGGTTGGGAATCCGCCTGCCAGTGCAGGGGACATGGGTTCGAGCCCTGGTCTGGGAAGATCCCACATACTGCGGAGCAACTAAGCCCGTGCGCCACAACTACTGAACCTGTGCTCTAGGGCCAATGAGCCACAACTACTTAAGCCCACGTGCCACAACTACTGAAACCCCAGCGCCTAGAGCCCGTGCTCTGCAACGAGAGAAGCCACAGCAATGAGGAGCCCACACACCACAATGTAGAGTAGCCCCCACTTGCCCCAACTAGAGAAAGCCCATGTGCAGCAACAAAGACCCAACACAGCCAAAAATAAATGATAAATAAATTTATTTTTTTAAAAAAAGATTCTCTGTGGATAAAACAACATGTAAATATTTGGTTACAAAGCCACGTTATTTGAAGGTGCCAGACTGCACATTAACAGTCTGACACAAAGGGACAGCACAGGAAAACTATTCAGAGATAAAGATTTTTGAATCTTTGCAGTTTGAAACCTTTTAGAATAAGTATAATGAGCTCGACACACATTTCAACACTCCACATGTTAATCACATGTTCAAAGTATGTCTCAAAGTCACTGGAAATAGTTGCGGTATCTCTCTCTGATATGTAAAACAGATCTGTGATGTGTAAAACTCAGGAGGTATTGATATCCACTTTTTGGCATCTGAACAGGAAACAAAGTTGTTTTGCAGTGATAATAAAGAGTGAAGTAAATGCAACAGTCAAATAAAAGACAAAGTACTGAGGGAATGTATTAACAAAACGAATCCAACTAAATTCTGGTGACCTGGGGCCTACGATTGTACACACTCCATGGAAATACCCCAGCCTAAATACTGGCATAGGAGGAAGGGTACTGCTAAGCCCATCACAGTATAATCCTTTTAAATGTCCCTTTCAAGGTTGTCTCCACTCAACAGTGAGTATAGGATATCTTCCCATCAGGCAGAAACACTGGCTGCGCAATGATTGACCAAGAAATTAACACACTAATGAATAAATGATGCTAATTTATTTCTATCCCTGACAACGGGAAACAGCACACCCCCTGTGTCAATGGTATGTCCTCTTTCCCACTTTTCTAAATGGTCAATTATGTTTTTCCCTTCATTGCTTTATATCATGTGTGGCAGGCATGATGGGAAATGGCTACCAATGTTTCTGTTATTGATTTCTACCTTCATTTCACTGTGGCTAAAGAAGATACTTTGTATGATTTCAGTTTCTTAAAAATGTTTTGGTACTTGTATTGTGGCGTAACATATGGTCTTTCCTGGAGAATGTTCCATGTGTACTTGAGAAAAATGTGTATTCTGCTGTTGTTGAGTGGAGTGATCTATATATGGCTGTTAGGTTTAGTTGGTTAAATGAGTTATTCAGTCCCCCTACCTCTGTACTGATCCTCTGTCTAGATGTGTTATCCATTATTGAAAGCAAGGTATTGATCTCCAACCATTATTTTAGAACTATCTATTTCTTCCTTCAATTCTGTCAATGACTGCTTCACATATTTGGGGGTTCTTTGGTACACATATGTTTATAGTTGTTATATCTTCTTGATAGATTGAACTTGTTATCAACATATAGTGGCCTCCTTTTCCTCTTGTGATAGTTTTTGATTTAAAGTTTATTTTGTGTGATATTAACGTAGCCATCCCAGATCTATCTTCCTTCCTTGCTTCCTTCCTTGCTTCCTTGCTTCCTTCCTTCCTTTCTTTTCCTCTCTCTCTCTTTCTTTCTTTTTGTTACTATTTGCATGGGATATTTTATTCTGTGCTTTAACTTTCAACCAACTTGTGTCTCTTGAAATCAAGTGAGTTTTGTGCGGACAGCATAAACTTGGATTATGGTTGTTTTTAAAGTCCATTCTGCCAATATTTATCTTTTTATTGGAGAGCTTAATCCACTTACTTTTTCAAAAATTACTGATGAGGAGGAACTTGATTCTGTATGTTTCCTGGTTGTTTTCTGTATGTCTTATGCATTTTTTGCCCCTCATTTACTCCATTACTGACTTCTTCTGTGCTTAGCCGATTTTCTTGTAGTGAACTCTTGATTCCTTTTTCATTTCTTTTTGCATAAAGTCTATTGATATTTTCTTTGTGGTTATCAAGAAGATTACATTTACCCTTCAAAAGTTCAATCAATGTCATTTGAATTGAAACCAACTTCAATAGCACACAGAAACTCTGTTCCTCTACAGTTCCATTCCTCCTCTTTACATTATTGTTGTCAAAAATTACACCTTTATACTTTGTGAGCCCAATAACATGGATTTATTATTATTTTCTGCATTTCTTTTTTCAATCATGTAAGAAATAAAAAGTAGAGTTACAAGCCAGTAGCACAATACTGGCTTTAGTGTTTGCCCATGTATTTATCTTTACTGGAGATTTCTATTTCTTTATACAGCTTCGAGTTGCTGGCTAGTGTCCTTTCATTTCAACCTGAAGGTTCAATTTAGCATTTGTCATAGGGCAGTGTTAGGAAGTTGTAAAACAAATGCCCTCAGCCTTTGTTCATCTGGGAATGTGTTAATTTCTCCCTACGTTTTGAAACCAGTTTGGCCAAATATAGAATTCTTGGTGGACAGTTTTTTCTTTCAGCACTTTAAATATGTCTGGCCTCTTGCTTCCGTGGTTTCAGATAGGAAATTAGCTATAAATCTTTTTGAGGATCCCTGCTTTGTAACAAATTTGTTTTTTCTTTCTCCTTTGGGAGAAAAGATTCTTTCTCTGTCTTTTGGCATCTGAGAGTTTGATTACACTGTTTCTTGTTGTGGCGTTCCTTGAGTTTCTCTTAGTCCTGAAATCAGGCAAAGATTTACAGCAAGCAAACACATACTGAACCAGGGAAGAGGCAATTTGAAAATGGCAGGAAAGCTTTGTGGCATTTTTACTTGCCCTTGCCCCATCCACTGTTAGTGTAGTGATGGTCTTAAAGTGGTGGAGTCTTGATACAGTGATAGTCTTAAAGTAGCAGCAGATCATTCCTAGTATGGGACCCTCAATCCTGCTTCAGGAGGGAGCAGAAGAGACCGTACTCTCAGATTATTATGTGTATCTGTTCTAACCTGTCTGGGAGCTACCTGAAGGACTGACAGAAGATGCTTAACTCTGTCTTAGCTAACTTGGAACACAGTCTGGAAAAGCAGCGGTTATTGCTCAAGAAAAGTGCAAGGTGAACTGACAAAGCACAGATGGCTGGGGCAGAAGACTGTGCATTGAAATACAATAGACCACATAAGATGCAGGAGCAAACGTTGGGGGAGATTCTTTGGGAACTTAGAACATACAAAAAGTACACATGTGTCCAGAGAAATTAAGAAAGCCACATGCATACTCAAGATCAGATGCATGTTCTGAAAACGTCAGGGGAGTCTCTAAGCTTTTACCATGGGCTGAGCCCTGACCTCAGTGCAGGTCAGCTAAATGTTGAAGGAGTGATCCAGCAATCTGCACAATGGGGAGAGGTGTGTGGTTTTGAGTGTGCATGTGGATGTGCTTGTGTATATTTGTTTTTGTTTGTCTTAGGTGCAGGAATTCAAGGACATCTCTGTCAAAACATTAGCTAAACATGAACTAAAGGAACAAGACTTCAGTGCCTACATACGATAAGGAGTACGGTCATTGCAAAAATAGTTTGGAAAGGTCCCTAAACAAACAGACTACTACAGCCTTCAACAATCAAAAGCCCAGAAAACCCTGGGAAAGTGAGAGAATCTGATTTCCATAGACACCACATTATAATATTTGAAAGCCAAATGTTCAACCAAAAAAATCACAAGGTGTATGAAGACATGGAAAAGTATGGTCCATTTAGGAAAACAAATTGATGAAACCATCCCTAAGGAAGCCCTGACTTTTCTCCATTGCATATTCTTGCCTCCTTTGTCATAGATTCATTGACCATAAGTGCATGGGTTTCTTTCTGGTCTCTCTATTCTGTTCCAGTGATGGATGTTTTTGTGCCAGTACCATACTGTTTTGATTACTGTAGGTTTGTAGCACAGTCTGAAGCCAGGGAGCATGATTCCTCCAGTTGTGTTCTTCTTTCTCAAGACTGTTTTAGCTATTCAGGATCTTTTTGTGTTTCCATACAAACTTTAAAATTATTTGTTCTAGGTCTGTGGAAAATACCCTTGATATGTTGATACAGACTGCATTGAATCCGTAGGGATTCAATGGGTATGGTGGTCATTTTAACAATATTAATTCTTCCAATCCATGACCATGGTATATCTTTCCAGCTGTTTGTGTCATCTTTCATTTCTTTTATGAGTGTCATATAGTTTCCTGGGTACAGGTCTTTTACCTCCTTAGGCAGGTTTATTCGTATGTATTTTATTCTTTTTTATGCGATTGTAAATGGGATTGTTTCCTTAATTTCTCTTTCTGATAGTTCACTGTGAGTGTATAGAAATACAAAATTTATATATAGAAATCTATTGTATCCTGCAAGTTTACCAAGTTCATGTTTGAGCTCGAATAGGTTTTTGATGGTGTCTTTCAGATTTTCTATGTATCATGCCATCTGCAAACAGTGACAGTTTTACTTTTTCCTTTTCATTTTGGAGTCCTTTTATTTACTTATTTTTTCTTGTCTGATTGCTGTGGCTAGGACTTCCAAAACTCTGTTCAATAAAAGTGGTGAGAGTGGGCATCCTTGTCTTGTTCCTGATCTTAGGGGAAATGCTTTCAGCTTTTCACCATTGAGTATGTTAGCTATGGGCTTGTCATATATGGCCTTTATTATGTTGAGGTATGTTCCCTCTATGCCCACTTTCTGGAGAGTTTTTACCATGAATGGATATTGAATTTTTTCAAAAGCTTTTTCTGCACCTATTGAGATGATCGTATGGTTTTTAGTCTTCAGTTTGCTACTGTGATGATAAGAGACCTAAGACAGCTACAGAGGCTAAGTGACGTTTCCTTCCCTGAATGGGTAGGTATCCTTGTTCTGCCTTCTAATTGAGTTAGTATCTGAGTAAAGAACTGCCAGGTGTCATTTAGTTCACAATACACTGCTGTGGCAATATAGAAATGAATTTGCCTAAGTCATTTGGCTTTTCTCAATTATAGTAAATGAATATACTGAATGAATACTTCAACTTAAGGAAATGTTCTTAAAAATATATTAATGTAGGCAACTTCAGTGGAGAACTGAAAACAAAACATTCAGGTAAAGGGTTGAAATAAAAGTACACTCAGTTGTATCCAGTTTCCTCTTGTAAATCTCTCTTTTTGAGTGGACAGTCACTTGAGAATATCTGACTTGGGGCTAAGGAAATCTAAGCCTTCTTGGCCACACTGTATTCTCTTATGTCATTTACTAAAGACACCAGTTGGGTTGCTGAAAAAAGCGTGGGAAAAATCAATCCCTCACATCCAAAGGGCGGCTCTTGAAAATATGTGTGTTGTTGTAGTTATTTTGCTCTTCTGGCCTCAGAAGTTCTAATCTTAACCTTAGCCCCTCATGGAGAGAGACTTTGTAAACCAATTCCCACATGGCTCATTATGTGACTGTTGAAAAAGAGAAACCTAGCTCTTTTCCTGTGCTTTCAACCAGTTATCTTCTTCAAAAATCTGTTTGGATTGTTATACCTTAATCTTGCCTGGCAAGGGACTTATGGGAAGGTTCTTATTGTTTGAAAGTTTGGTGCCAGTATCTGCAAAGAAAGAAGAAAGATGTGTTTATGAAACATCCCAATAGTGAAGGTGTGTGAAAGCAACTTTTGAAAAAGTTAATCTGTCAGAGTTTATCCGTATTATTACATTTTATTTTATTCATTGAAAATAAATAATTATCAATGAATCCTTTCTAGATTTTCTAGTTTCCCAAAGTTCCCTGTATTCACATTCTAAGAGGAAAAACGGTATTTTAAGTCACTGCTCTCCACCTTATATTATTTATAATCACTCCTCGTGACCTCTTCCTTCCAAGAAACTTGATCCTGAGAAGTGTCCTTTGTTTGTCTTTGTGGAATAAGTGATGAGGATGCATCCTGGAGACCTGTGAGATGTTTAACTTGTGGCATAATGAAACTAGGATGGAGAGTTCTGGAAAGATCTGGAAAGGTGGCTGGTAGAGTGTGGCCAGATGTGGTGGGAGAAGAGAGACGTACAGAGAGAGGGAGAGGAAATTTTCAGAGGGAGAAAATGAAACAAATAATTAAATAAGTTTTGTTGTGTGGTGTGGGACGCAAGCCTTTCTCTCCCCCTTTCCTTCACAATGTCTTTGTTAAAGACTGTGTTTTTCATTAGTTTTACTAAGATAGGATTTGCCGTTTTGTTTGGATACTGAGAATGGACCCATGGAAACAGTTACATTTGGGTTATCTCTGACTGTCTTTAATGAAGAACATAAATATTGGCCACACTATCTATGCACATGCTATCACCATGCCTTTTTTGTTCTCTGTTCATATATCTAAGTCCTCTTCTTTCTTTAAGGTCAATCTCAAATCTCATCTGAAATGTACATTTATTGATAGATTCAACCCATAATGAACTGTCCCTTCTTTGTCCTCCTTAGGCTCTGATTATTTATAAAAACTCATTTTTGAACTTAGAGACTGTCCAATATGATATATTAGTTATTTCATCAGCATATGTTATATCCTCAACACAATTATACGCTTTTGTGGGGCTGGGATCATACATTCTGTAATTTTTCTCAGTTCTTACACTTACTTTGATAAAAAGCGCATTCATTCATCTAAACATCATTTATTGGGTGTTAATTAAATATCTCAACTCAGTAAATATTGTTTGAATGAATGCATGCATGAATGAGGGAGTGTGCAATAGGTAACCTAATGTACCGCCCAATGTGAGAAAACCAAAAACATAAACACAAAAGCAAGCCAAAAAGTGGACCAGGACTTTCTGTAAAATATCCTGCTTTTTGTTGGATGATGCCATGAAAATCAAGATGCTCCTGAAAGGTCTTAATAGCTGACCAAGAATAGTAAACAATTGAAATTCTCTCAGGCTCCTTCAACCCTATCACTGGACACATTTATACCTCTCAGGAATGGTATTAAAAGAAGAGATTAATAAAGCTTTTATAGATGAGTTGATAAATCTCTAAATATTTAAGTCTTCATTGCCTGCTAGGTTTTCTCTATTTTGGGTTTCCAAAAGATTTCAATAAACCACAGGATAATTAAAAATTAGACATTATCTTTCTTACCTTGATGTTTTTTGATGGTAAACACCTTTTTATTGTCTCCATAGTGCTGCCCAATTTCCACCAGTACAGTACTTAAGTGAATTTTGCTCTGGATGTTGAATATTACTTAAATAACTAAAGTAACTTCCTCAGAATTATTATTCTATTCTGGTTAGGATACTATCTGCTCTGGTTTGTTAAAATTTCCCTTTAGAGTGGTTTTAATTTTGTTTCTGATAGGGTCCTAGGATTTATTGCCACACCCATCCTGCATCTGTTTTTCTTTGAATTACTCTCCTTGCAGTTTCTGATTCATACAGGGCCTTACAGGTTAGTGACAACCTGGCCATCACAACGCTGGGAAGGAGAGGCCTACTTTTCAGAGGTGTTGATGTTTTCTGTACCTGAAGGTTTTCAAGAGATATCAATCTTCCTCACCACCGCCCTTGGCCCTCTTAATGGACTAAGCAGTTCCTCGTGAAATTTCTGTAGGATATCTGTACCAACTTCTCAATATTGTTCCATCCTGAGTCTAAATTCCTGGCCTCAAGGTAATGTTAGATTTCTAGCTCCAGCCCCTATTTACATAAGGCCTATACTAAGGAACGGAACCCACAGACATCAGTCCGCTCTTCTTTCTCTGGATTTAATTTCTCTGTTACTTTCTGAAACATGCAGGTGTTCCTTTCTTTCTTTTAATCTCTGCTATGTGCTTTTAACTTTTTCAAAATTGACCCAGAATTTACGTGTGTCTCCAGTAAGAGTACATTAAATTGAGCTTAGTCTGCTATTCTACTGGCATATTTGAGATCCAGATAATTTGCTACTTAACTGGATTCAATGACCTGCATATTTCAGGCATCTAAAACTCACCATGTTCCAAATTTCCCTCCTTATAGTTAGTAATTTTCTTGGGAATCTGGATGAGATTAAATGGAATAAAGTTAGTGAGTGGCCCAGGAATGCCTGAAAGTTTGTTTGTCAGAGTGGCCAGGGAAAGTTAAGCAAGGAAGAAAAGCAAATGAAAAACAGAATCCCATTATTATGGCTGAGTTTACTCCCAGGATTCCATGCAGATCTCTCTGTAGAGCTGGGTTGGGTTATAACTTATGCCAGAGCTCTACGTGGGGCTGACACCATCTCATGCCAAGCTCTCAGTTCTGGGCTAATGTCATCTCTGGTCCACTCTGTGGAGTGGAAACTTTCGAGGAATGGCCAATGTGTTCTGCAGCGTAAGAAGAGGGAAATTGTGAATGTGACTTTCTAAATTGTAGAGGAACTAACCACTGTAAATGTGCCTTGAACTATGTTGTTTAATTTGACCAGTCAGATCAATGACTTTCCCCTTGAATGAAATGCTGCTACATATATGAGCAGAAAAACAAAACTGGTATAAGGAACAGATAGCTAGTGGGAAGCAGCCACATAGCACAGGGAGATCCACTCGGTGCTTTGTGACCACCTAGAGGGGTGGGATAGGGAGGGTGGGAGGGAGGGAGATGCAAGAGGGAAGAGATATGGGGACATATGTATAACTGATTTACTTTGTTATAAAGCAGAAACTAACACACCATTGTAAAGCAAATATACTCCGATAAAGATGTTAAAAAAAAAACTGGTATAAGGAGATGGAGAGACTGGGAGTCTTATTTTCCCACCAATTAACTTTGCCCCTGACCATGACCTTCCCTTTGAGTCTCTTAGACCTTGGGGATGATCGCAACCCCTGGGTTGGTTGACGGCAACCCCATCTTCACTAGAACCTCTATAGTTAACTTTGATTTTTCCCACTCCGTCTATCCATCCCATGTGTGCAGTCAGACATTTGATCTTGGACTTTTCCTGACAAAATATGCTTGAATATAACCATTTCTTTTCACTCCCACTGCTACTGCTATTGTCACTGCCTTAACTAGGGCTTTATCTTTAAGTTCTTTATATAAATATATAAATATCTATATATAAATATAATATACAAATAAATAAAATATATTAATTCTGGTGATTTTAAAGTCTTTTCTTGATAAAGACTTTTTGTGATAAAGATACACAATATCTTATATAAATATTTTTGTATTATCTGTTCTTTTCTTAGAAGTTTAGTCATATGATTCTATCCCTTGGTTTGTCTAGAACTTTTTGATTGAATGCTGGCTATTTTATTTGGCTTTTTTTGTTTTTCTCAGTGGAAACGTTGTTTTGCTTCAAAATATTTTATTCTACCTGGAAGTAGCAAATCTTCAAATTACAATTTTTTAAATGCTTTCAATTATCAATACTATAGGTGTCACAAAATCTAGAAAAATGACATTTAAAAATGAACTACTGCCAGATGTGTCTCTATAAAACTTTTCCCCCACTCTTTTAGCTATATATTCTTTAACTGCCTCCTCATACGACAGTTTATATATTTTCGAAATAAAATTTTAAGAAATAAACTTTGTAGTGTATAGACATAGATTTCTTGTACCATGGTTGATTAGAATTTGCTTCTAGTTATTAATAGTTTAGAAAAGTTTATTTCAGCTTCACAATTTATTATTGATAATGTCACATTAATTTTCATTGCTAACTTTGAGAAAACCTCTATGGATTACTTCCTCATAAATATTTACTATTATAAATGCATTACTGATTTCAGTACTGCTATAGGTTTGTGCATTACAGGGATTCTGATAAAATACTCATTCACACCATTCCATTACACACATTGTTGATGGAGTATATTCTTTTATTTATTTATTTATTTATTTATGTATTTTTGGCTGTGTTGGGTCTTCGTTGCTGTGCGCAGGCTTTCTCTACTTGCAGAGAGTGAGGGCTACTCTTTGTTGCGGTGCACAGGCTTCTCATTGCGGTGGCTTCTCTTGTTGCAGAGCACGGGCGCTAGACACGCAGGATTCAGTAGTTGTGGCTCGCAGGCTCAGTAGTTGTGGCTCACAGGCTCTAAAGCGCAGGCAGTGTAGTTGTGGCACCACAGCTTAGTTGCTCCGTGGCATGTGGGATCTTCCCGGACCAGGGCTCGAACCCTTGTCCCCTGCATTGGCAGGTGGCTTCTTAACCACTGCGCCATCAGGGAAGCCTCTGGAGTATATTCTTGACAGAAGAAAATTTCCGTTTTGACTAAGCATTGATGAAAACTGAATCTTTGACTTATCTTTCACATGCCTGATGATTGAAATAATTTTCCACAGAATAGCTTCTGGTTTTGTACTTTTCAGTTCTTTTTTTCTTCTTCAAACGCACATGCTTTGAGAGCTGTGAAGTGCAAGACATGGCTATATTGTAAGGTGGTTTTTGTCCTTATGCTTCTGTGTCTTGTGCTAGTTAAGTCAGTAGAGTAGTCAGTATGAGTACTGGAAGTTATTCCTGTAATGGGATGGTATATAGTCAATTACATATGGCGGTGTCTGAAAATCACATAATAGCCTCACTTAAAACATCTCCTTAGGGCTTACCTGGTGGCGCAGTGGTTGAGAGTCCACCTGCCGATGAAGGGGACACGGGTTCGTGCCCTGGTCCGGGAAGGTCCCACATGCCGCGGAGCGGCTAGGCCCGTGAGCCATGGCCGCTGAGCCTGTGCGTCCAGAGCCTGTGCTCCACAACGGGAGAGGCCACAACAGTGAGAGGTCCGCGTACCACAGAACAAAAGAAAATCTCCTTAGCCAGATTTCAAAAAAGCCTTTTGCCATTCCAATATGATCCAACATAGCGGAATATGATAGAAGGAAAATTGGCAAAGAAAGAGACGCTGGTCTTACCTGATGGAAGTTAAAATATCTCACTTTTGACAATTTTGCAAAAACCTATAATTACGTGAATTAATTTCTAGGGTTCTTCATAGGACCTAAAAAGGAACCCATAGAGTTGTGGAACAACAATAGAAACTGCTGTGATGAGAAGCCCGGGCACCGCAACAAAGAGTAGCCCCCGCTCGCCGCAACTAGAGAAAGTCTGCACGCAGCATTGAAGACCCAACGCAGCCAAAATAAAAATAAAAAAATAAAAATAAATAAATTTATTTTTTAAAAAGTAATACTCAGGTTTGAGGCATGAGAAATATGATGAGAAATTAGCTAATCCTTTCAGAACTTTTAAAATATCAAACTCAGTCTCTAAGATTTTAGCATTATATACAACATCGGTTACTTATTAGTGGTTTGGGAAGGCCAATTTAAAATTTTCTGAACTTACTGTATTGAAATTCACAGCCCTAATGTTTTCCACATTGACTATATGAATGATGAAGTAAAGTCAATCATGTATTTCCTTTCCAACTGGGCAGAAAACAAAATTTTGAAAAGTGTTTGGACTACTGACTTTTGATTTCTTCTAAGGCAAGTGTATAGGTAATTTTTATTCCCTGATTAGGAGAAAAATGGTGGAAGAGGGCAGGGTTAAGAATTAAGATTTCAAGAGCGTGAGAGGTAGATGGCCAACTAGAGTTCCTAAGGTTTGGTGCATGTAACTGTTGCCGCCGCTTAAGCCTGTCAAAGCAGTGGTACGGCTGCTGCCCTCGTATTTGCTACCTCTAGAAACATTCTTGCCAGGAGTGGCGGCAGCGGGACTCAATTACCCCCTTTTATCACTCTCTGCAGAAGCTCCAGATGGCGTCTTCCGTGGGCAACGTGGCCGACAGCACAGAACCAACGAAACGTATGCTTTCCTTCCAAGGGTTAGCTGAGTTGGCTCATCGAGAATATCAATCAGGTGATTTTGAGGCAGCTGAGAGACACTGCATGCAGCTGTGGAGACAAGAGCCAGACAATACTGGAGTACTTTTATTACTTTCATCTCTACACTTCCAGTGTCGAAGGCTGGACAGATCTGCCCACTTTAGTACTCTGGCAATTAAACAGAACCCTCTTCTGGCAGAAGCCTATTCGAATTTGGGGAATGTGTACAAGGAAAGAGGGCAGTTGCAGGAGGCAATTGAGCATTACCGGCAGGCATTGCATCTCAAACCAGATTTCATCGATGGTTATATTAACCTGGCAGCCGCTTTGGTAGCAGCAGGTGACATGGAAGGGGCAGTACAAGCTTACGTCTCTGCTCTTCAGTGCAATCCTGATTTGTACTGTGTTCACAGTGACCTGGGGAACCTGCTCAAGGCCCTGGGTCGCTTGGAAGGAACCAAGGCATGTTATTTGAAAGCAACGAAGACGCAACCGAACTTTGCAGTAGCTTGGAGTAATCTTGGCTGTGTTTTCAATGCACAAGGGGAGATTTGGCTTGCAATTCATCACTTTAAAAAGGCTGTCACCCTTGACCCCAATTTTCTGGATGCTTGTATCAATTTAGGAAATGTCTTGCAAGAGGCACGGATTTTTGACAGAGCTGTGGCAGCTTACCTTTGTGCCCTAAGCTTGAGTCCAAATCATGCAGTGGTACCTGCCAACCTGGCTTGTGTATACTATGAGCAAGGCCTGATGGATCTGGCAGTAGACACCTACAGGCGAGCTATTGAATTGCAACCACATTTCCCTGATGCTTATTGCAACCTAGCCAACGCTCTGGAAGAGAAGGGCAGTGTTGCTGAAGCAGAAGATTGTTATAATACAGCTCTCCGGCTGTGTCCCACCCATGCAGACTCTCTGAATAACCTAGCCAATATCAAAGGAGACCAAGGAAACATTGAAGAGGCAGTTCGCTTGTATCGTAAAGCATTAGAAGTCTTCCCAGAGTTTGCTGTTGCCCATTCAAATTTAGCAAGTGTATTGCAGCAGCAGGGAAAACTGCAGGAAGCTCTGATGCATTATAAGGAGGCTGTTCGAATCAGTCCTACCTTTGCTGATGCCTACTGTAATATGGGAAACACTCTAAAGGAGATGCAGGATGTTCAGGGAGCCTTGCAGTGTTATACTCGTGCCATTCAGATTAACCCTGCATTTGCGGATGCCCACAGCAATCTGGCTTCCATTCACAAGTATTCAGGGAATATTCCAGAAGCAATTGCTTCTTATCGCACTGCTCTGAAGCTTGAACCTGATTTTCCTGACGCTTATTGTGATTTGGCTCATTGCCTGCAGATTGTCTGTGATTGGACAGACTATGATGAGCGAATGAAGAAGTTGGTCAGCATTGTGGCTGACCAGTTGGAGAAGAATAGGTTGCCTTCTGTGCAGCCTTATCATAGTATGCTCTGTCTTCTTTCTCATGACTTCAGGAAGGCTATTGCTGAGAGTCATGGGAACCTCTGCTTGGATGAGATAAATGTCCTTCATAAACCACAGTATGAACATCCAAAAGACTTGAAGCTCAGTGATGGTCGACTGCGTGTAGGATACGTGAGTTCTGACTTTGGGAATCATCCTACTTCTCATCTTATGCAGTCTATTCCAGGCATGCACAATCCTGATAAATTTGAGGTATTCTGTTATGCCCTGGGCCCAGATGATGGCACAAACTTCCGAGCGAAGGTGATGGCAGAAGCCCATCATTTCATTGATCTTTCTCAGATTCCATGCAATGGGAAAGCAGCTGATCGCATCCATCAAGATGGTATACACATCCTTGTAAATATGAATGGTTATACCAGGGGTGCTCGAAATGAACTCTTTGCTCTCAGGCCAGCTCCTATTCAGGCAATGTGGCTGGGCTACCCTGGGACCAGTGGTGTGCTTTTCATGGATTATATCATCACTGATCAGGAAACTTCACCTGCTGAAGTTGCTGAGCAGTATTCTGAGAAACTGGCTTATATGCCCCATACTTTCTTTATTGGTGATCATGCTAATATGTTCCCTCACCTGAAGAAGAAAGCAGTCATCGATTTTAAGTCCAATGGACACATTTATGACAATCGGATTGTGCTGAATGGCATCGACCTCAAAGCATTTCTTGATAGTCTCCCAGATGTGCAAATTGTCAAGATGAAATGTCCTGATGGAGGAGACAACGCAGACAGCAGTAATACAGCTCTTAATATGCCTGTCATTCCTATGAATACTATTGCAGAGGCAGTTATTGAAATGATTAACAGAGGACAAATTCAGATAACAATTAATTGATTGAGTATAGCAATGGACTGGCAACTACCCAGATCAACATTAAGGCTGCCACTGGAGAGGAGGTTCCCCGTTCCATTATTGTAACCACACGTTCTCAGTACTGGTTACCGGAAGATGCCATTGTGTACTGTAACTTTAATCAGTTATATAAAATTGACCCATCTACTTTGCAGATGTGGGCAAATATTCTGAAGCGTGTTCCCAAAAGTGTACTGTGGCTGTTGCGTTTTCCAGCAGTAGGAGAACCTAATATTCAACAGTACGCACAAAATATGGGCCTTCCCCAGAACCGTATCATTTTTTCACCTGTTGCTCCTAAGGAGGAACATGTTTGGAGAGGCCAGCTGGCTGATGTCTGCTTGGACACTCCACTCTGTAATGGACACACCACAGGGATGGATGTCCTTTGGTCAGGGACACCCGTGGTGACTATGCCAGGAGAGACTCTTGCTTCCCGAGTTGCAGCTTCCCAGCTCACATGTTTAGGCTGTCTTGAGCTTATTGCTCAAAATAGACAAGAATATGAAGACATAGCTGTGAAACTGGGAACTGATCTAGAATACCTGAAGAAAATTCGTGGCAAAGTCTGGAAGCAGAGAACATCTAGCCCTCTGTTCAACACCAAACAATACACAATGGACCTAGAGCGGCTCTATCTACAGATGTGGGAGCATTACGCAGCTGGCAACAAACCTGATCACATGATTAAGCCTGTTGAAGTCACTGAGTCGGCCTAAATAATGACTGTGTGCACAGGAGAATTACCCTGTACCTGAGCCTCAACCTTCTGGGGGAAAGGGAACTACTTTTTCCTTATCTGTACAATACCATGTTGCAGATGGGTGACAGACAATAATAAGAAATAGCACAGCCAGACTTGCTTCCTGCATGATCATGATCACGATAGGGAGAGACACAAGAGATGGGAAACTGCTGTTCCACAAGGAGTCTCCCTAGAATTTTGCAGCAGCCAGGTGTCTGGAAGGTCTGGAAGGTAAGTCTGGAAGGTCTGATCTCCCTTGGTCTTCCATGGGATGGATGGTTAGTGTGGAAGGGAGATAGAGATTGCCCAGCCGTTTTGTGATTATCATGGATTGATTGAGTCTTCTGAATTAATATTTTTCTTTATATTTTGGGTATTGGAGCTTTTAAAAATGTTTGGTTTCAGGTATTTTTATTCATGTGAAGTGTATATGGTTCTCTTTAGATAAGGTTTTAAGCTAAAATATTCCTTGTTTTAGTTTCTGAACTCTACAGATAAATGGGGACTTTGCTGGTGTAGTCTTTTTATAGGTTTTGTAAACCACTTGAGCCTATATCAGTCATTTTAGTGTCTGACATAATGTTTGGAACTATCAGTGCTTTGTTGGTTTATAGATGATGGCTTAAATTCTTTTCCTGGTCCGTTTCCTTCTTCCCTTCCCCCCACTTTAAAAATTCTCCTGTAACTTGACTAACAAAAAACCAAGTCTGATTCAAAACCTCCCAGAATGTTTCTCTTAACCGCATCATCTGGTGCCAAATGAAGATTCTTAGGAGTGATTATTAATTCTGAAGGGCACAGTTGTGGTACTGTCACTGATGATAACGATAATGGATTTTTGGCCTAGAGTGCTGACCTATTTCACCAGTGTTTTACCGTTGACTGCCCCTCTATGCTGCTTCCAAAAGTCATAGTGTGTGATAAGATTTTTACTTTCATTTCTAATGTTGTCTTTTTTTTTAGTGAGTCCTATTCTTCCTTTTTCTTTCAGCAGAAATGAAATCCCAGATAAGTATAAGTATTCAAATATTTGATCAGTAAGTCACAGTTATCTCCAGTACATTAAATAACTTTCATCAAAGAAACATGTTATAGGTAAAAAGCTCTGAAGGACCAGCTATGTATATGATAATTATGTTTCAGACCTTCTAGGGTATTATATATAATAACTTGTCTTCTGGACGTGGTCTTGAAGTCTTTATGGATTCAGTCTCAGTAGTAGCGAACTGCACTGCTACTTGGTTTGGAGTACAAATTAGACTTTAGCCCTCCTGGAGGTTGAGTTTTTGGTATTGAAAACCATAGGAATGAAATTATTGTATTTCAGCAAAGGATCGAGGGCTTGAGGCTTAAACAAGGCAACATATGTGTGGGAAGCATTCAGCCTTGAGAGCAGGCTACGGACATGCCAGGCATGCGGCCGCTGCTCGAAGGGACTGTCCCTACTTGTTCCCCTCCTTATTCCATTCCATGGGAGATAAATCACCAGGGCCCAGATATCAGAAAGAATGTAAAATTTGACAAGCAAAGCTGTCTCCCCCCTGCACGTGCAGGTTATTTTTGATGCTTCTGGGTTTATGGGTTTTCTCCCAGGGAAGTTAACCTTGAGCCGAGACAGTCTGTAGATAATGTAAACCACCATCTGGCAACCTTCCTTTTTCTAGTCTATTTAATCTGGAACTGTAGCATAATGACTTTGGAATTACTGTTGCTGTATTACCAAAATTTTAAACTAGGATATTTTTGACAAATGCGGTCCTTAGTTAATTTTTAGAGCTACAAACTGTCAGATGGCTCTGAAATAACAATTGTATGGCTATTCTTCAGGGTGATCACAATATGGTAATGACGTTGAGGTATCACTAAAAAGCAGGAAGGTGTGAGTCTTCCTTTGGTTCCAGAGTGAAATGCGAGTTGGAGTTGGAAAAGAGGGCCACACCAAGTGTTAGAGAAGGAAATGTGAGGTCATTAGTGAAAAACCAGATTGAAGTTAAAGTGAAGAGGCATGAGGAAATGGTCAACTGTTACAGTATTACAAAGATCATCAAGAAGCATATCCATGAATGTGGTTTGTATTGCAATCTGCTGAAAAAGAGACAAATATCCTGGCCTGGCCTTCATGGAGATTATATTTTATTGATTCTGATAATAGGTTATTTTTGAAAAGGGCCTCCTATAAATTATAACCATGCAAAGGCAGCAAGATGATTTTTTTTCCTTTATGTATGTGTTTCTCATTCCTACTCACTTCTCTCTTAGGGGAAGAGAAAATCACAAAAAACAAAATTGTCAAGTCTCAGCTATTCCTTTTCAAAATAATTTTTTTTGCAAATTCCAGTGAGGCAATAGGTTAACTGTTAAGATTTGTAAGGCTCAAAAAGCTAGATTTTTACAAAGTGTAGCCAAATTTTATTCCATACATAATAGCTTTGGAAAGAATATGTGGTGATGCAAAGTAAGAAAAAGGTGGTTTTTCTTCCGTGAATGGCTTCACTGTGTTGGGAGAAGAGGCAGAGAAGAAATCCAAGTAATTAAACATGGGGTGAGTTTTCCTGATAGGGGACTCTAGTGCTTTAAAATAGACTAGATAATCCTAGGGATAATCTGAGGGTAGAACAGACCAATGCCTCATTTCCAATCTGGTACCCTGGAAGAAAACAGTGTATTTCCTTTGAGGTCTTGAGAGGTTTCTCTTCTGCTTTGTTTTATTTTTGGTTCATTTTGTAATCAACCTTATTAAGGTATCATTTACATACAATAAAATTCAGACATTTTTAGTCAACGGTTCAGTGACTTTTAATTAATGTATACATTTGTATAACTAGCACCCCCATAAAGATAGATAATAATCCTAAAACCCTAGAATGTTTCCTCCTAGGCTTTTGCAAAAGTATTCCCATCTCCCACCCCAAGGCCACCACGGATCTGTTTTTTATCTTTAGAGATGACTTTTGCCCAGTTTAGAATTTCATGTAAGTTGAATAATACAGTGGGTGCCCTTTTGATCTGGCTTCACTTGCTCAGCATATGGTTTTTGAGATTCATTCATGTTGGGATGTTTTAAACCAGGACTTTAGCCTGGGTGGCTGATGTTGTCTGAAGGCACCTATAGGTACATCTGAGTCTCTGGCATTGTCACTGTCTGTTCTTGGCTCAGTATTTTCAACTTTACTAAGAAGCACAAGGTTGAAGTAAGGAAGATCACTGTCAGTATAATGGAGGTGAAGTGGGTTCTGTTATATAATTTTCTCAGCATAAATTGACCTGCTTGGAATCATTGTGTTGATAATCGACAAGGATACTCTTCCTCCAAAAACCTTGATACTATAAAACTTCTAAAGGACGCTGTCCTAGGACTCTTTTAGTTTTCATTTTTTGGGAAACATTTCTGGAGAATTCAAATGCTCACAACCTGAGAGAAGCAATTATTCACCTGAAGGCTGACTCTGCTAAAGTTGAGTTGTCCGACTTTTACATGCTGATAGAACCCAAATAGCCTTGCAAAACAATGCTCTCTTATTGGATATAAGCATATAGATTGTTTAAGATGGACGTGTATATGCAGTAAAGTGAAAAAACAAAGAATCTTTGAGTTTCCCTTGCTGGGTTTTTTTATTTTTTCATTTAAGTTTCTATAGCATATGCTAATAATTCACAGTAACCTCAGGGTAGTTTTAGGTCCACTCTTTACATAAATGTTGAAGTACTCCATACCCACCTTTTTTCTACCTTCCTTCTTTTCTTCCATCTTTCCTTTCTAACTTCTTATAATCCATTATACTTAATCCTGCATTTGCTGAGGTGGCAATTAGTGTATGAAAATACTGTGAAATTTTGCTGTTCAGAATGCATGTTGACCAAATTCTATATTGAGAAAAGGTCTGAATTTACCCAGAGTAACCCTTTCTCAGCGTCTTTGAATAAAGGCCATAGAAAGTGGGCTATATATAGTATCCTGACAGGTATGTAGAATTCATAGCAATTGCCCTCAAAGAGCTTACCTAGCGTAGATGCATATGAATGCATTTAATAATTGCTTTATTGGCAGCAGTGCCAACATACACAGTCTATTTTGTTTTATATCATTCTCATTACCTGCTCTTTACCACTGTATACATTGCTAATGGCGTGGTTTCTATGGCTTGTGAATTTCACGGCCAAATAATATGTAATTTATTGCATACTTCAGTGTAGAAGATGGAGACTTCATAAATTTTCGTGTGCTCTTTGCCCCTTTGGAATGTATTACACTGAGATCAGGCAAAGTAATAAATTTATTTCAAATGTGCGTGATAGGTAGACATCAGTTAGGACTGATGGGCAATATTTCTGCTTCCAGCAACATAACAATTTTTAAAGACTAAGCCATTGAACGTGGAGTTACTGAACATGGGACTCAGTTCACTGGGATCCTTCTTAGAAAAATAAAGGACAACTTGAATTGGATTTGTGTGGCTTATTCAAGTAGTAACTAATCAGCTACATCTTGGTGAACTTAATTTGTCACAATCATTTGGTATTTTATTAACTCTCTTCCCCCGACTCTCACGAGAACGGATCATGAGTATCTTAAAACATACTAAGTCGTCTTCCATCCCTGTTAATCTAACTACAAAAACACACTTTCCTTATCCAATGCAACTTACTGTCTTTTAGAGTGGCTGGGGTTTTAATTCTCTACAAAATTAAAACCAGCAAAGAGAAACATTTTCAAGGAGCCATCACATTGTAGAGCCTTAGAAAGAAGACTTTAGAATTAAGGACAAATATATCATTTTATAGCTAAAGCTCCTGAGGCCTAAAGTAGGCAGGTAACCATCGAGGTCAGGGAAAGGGGTTGAAGATCAGGTTTCAAGCTGAGAAAGAGTCTACAGGAACTCAATCTGAGCAGGTCAAAAACTGAAAGGAGACCACGAATGTTCTGGGAAGGCTGGCATCTGGCCTCAAGTGTGGGATTCAGATGGGGAGTGGTTCCTGGGGGAACTGAGCTTCTGCAGTAGGCAGAGAAGTCCACCTCATCTCCGGAAAGTGCCACTGACATCAGGGAGTTGAGGGGAAAGAGCAATGTGTTCCAGTCCACCTGAGAAAGCAGGCCAGTCTGATTAACTCTGAATTTAGGCTTATTTCAGATACTTCTTGAGAAAGAACTTGGACAAGAGCAAGTCCCACGCAGCCTCTTTTAAATCCATGCCCAGTATTTTCTGGTGGAGCTGCTTAAACCCTCCGAGTGACTCCAGTATTTTAATTTCACTCTGTATTTAATTCCGACAGTTCTATGATTAATTATTTAATGGGCAAATAAGTAGGGTCACAAAAGAGTGTGAATGTATTTTACAGGATAAGGATGGGCGGAGTGGAGCAGTCTGGAATAGGACATCAATAAAAAGGGATCTTGATAAAGTAGAACGTCTATTAGAAATGGAGAGGAATTCGCAAGGAAATTAGTGCCTGACACCACGCCCTTCTCTCTGCATGTTTAGAAGCTAGTTTCTAATTTTATTTTCATAGGAGATGTGCCTGTGATGAATTGTCTTTTACCTCCACACTATTTATCACATGGACATATTGTGAAGTTTGTGTGAGAGAAAGCAAGTATTAGAATTTGTCTTGCAAGCAGCTATCAGCACTGCCTAGAACAATCTAGGATAGAAGGAAAAGGAAAGGAAGGTGGAAACAAAGGAGAAAGACAGCTAATGATGCTGGAGTCTCTCGCTGGGATTTGTGGTATCTCATTTTGAAACTAAGTACAGAAAGTCAGAACTTGACTGATTGTTTCTTGATCACGGTTTGTTTTCATTTTTGCTTTTTTCTTCCTCTCTCATCAGTTATTCCAGCCAGTGCCATGTCATTTTCAGTTTCAGTAAGCATGCCTGTCTTGTTTCCATTTGCATTATTCATGCAAACGTTGATTGAACTGATGACCCCGAGTTATCACGGAAACATTAGATACACCAGTGGATACATTTCTTAATTTTAGAAAAAAATTACCGAGTGAAGGTTAAAATAACTCCTCTTCAATTTGTCATTTATAAAAACTTCTCGTAACATACAATACCTCATTGCCTAACAATGCCAGATAAATGAAGAATTCCTATGTATTCATGAATGCAGGCTAGTCTGTATATTTTTTGGCAGGTATGACCGTTACCAAGGGTAATGGCCTTGTTTGCTGGCCATGTCCTGTCTCCTAGAAAGTTGTACTTTCTGTTGTCTTTCAGTTGGTCCATTGGATATCAGAGGTGAATTTATAAAACTATACTTCCCTTTACACTTACTTTGTTTTGTTTTGTTTTGTTTTACTTGAAGTATAGTTGATTGACAATGTTGTGTTTCAGGTGTACAGCCAAGAGATTCAGATATATATATTTCTTTTTCAGATCCGTTTCCTTTATAGGTTATTACAAGGTATTGAATATAGTTGCCTGTGCTATACAGCAGGACCTCGTAGTTTATCTACTTTATACATAGTATACACTTACTTTGTGTGATCCATGCTGGTCAGACCACATAATTATTTTCACTTCTGATATAATTTTTTCAGGTCCAACCTCAAATCTTTGATGAGAAGATATTTTAAAATAAGTTTAGCATGTGTGTGCTCTAAATCCAACAGTAGTTATTAGAGATATGATTTTGCACTAGGTATTCCTCTCTTTTTTGTTCTTGGCCAACCCGTTGAAAATTAGTTTTTATTTTCTGGTTGGTTTGCTAGATGTTTATGACTATAATAAAAGTCTTAAATTTTGTCTCATATCTTAAAGCACAATCTGAATTAGCAATGGATATTGTGCTATACATAGGGGCTGTGATATAAATATAGTTTCTAACTTCAAAAACATATAACCTAGAAGGGAACACAGACACATATGCAGCAATTATGGCAACTGCATTTGTTTACTAAGTGAAATAGCACTGAGATGGATAAAGTGCTAGCAAGCCTTGAACAGGCAAATCAGCTTCCAAAATAGATGCGCAGTTCTTTAAAAACCTTTTTAACATTTTTCCAGGTACATGTAGAATATAACTTAGCATAAAAACGGTATGGGTTTGAGGATATGGGGAGGGGGAAGGTTAAGCTGTGACAAAGTGAGAGAGTGGCATGGACATATATACACTACCAAACATAAAATAGATAGCTAGTGGGAAGCAGCCGCTTAGCACAGGGAGATCAGCTCGGTGCTTTGTGACCACCTGGATGGGTGGGATAGGGAGGGTGGGAGGGAGACAAAAGAGGGAGGGGTTATGGGGATGTATGTATATGTATAGCTGATTCACTTTTATAGCAGAAACTAACACACCATTGTAAAGCAATTATACTCCAATAAGGACGTTAAAAATAAATAAATAAAAGAAGACTGACTCATCCTATTAAAAAAAAAAAAAGAAATTCTCTTGTCCTGGATTCAAGAGAAGGGATGAAGTAAAAGGATGAGGAAGAACAAGAAGAGGAAATGTGAGCGTGGAGAGGGTAGGAGGAAGAGCAGAAGGCAAATAAGTGTATGTGCTTCCCTTGCCATCCCTGACTGTTTTTTTTTTTTTTTTGCTCTTCAGGAAAACCCAAAAGCCAGAGTAGAGCACGGAGGTGGTCACCACTGCATGTGAACAAAAAGGTGGAGAGAAGAGAATGGTGGTAATCTGCGCAGGCAACTGGAGGATGACCTGAGTGCATCTCGCCAGGGAACAGTCCCCGTTCCATAGAACCCCTGAAGATGCCAGGCTCTTATGTTTAGATGGGGGGCCGAAGGTGTCTGTGGGGTCACCACATACATCACTCCTGGAGGTGTTGTTCACATTGTGTTCTTTGTAAAAAGTGTCCCTGGTGAGGTTCAACATCTCCCTCTGCAGGACCCAGCCTTGCCCTCCCAACCCGCCAAGGTCAGCAGGCAACATCCCCAGTTAATCACCAGGTGTAGTGAGATATCTGGAGTGGCCCTGGTACCCCCCAGTTCAGGCGTCCTGGGGAAAGGGTGAGGAGGACAGAGGCACCGGGGCTTCTTCTCACGCAAGCAGACAGCTCACCTGGCCCAGCGCTGCTGCATCCCTGTGGGCACGCGGTAGCCCTGGCATCCGGTAGGGGACACTGCAGGATCCACACCTGGCTGGGATTTGCCCAGCCCCTGGGGACCCCGCAGCCTCTGTGGAGCCCCACTGAAGGGCCTGGGTCACCTCATGGCACCATTTCTCAACCTGAGGTTCTATAGATTTTTCATAGATGTGTAAAAATTGAATACAACACACACACAAAATGAAGGCAATTCAAAGCAATGCTAATTTAGGATGAGTTAAAGGGCCAGGATTCCAAGTTAATTATGACCTTAAAATTAGATAACAAATACATCTGGTTTTATTACACGCTGAAAAGCAGTGTCTTCTACAAACTTTTCATGTTGGGATACAGCAAAGCTATAGAATTTATGATTCTATGACCACAGCATCAGGATATTTTTAAATTAAAAAGCACAGGCAAGTTTGGCTGGGGTGTTAAAGAAAGAAAAATGATTATTAGGGGAAAAGGGAACATTGTGGTTCTCTGCCCACTTCCACTGTGCTGGTCTCATGATGGGCCGTGTTGCATGTGGGCTGGAGGGACAGGGTCACTACTCCCACGTGTGTCATCAGACCTCCCACTCCTCACGGCGCCCAGGTGGGAGGGACCCACACTTTTCACCCTGGAGCCCCAGAGCCTCCCCTTTCCTCTGCATCACTTTCACTGTTCAGGGGACCAGTCACTTGAACGCCGCCCGGCCAAATGCCCAGGTTAAATCGCCCCTGTAGGACAGGTCTCTCTGCTACCAGAACACACTTGGCAAAGAGCAGCAAACAGGCCCCAGTGCCCTGGGGATGTGAGCCCTGGGGATGTCAGGGCCCAAAGTCACTTGCAGGGTCTGAGTAGCCCCCTGGGTCCCACACACCGACCCCAGGAAGCCCACCTCCCCACTGACTCCAGTCCCTGCCTTTGTATGGCAGGTTCTGGTCTGACACCTGTGAAGACTGTGACCTGGAGGCCTCAACCTGAGACTCAGAGGGGATGGAGCTTGTGCAGCGTCTGGCAGCTTAAATGAGACACGAGGCCAAGGAAGGAGGAACGCCTCTCTGCTCCCCCTCCGCTCCTGAGTCAGCTAGTGAGTGCCGGTTACTTCCTGTCGGAGCTGTACAGATTTAGCATAAATTTTAGATATAGGTCTTACTTTTAACAGTGAAAGGCTGTTACATCAAGCAAAATTGATCTCCTCCTCAGTTTTTTTTTAAAACACTTCTATGTAAGATAACACACAAGTATAGAAAAGCACCCTCCGCAAAGGGAGGGCTCAGTGAATTACAATGGGCGCTCCACTCTGGGGAGCAGTAGTTTTTCCCTCTGTAAAAGCCCAGATGCTTCTGAGAAGCTCCTCTCAGCTTCCTTACTCTGGCCCGACCTCCACAGCGGAAATCCCAAAGGGACTGGATTCTCCCAGCCCTCCAGCACCCTCCACTACTTTCTGATTGTGCTGCCACACTCATTTTGAGTTGTGTGTAAATCACTGCACTTGGAATATACGTGGAGTAACTGATTTCATTCTTATAACCAAATAAGTTAGCACTTATTCTTCTCCCCTTCTACAGGGGGCAGCCAGGGTGCTGGGGACGTCCTGTATATTGAACTGGGTGTTGGTAACAGATGTGTTTATATTTACAAGAAACCATAAAGCTCTACGCTTAAGGTCTGTGCCCTGTACAATACACCAAGGAAACTTCAATTAGAAAGAGATGCCAAAAAAATTTCCCCACAAAACAAACTTCAGGGCCCGGTGGCTTCCTCTGATTTCTACCAAACATTTAAGACAGAAACGATGCCCGTCTCCTACACACTCTTCCAGAGACCAGATACAGAGGGAACACACCCACACTGCTTTCATCGGACCAGGAGAATACTGATGTCATACCAGCAGCAGATATTACAGGACAGGAGAAATTACAGGCTAAACACTTCTGAATGTCGATGTCAAAATCCAAAAGCAAATATTAGCAGTCTAAATCTAGAGGTTTTCAGAAAGGAAGGAAACTGGGATTTTGTGGTGGTATTTCCAGTGGTTGATGTGAACAGGATCACTGAGTGTTTGGGTGCTGCCTGGGAACGTGGAGAGAAGGGACAATGCCATCGGGTTAGTGGAATGAACATTTGGTGACAGAGATTAGGAGGGCCTGGGTCATCCTCAGAGACAGTCCTGGGATGGGGTCTCTAGGCTGTGGCTATGGAGGGGTCCCTCTAGAAGGGCATGGGCCTCTCTCCTGTGCCACTGCAGGGTCTAGGGATGGATGAGGAGTTTGTAGGGGCTGGTTTTTGATGAGGAAGGATAAGCAGGGAAGGTGCGCCCTCAGAGCCAGTGCAGCCACGGCCCCTCCCCAGCCAGGCCGTAGCCCAGGCTACTCAGACAGTTGCTCACATCAATAGTCAGGCGACAGTGGGGCATGCCAGCTTCACTCACTAAACCACCAAGCACAGCCCAGCAGGCCACTGTCCTCATTAATCAGCACTACCTGTGCATCCAGGGCTGGTTGTTGAAGACCAAGCTAATTTGTTAGAGACGTGCCATGTGGGCAACTGGCTTGGAGAGACCAGGGCTCTGAGCCACGTGGAGACAAGCCGACCACTGGTCAGACCACCAGGAGGCTCACCCAGTGTGTAAAGACGCTGAGGGAGGAGGGACGTAGATGGGACCCCCTGATCCTTCAAGGGACCTTCTTTCAGGGATATTTAAGGGCTGTGGGGTCAGGGATCAACATGTAAGGGAGGCAGTGGGTCAGGCATGGGCCCTCCTGTTGGCTCAGACCCCTCCTGTCCTTGGAGCAACCATGGGGCAGGCAGGAGGATTGGGAGGATGGAGGGAGGGGAGCCCTGGGCTCAGGAGTCCAGTGCACCATCTAGAGGATTCAGGGGTTCAGGGATTTCTGTCCCAGGGAACCAACTACATTCCTGTCCCACATCCATCTGTCATCAGCTTTGCGACTCCGGGATAGTCACTTAAAATCTCAACATTTTAGTGCCATGTACCATAAAATATGGTTCACAGCACCTGCCATGAGTTCCCCATGGGGCTGATATGGGGATCACAGGAGATGATGACAGATATTCTTCACAAGCTCTAAAGCATCACACCCATAACCTTCCCCACTCCCCTGCCCTGTGGCATCCAGGTCCCCTCTCTGGAGGCAGCACTACCACATTTCTTGCTTATTCTTCCAGACATTTAATATTTGAACACTTAGGTAGCACTTATGAAGTAACCATCATTTTTCATCAGGGTCTACCTGATTTGCTGTATTAAGCTTCATCATGTAATACTAATAAGTGGGCCCTATTAACATTCCCATTATCACAGAACAAGGAACTGAGGACAGAGGGTCTGCATAACTTTCCCAGGTTCATGTGGCTTCTGGTATGATTTGAAACCAGACCATCAGGCACCAGCCCCCACTCTGTCGGTCACTGTGCTGTGCTCCCTTTCTGTATTATCTCACTAAAAAAAGTCATGTCTCCGTGCAGTCAGCCTGCTGGCTATTTTAAGTGCACACCACATTGCAACACCCTCTTCTCAGCCCAGCTTCGATTCACTTGACTCCCCTAGACTCCCCTAGGAGGCTGGTGAACAAAGAGAACAGACGTGTGACCTGGGAATGAATTGACACCTCTGCATGGTCTTCTCCCAGCCACATATCAATAGTTCTCTCAGTTTTTGTTGTGTTTTCCTGGATCATGACTCGGGTACCAAGAAGAAAAGGAAGATTATAAAGGAGTCAAACACAGGATGCACAAGAATATCATCTGCGATCAAGATAATCTGCTGGCCATCCGCAGCGGTTGTTCAGGCACATCAGACTCAGCATCTGGCCAAACAACAGGGTAGGGACACAAATAGCACCCCCACTAACCACTCCATTGAAGGTACTGTGGAAATAATATCAGCAAGTAGATTCAGGAGCAATGGCTGTAGTTTGTACAGCAGAGCCTGGATCTGGCTGAGGGAGGATTGGGCAGGGAAGGTGCCCACTCAGAGCCCGTGCAGCCACTGCCCGCTCTTAGCCAGGCCTTAGTCCAAGCTGCTCAGACGATTGGTCAGTTTCTAGTCAGTGAGACCCTGGGGGCCTGTAAACTTCATCTGTTAAGCCACCAAAACACCAGCCCAGTAGACCCTGTTCCCAGCTAATGAATATTAACTGCTCATCATCCAGGTTTGATCAGTTGAAGATGATGCTAATTCTCTGTGCAACTGTCATGTGGGCAGTTGGTTTGGAATGTCCTGGGTTTTGAGTCAGTTAGGGAGTCAAGTAGACTACTGGTCATTCAGGGTGGTCACCTGACCACCAGGAAGTCTCACTGCAAATCAGCTGCTAGAATCAAGTGCTGAGGGGGAAGGGAGGGAAGATGCACACATATTTGGATACCCCGGTCCATCAGGGGGTCTGCATTTGGGGGAAAGACATTGCATTTGGGGTCAGGGATTGAAACGTAGAGCCAGGAGGTGGGTCCAGATTTGAGCCATTCTCTTGGGCCAGGCACCTCCTCCGAGTACCAACTGTCTCCCTGCAGCATCCTTGGGGCAGGAGGATGTGGGAAAGGGAGTGAGGAGAGCTCTTGGTTTGTGTATCCAGGGCATGATCTCATGTCCATGTGTTCAGGAATCTCTATCCCTCCCCTGCCTCAGACCCATCACTCATCAGTGTTGTGACTCTGGGCAAGTTACTCAATCTGTCTAAATTTCAGTACCCTGAACCATAAAATATGGGTCACAGCCCCTACTCTGCCCACCCCACAGTGCATCACAAGAAATAATATTCTTTCCATGAGCTCTAAAACTTCTTACTCATGTCATCAATGTGAAAAAGTAGGCTCTATCCTCCTGTTTGTAGCCTCCTAGGTGCCCTTTCTGGAGACAACCTACTTATTCTTCCAGGCATTTAATACTTGAACATTTATGTAGGTAGCACTTATGAAGTACCCATCATTTTTCTTCAGGCTTTGTATTTACTAATTTTTAGCCTCAGGACATAATACGAATAAGCAGGTCCTACTAATATTTCCATATCACTGGCCAGGGAACTGAGAAACAGAAGGGCTAAGTAACTAACCTTCCCAGGTACAGGTGGCGTTCAAATAGGATTTGATTGCAGGCCATCAGGCACCAGCACCCATACTCTCCCTCATTGTGTTGTGCTGACTTTGTACTTGTCTCATGTAAATAAAGTTATTTTCCCCATGTGATCAGCCTGTTGGGTATTTTAAGTGCACGCTAAAATGCAAGGTCCATCTTCATAAACCCTACTTTGATTCAGGGGACTCCCCGGGCAGCTAGTAATAAGGAGATCTGAAGTTTGACCTGTGAATAAGTTAAGACTTTTGCCAGGAAGATGTCAACACCTCTCACTATAGTGAATGTATTTCCTAGGAACTTGTTTCAGGAATATGAAGAGAAAAAGACAAGGATTCAAACCAAGGATACATATGGGGATTGATCCTCCGTGAAGAAAATATACTGGCTGGCCCTCACCATCATTCACAGCTCAAAATGAACATCTAGTCCCAAAAGGTTGAGCCTCAAATATCATCCCATACAAGCCACTCCATTGAAGTCGCTGTGGGAATTCCATAATGAAACTGATCAAGAGTAATGACTATAAAAATATTGTCATATTATCTTTTGATTGAGATATAATTCATATTCCATCAATTCATATATATATATATATATATATATATTTTTTTTTTTTTTTTTTTTGGCGGTATGCGGGCCTTTCACTGCTGTGGCCTCTCCCGTTGCGGAGCACAGGCTCCGGACGCGCAGGCTCAGTGGCCATGGCCCACGGGCCCAGCCGCTTACGCGACATGTGGGATCTTCCCGGACCGGGGCACGAACCCGCGTCCCCTGCACCGGCAGGCGGACTCTCAACCACTGCGACACCAGGGAAGCCCCACATTTTTTTTTAACTGTGTGATTCGGCTGCTTTTAGTGTACTCAGGTTTTGCAATGAACATCTCTAATTCCAGTACATTTTCATCATCCCCAAGAGAAACCTCATGCCTAGTATCAGTCATTCTCATTCTGTCCTCCCCTTTCACCCCAGCCCTGGGTCTTTCTGTCTCTATTGATTTTCCTATGCTGGACCTTTCATATGAATAGAACCACACAATGTGCGGACTTCTGTGTCTGACTTTTGCAGTAAGCAAAATGTATTCAAGGTGCATCCAGGTTGTAGCATGTATCTGTCCTTCACCCTTTTAATGGCTGAATAATATTCATTGTATGGATATAACACATTTAATTTTTCCATTCCTCAGTTGGCGAATAGTTGGGTTGTTTCCACTTTTTGGCTATTATGAATAATGATACGACAATGTAACACTCATGTACAAGTTTTTGTGTGAACATATGTTTTTTATTTCTCCTGGACATATACCTGGGAGTGGAGTTCCTGGGCCATACTGTATCTCTGTGTTGAACTTTTTGAGGAACGACCAAACTATTTTCTTTTTCATATTTGCACCAGCGATGCTTGAAAGTGCCAATTTCCCCACATCATTGCCAACCCTTGTTTTTAAAAAAATTATATGGCACAATAGTGGGTATGAAGTGGTATCTCACTGTGGTTTCAGTTTGCATAATTTTGACTAATAATTTTGGACATGTTTTCATGTGCTTATTGGCAATTTGTGTCTCTTCCTTGGAGCAGTATCTATGCAGATTCTTTTTCTCATTTTTAAAATTTGGTTATTTGACATTTTATTGTTGAGTTGCCAGTGTTCTTTACATATTCTGAATACTAGGCTTTATCAGATATATGACTTGCAAACATTTTCTTTCATTCTGAAGGTTGTATTATGTCTTTCTTGATGGTGTTCTTTGAAACACAAAGGATTTTAATTTTGATAAAGTCCAATTTCTTTTTCCTTTTGTTGCCTGTGCTTTTGCTATCATATTTAAGGGTTCATTGCCAAATCCAAGACTATGAAGATTTATCTCTTTTTTTCTTCAGAACTTTGTATAGTTTAGCTCTTATATGTAACTCTTTGATCCATTTTAAATTCAAAGTCTATTTTGTCTGATATTGGTATAGACACTCCTGCTCTCTTTTGGTTACTATTTGAGTTTTCTCACTGAGGTTGGAATTCCTTTTTCTATCCTTTAACTTTCAACCTGCTTGAGTCTTTTGATCTCAAGTAAGTCTCTTGTAGACAGCATATAGTTGGATCATATGTTTTTACCTATTCCGCCAATCTCTGTATTTTGATTGGAGAGTTTAATCCATTTACATTTAAAGTAATTGCTGACAAAAAAAGACTTATTTCTGCTATTGTGTTGTTTCTTTTCCATCTGCCCAAAGCTTTTTTGCCCCTCATTTCCTGCATTCCTATCTTTCGTTGTGTGTGTTTAGCTGATTTCTTACAATAAAATATTTAAATTACTTTCTCACTTCCTTTTGGGACTATTCTATAGCTATTTTCTTTGTGTTTACCATGGGGATTACCTTTAACATCCTAAAATTAAAACACTCTAATTTGAACTTATACCAGGTTAAACTCAACAACATCCAAGTTCTTGAAGCTAAAAGAGCATCCTACTATCTCAATGCAAAAGACCTTCTCCAAGACACACTGCAGTTTCTGCCTGGCTGGGACATTGCCCCAGAGTGGGGTTAAGTTTAAGGAGTCGAAGGAGGCATACATTTCCATCCTCTGGATCACTGCTCACCAAAAAATACATAATGCCAGGCACATATGTAATTTTGAATTTTCTAATGAACACACCAGGAAAATGAAAATGGTGAAGTCAATGTAAATAATAGATTTTTAATTCAGTATCTGCAAAGTGTTAGAATGTTTACATGTGGCACGAGAAATGTGGTCATATTACGAGGGCTTGAGAGCCGCATGGGGCAAGATAGAGGACAAACAGCATGCACTTGAAACTCTAAGAAGTGAACGCTAACAGGCAGATGGGGCCTGGAAGTCCAAAGTTGAATAACAGCCCGTAACAGGGTGATTATGGTGGGTTTTTTTTCCTGCCTCTGTCTCCCAGCTTACGCAAGGCACGCAAAGTCCAGCAACAGCTGAAAGTTAAAACCATGGGATCAACCTTTTATTTCTAGCCAGACAAGTGAGAAAGTGGGGGGCTTGGATGTTGAGGAGTGAGGGGGTCATCCCCATTGGTCTTTTTCTCCCCAGTTACCACATCTCCCCTGCAACCTCAGTGATGGCAGAGGCCTTCACTGAGAAATGGCCTGTGTCTCTGGACAAAGGAACAGGTTAAGAGGCTCCTATTGTCTGAAGAGTGTGGGGGCGTGCCCGTTATTTTCCTTTCTTTTCTCTTGCTATTTAAATTGACAAGAACAGATACTACACTTGATCTTAGCCAAAAGGCTGAGATGAAATAGACAAAATAAACTTTAAGCTAAAATTACTGTCAAGTATAAATTTTACTAATATAGTAATTCCAAAGGACCAAAGAGCAGGGCAGTGGCTTTATTGAGAACCCAGGATTTCCGAGTGTCCACCGTGCTCAGTCACTTTTAAATCATCAGCACAGCCCTATAATTCAGAGATTTAGGTGAAGTGACTTGCCCAGGGTCACACAGCTAAGCGAGAGTCTTCTGGGACCAACAGTAACTTTTGCAAAGGCGTCTCTTGCTATACTTAATCACTGCCACCATCTGACACTCACATTCTTTCTTTTTATACTATTCTGTTTCCTTGGGTCAAAGAATCCGACCCCTGAATTAAGGTTAAATAGCAATTAGTGGCAGATCAAAAGCCAAAATCGCTTCAAGATATTCTTTTAATTCCCCCAAGTAATGCCTTTAGTCACAAAAATATAGAACAATATAGAAAATTACAAGTGACCTTAGTGTTCACAGGCAAGCACTAATACATTTTAATGTACCATGATCATATTAAAATAGAAATAACTATGAAACATTTTCTGCGGAGAAGCAGCCCCTGCGGCAGGCAGCAGAAAGGGACAGGAAGGCTGCATGGTGCCCAGGCCCCCAATGGCCTAGGTCTCACCCTGCAGCTCACTGTTGATGCGCCGGAACGCTGCTTCCTTCTCGGAGTCTAGGTCTTCAGTGGCGACAGGGAAACCCAGCTCAGGGCCTGGGGGCAGCCTCAGAGGCTCCCCTTGCCGGTGCAGCAGCAGAGGAATCCTGCGTTTTCGGGGTCTGGGACTGTCAGATGTGCGGGAGCCGTTCCTCCAGGGCCCTTTCTGCCCTCTTGTTGCCTCTGCATCTTTGTCAGGCTGGCTTTTCCTCTGGTAAACCACCGGGGCTGCAGAGGGCGAAGGAGGGCCCTCCTTGCTCCCTTTCTTTGCAGACTTTTGGAGCAGCCCTTCCGGTATGGCGGGACTCCTCCTTCTCTTCACTGGTAGGAAACCTCAGGTGGAGATATATGAGTTCGTGATGGCGTTTCTTTGGGGGCAGGAGCTCATACAAGTGGTCTGCGGTCTCCTGGTGGATCTGTCTTCTGCCCTCTTGGTGTGGAGGTCTCTCTGCAGAGGTCCAGGCCTGGGCACGAAGAAAGAGCCCCCCAGGGGCCTAAATGCAGATCGTGCGCCCCCGGTGTCATCGGGGCCGCTTCTCTGGCCTTCGTTCCTCCCTGTGACTGTGGGGACTTCCTCCTGCTCGGCCATCCCTTGCCCGCTCTCTCCCAGGGCCCTCAACACCGTCTTCTCTGTGCTGTAGTTCAGGACACAGCTGGGTGTCGTGGCCGGCACTGGCTGCCCCCGTGCCACACTGACAGTGACTGTGTCCACTGCGGACACTGAGCTGCGGGACGTCGTGGAGGTGCGAGCACCCATCACTGCCTTCTTCCGATGGCCTCGCCTGCAGATGGAGATAAGGATCCCCATAAGGAGTGCAGCGTCTGCGGGATGGTAGAATGGGGGGGTCTCAGAGACTCTGTGGCAAAGCGCAGATGGCAGAGTCACTGGACACTTGTGGGCTGCTCTGCGAGTGGATAGCCGGCCATAGACAGCTGGGTTACCCGGGCCGGCCATGGGAAGTCGGTGGGCGTGGGGAGCGGGCTGGGGGCAGCCGAAACCTCCTGGCAGGTGCTGGTCCCCCAGTGCCCGGGGCGGGGGTGAGGGGCAGGGCCTACCTAAGTAACTGCCCCTAGAGAACTTGGGTGAGATCGGTCCGTGAATACAGAGCTGGGCTCCGAGCACTCTCCTTCAGCTGCCAACTCGGCCAAAAGCGGAGTGCGCTCTCTTTGGCCTGTTGCCTTTTTATACTCTGAAACCTGTGAGCGAACAATGGGCGTGCGTTGGCGGGGCGCAAAAGTTTAGGGAGGGGTGGCGCATGCGCAGAGTACACGTCAGGCCCTGGGGCGCACAGGTGAGGATGCGCGCCCCTGGACCGTCTAGTGCTTCTGAATCTCCCCGGGGGTCTGAGGGCTGGAGGTGTTTGCCTTGAGGGTGATGAGCTTCTTGGCAGGGCAGCTGCCCCTTCTCCCCCGGCCGGCTCTAACTGTACAGGATGGGTCCCCAGACAACCAGAGCAGGAAAGCTGGAGAGCAGGGTACCTGGCTCAGCAGCAGCCGCCCGAGGTGGCAGATTTGTCATCAGCGCCTGTGCGTCCGCCTGCCCTCCCACCTGGTAACATTGGAGGAGAGAGCCGCTAAGAACAGAAGTGCAAAAACAAAAACAAAAACAAAAACAAAAAACCCCAGAAGTGCCCAAGCCAACCAGATCCTGCTGGGGTGACAACTGAAGGGGCAGGCAGGGCGGGCTGGGAGGGACATATATACCAGGTCCAAACCCAGAAAGATCTGAAATGCACGAGTCAGAATGAAAGTCCAGAATCATCCTTGGGCTTTGGGCTGAGCTGGAAGTATAGCCAAACTCTTCAAGGTCTCCAGCTCCACCTGCAGTTTCTGCCTGGCTGGGACATTGCCCCAGAGTGGGGTTAAGTTTAAGGAGTCTTAGTTCCCCTACCAGGGACTGAACCCGGGGCCCCAGCAGTGAAAGTGCTGAGTCCTAACCACTGGACCGCCAGGGAATTCCCTGTATATGTATGAAAAAAGGATACCACAGTCTCAGAGGGTGGCGTTGACGTCATATAAAGGTGACACATATGACAGCTATAACAAAGAGTGGAAGGTAAAAGAATCTATATGGATGTAAGCCTTCTGAATTTTATTTAATTGGTAAAATATTAACTCTAGACTGTGAAACAATACGTATACATAGTGTTATTCCAAGAACAATTAAAAAATGACAAACTCAAGAAAATTGGATAACCTCAATAGTCCTATATTTAGGAATTGTGGACAAGATAGCTAAAACATTCACATATGTGTTTTGTGAAAAGTTTTTCTCTTGGTTAATTGCTTAGGAGTGGGTTTTTGGGTCATATGGTAAGTATGGCCCTCTCAGCCAGCCCTGGCCACCACTTCAGGTGTCACCCCAGCAGGATCTGGATGGTGTGGGCACTTCTGTTCTTAGCGACTCCCCTCCAGTGCCGCCAGGGGAAAGGGCAGGAGGACGCAGAGGCGCTGCTGCCAAAGCTGCCGCCTCTTGTGGGAGCTGCACAGCCAGCAACCTTGCTCCACTTTGCTGGGTGGGGATCCCATCCAGTACAGTTAGTTACCCCGACAGCACTGGGGTGCGGCCAGGGGAGAAGGACCAGCTGTCCTGCCAAGAAGCTCATCACCCTCAAGGCAAACACCTCCAGCCCTCAGACCCCCGGGGAGATTCAGAAGCACTAGACGGTCCAGGGGCGCGCATCCTCACCTGTGCGCCCCAGGGCCTGACGTGTACTCTGCGCATGCGCCACCCCTCCCTAAACTTTTGCGCCCCGCCAACGCACGCCCATTGTTCGCTCACAGGTTTCAGAGTATAAAAAGGCAACAGGCCAAAGAGAGCGCACTCCGCTTTTGGCCGAGTTGGCAGCTGAAGGAGAGTGCTCGGAGCCCAGCTCTGTATTCACGGACCGATCTCACCCAAGTTCTCTAGGGGCAGTTACTTAGGTAGGCCCTGCCCCTCACCCTCGTCCCGGGCACTGGGGGACCAGCACCTGCCAGGAGGGCTCGGCTGCCCCCAGCCCGCTCCCCACGCCCACCGACTTCCCATGGCCGGCCCAGGTAACCCAGCTGTCTATGGCCGGCTATCCACTCGCAGGCCGGCCCACAAGTGTCCAGTGACTCTGCCATCTGCGCTTTGCCACAGAGTCTCTGAGACCCCATTCTACCATCCCGCAGACGCTGCACTCCTTATGGGGATCCTTATCTCCATCTTCAGGCGAGGCCATCGGAAGAAGGCAGTGATGGGTGCTCGCACCTCCACGACGTCCCGCAGCTCAGTGTCCGCAGTGGACACAGTCACTGTCAGTGTGGCACGGGGGCAGCCAGTGCCGGCCACGACACCCAGCTGTGTCCCGAACTACAGCACAGAGAAGACTGTGTTGAGGGCCCTGGGAGAGAGCGGGCAAGGGATGGCCAAGAAGGAGGAAGTTCCCACAGTCACAGGGAAGAACGATGACCAGAGAAGCCCCAATGACACCGGGGTCGCACGATCTGCATTTAGGCCCCTGGGGGGCTCTTTCTTCGTGCCCAGGCCTGGACCTCTGCAGAGAGACCTCCACGCCAAGTGGGCAGAGGACAGATCTGCCAGGAAACAACAGACCTCTTGTATGAGCTCCTGTCCCCAAAGAAACGCCATCACGAGCTCATATAGCTCCACCCGAGGTTTCCTGCCAGTGGAAAGAAGGAGGGGTCCCGCCATACCGCAAGGGCTGCCCCAGAAGTCTGCAAAGACAGGGGGCGAGGAGTGCCCTCCATCGCCCTCTGCAGCTCTGGTGGTTTACCAGAGGAAAAGCCAGCCTGACAAAAATGCAGAGGCAGCAAGAGGGCAGAAAGGGCCCTGGAGGAAGGGCTCCTGCACATCTGACAGTCCCAGACCCCGAAAACGCAGGATTCCTCTGCTGCCGCACAGGCGAGGGGAGCCTCTGAGGCTGCCTCCAGCCCCTGAGCCGGGTTTCCGGGTCACCGCCAAAGACCTAGACTCGGAGAAGGAAGCAGCGTTCCGGCGCATCAACAGAGCGCTGCGGGGTGAGACCTATGCCATCGCGGACCTTGGCAGCTCTCCCCAGCATAGGAAACGGAAAGCTCCAGCCTTTGCCTCTGCTCCAGGCCCCCCAGCTTCGGGCGGCCCCGCACAAGCATCTTCTGGGTGTTCATCACCCAGAAATTCCACCGTGGGCACCCATGCCAGCACACAGCTGGGTTTTGGGAGCAGAGCGGCTGCCCTAGATCTGAGCTGCATGTTTGCAGCGCTCAGCGTTATATCAAGAAAGAGGGGGCCCCCGAGCACCACACACAGCAATGGGGGCAGCGTGGGCCTGAACTCCTGGGACCCTCCTCACCAGAGCCACCCCGTGGTGACCACGGGACCCAGACCTAAGAAGAAGCCTGGGTTTGGAGGCACTACTGCCCCCATCTTAATGCACATCCCTGGGGGCCCTGATTGGCAGCAGCGAGGAACCACCGCCTGTGGCAGCTCTCCCCAACATAGGAAACGGAAAGCTCCAGGCTTTGCCTCTGCTCCAGGTCCCCCAGCTTCGGGCGGCCCCGCACAAGCATCTTCTGGGTGTTCATCATCCAGAAATTCCACCGTGGGCACCCATGCCAGCACACAGCTGGGTTTTGGGAGCAGAGCGGCTGCCCTAGATGATCTGAGCTGCATGTTTGCAGCGCTCAGCGTTATATCAAGAAAGAGGGGGCCCCCGAGCACCACACACAGCAATGGGGGCAGCGTGGGCCTGAACTCCTGGGACCCTCCTCACCAGAGCCACCCCGTGGTGACCACGGGACCCAGACCTAAGAAGAAGCCTGGGTTTGGAGGCACTACTGCCCCCATCTTAACTCACATCCCTGGGGGCACACCCAGGCAGGGCCCCCCTACTTCCAGCGGAGGGCACAGCCCATGCCCAGCCAAGGCTGACTTTAGGGGTGTGTCGGTTCTGGCCTCTACTCCTATCAGCCTCAGCTCCGCAGTGGGCACAGCAAGGTGCAGCCTTGCTCTTAGGGCCCCCTCATCACCTGCCCAAGGCTTGGCTGGACAAAAAACCACTGGGCCATCGACCAAGTCATTCTCCTCCAGGTCTCGATTCATTACCTTGGGGTTTAAGAGGAGGAAGTTGGCCTGAGCCAATAACTTTGGGGCGAGGCCATCAGTGTCCACCTCCTCCCAGGCTGGGCCTCGTGTGGACCCTGTTTCGATGTGAAACTTATAATAAAGCTTTGTTCTTGTTCTTTTGCATAATCCTCACGTGTCTGTGATCTGTAGATCAAGTGTGGAAAAGCACTGGCTTGTATGAGTGGTAACATGGAAAGCCAGACCTGTTTACAGTTTCCTGTGACCCTGCTCATGGGTTGTGAAGAGTAGCACAACAAGATGGCTACAAGGGCCCTATATTAAAAGTGTGTTTTGAGTTTAAACGATGCAGCCCGGAATAAAATGGGCCCAGAGGGAGGGGTAAACAGGGAGGGTCATCCTTGTCTGTTGTAATTGCTACTTCCCACCCACCTCTCTGGCCTGGAGGGGGCTGGGTCATCCCGAGCACACACCAGCCGCCCATACTCTACACGTTTAGTATTTTCTAATGTAGCAGTTTCTTTGACTTTTTTGTTTTGCTTTAATAGGTCTTAGGCAAATCATTTACATGCACATCTCACTCGGAGAGTATATGTCCATACAACCTAAAGCAATCTACAGATCCAGTGCAATCCCTATCAAAATTCCCATGACATTTTTTACATAAATAGGAAAAACAATCCTAAAATTCGTATGGAACTGCAATAGACTTCAAAAGCCACAGCAATCCTGAGAAAGAAGAACAAAGCTGGAGGCAACACTTTTCCTGATTTCAAATTATACTACAAAGCTAGAGTAATCAAAATAGTATGGTACTGGCATGAAAACAGACACATACACCAATGCAACAGAATCAAGAGCCGAGAAATAAATCCACACACATACAGGCAACTAATTGACAGGGATCCAAGAATACTCAACAGGGAAAAGATAGTCTCTTCAGTAAATAGTGTTGGGAAAACTGGATATCCACATGCAAAACAAAGAAAGTGGACCCCTATCTTACACCATTTGTAAAAATTAACTTGAAATGGATTAAAGACTTAAATGTAAGACCTGAAACTGTAAAACTCCTAGAAGAGAACATAAAGAGAAAGCTCCTTAACATTGGTCTTGGTGATGATTTTTTGGGTATGACAACAAAACCACAAGCAACAAAAACAAAAAGCAACCAATGGGACTACATCAAACTAAAAAGCTCCTGGAGAGCAAAAGAAACAATCAACAAAATGAAAAGGTAACCTAGGAATGGGAAAAAATATTTGCAAACCACATGTATGATAAGAAGTTAATATCCAAAATCTATAAGGAATTCAAACAACTCCATAGCAAAAAACAAACAAACAAACAAACAAAAACAAATAATCTGATTCTAAAATAGGCAAAGCAGGGGACTTCCCTGGTGGTCCAGTGGTTAAGACTCCACACTTCCACTGCAGGGGGCATGGGTTTGATCCCTGGTCAGGGAATTAAGGCCCGCATGTCATGCAGTGTGTGTAAAAAAATAAAATAAAATAGGCAAAGCAAGACTAGGAAACAACTAAGTGTCCAACAGGTGAATGGATAAAGAAAATGTGACATATAGATATAGATAGATAGATAGATATAGATAGATAGATAGATATAGATAGATAGATAGATAGATAGATAGATAATGGAATTTTATTCAGCCACATGAAAAGAAGGAAATCTGCCATTTGTGACAACACAGATAGACCTTGAGGGCATTATGCTAAGTGCATTAAGTCAGAGGGCGAAACATAAATACTGTATGAGATCACTTATATGTGGAATCTTTAAAAAAAAAGAAGAAACAACTCACAGATACATAGAATAGACTGGTTGCCAGAGGTGGGAGGTGGGTGAAATAGCTGAAAGTGGTCCAAAGGTACAAACTTCAAGTTATAAGATAAATAAGTCCTGGGGATGTCATGTATAGTGAGTGTAGTGACTATAGCTAACAATATTGTTGTGTATTTGAAAGTTGCTAAGAGAGTAGATCTTAAAAGCTCTCATCACAAGAAAAAAAATAATTTGTTACTGTGAGTGGTGATGTATGAAAAGCCATGGAAGAAGCTTAAATGCATATTGCTAGTTGAAAGAAACTGGTCTGAAAAGACTACACACTGGATGATTCCAACCATATGACATTCTGGGAAAGGCAAAACTATGAAAACAAGAGGACACGTGGCCCCAGTGGACACCACTGTCTCTCCTTTCAGGAGCCTCCAGGTGCTGGAGACCTTCCCTCCTGAGATCCAGGTCTTCATGAAGGACTCCAGTGGCCAGGGCAAGCCTTACGCCATTGACCCTGATGACTCCACCCACGACTTGAAGGAGAAGATTGAAGAGGCTGGAGGACCTTACATGGAGGGTCCCGGGGCCAGAAACTGTGGAATCAATAGCTTCTCAGACTGCACATCAAGGATTGTGACACCATCATGCTCGTTAAGAGAGGCCCCACAACCCCACGAGTGCCAAGATCAGGCTGTTCATTTTGTAGACTTCTATGGTCATGTCCCCCAGCTCACCCCTTTCTACCCAGACCACTGTGCTCTTTCTGAAGCATAAATAGAAACAGAATCCTCCCCTGCTTAAAATTCTCCAATGGCTCCTATTACCTACAGAATCAAGTTCAAGTTCCTTTGCTTGGCATTCAGGGTTCTTGACCATTTAGCTCTTGCTGACCTCTCAGTCTCTCCTCGTCACTCTCAAAACATACCAGACGTGGCCAAACACTTGCAATTCCAGAACACTGAATGCTGGCTCACAACTCCATGACTTTGAGTCAACTTTCCTTCTCCCCCATGTTGTCACCATTCAAAGTTCAAACCTCTAAGTTATTGATTCTCAAAAGTACAGACCCCAGACCAGCAGAATCAACATCATCTGGGAACCTCTTTGAAATAAAAATTCTCAGCAGCTAGCCCAGAATTACCTGAGTTAGGTTCTCTGGAAGTGGGACTCAGCAATCTGTGTCTTAACAAGCCTTCCAAGTAATTCTGAGCAAATATGGAAGTTCCAGGGAGTTAACACCCCAGGGGGTAAGCCTTGGCCCATTGAAAGACAGGAACCAGCGAGTGCAGTGAGTGCATACTCCCCTCCTCCACCTCTCAGGTGGATAATTTTGAGGCACGTTCTGCATTGCTCCTTAGAGGGTCCCCAGTGGGATCAAAGCTCAGCTGCCCACAGTAGTGATCAATTTCATGATATTTCTTGGACTGTTTTTTCCTCCTTCTCAATCCCCCACACCTGTCCCTTGGGATCATTTCCCAAAACAAGTCTCATGCAAATCCTTGTCTCAGGCTCTGCATTTGGAGGAACACAAGCTAAGAGAAAACCCATCTTTATGCATCTTCCTCCTTCTTAAAACCCAGCCCACACCCTTCCTAACTACTAGCTCTTCCCCCACCGCCATAGAAATGTGCCCAACTGCGTGGCATTTCTACAAACCATGAAACCAATACACAATCGACTGCATGTTCCCCCTTTTTTTTTTTTTTTTTTTTTGCGGTACGCGGGCCTCTCACTGTTGTGGCCTCTCCTGTTGCAGAGCACAGGCTCCGGACGCGCAGTCTCAGCAGCCATGGCTCATGGGCCTAGCCGCTCCGTGGTGTGTGGGATCTTCCCGGACTGGGGCACGAACCCATGTCCCCTGCATCGGCAGGTGGACTCCCAACCACTGCGCCACCAGGGAAGCCCCATGTTCCCTTTTTAAATCGTTTTTTTTTTTTCTTTTTTGGCCACACTGCGAGGCCTGCAGTTTCCTAAATACCAGACCAGGGATTGAACCCTGGTCCCTGGCAGTGAAAGCCCAGAGTCCCAACCGCTGGACTGCCAGGGAATTCCCCCTTTTGAAATCTTGAAAGCTGCTGAACTCCCAGATATCTCATGAAAATGAATAATGAAATGAATCAAAACTAATATGTAAGGTCTATTGAGCAAAGTGGTGGCTACCAGTGGGGAGAAGGAAGTGGGGAGAGGCAAAATAGGAGGACGGGATTAAGAGGTACAAACTACTGTGTATAAAATAGGTAAGCTACAAGGACATATTGTACAGCACAGGGAATAGAGCCAATATATTATAATAACTTTAGTTTTTCAAAGGTTTATTATTTATTTAATTTATTTTTGGCTGCATTGGGTCTTAGTTGTGAGACGCAGGATCTTCATTGAGGCGTGCGGGATCTTTCATTGCAGCACGTGGGCTCTTCGTTGTGGTGTGGAGGTTTCTCTCTAGTTGTGGCCTGCATGCTCCAGGGCACATGGGCTCAGTAGTTGTGGCGTGCGGGCTTAGTTGCCCTGCCGCCTGTAGGATCTTAGTTCCCCGACCAGGGATCAGACCTGTGTCCCCTGAATTGGAAGGCAGATTCTTTACCACTGGATCACCAGGGAAGTGCCTATAATAACTTTAAATGGAGTATAACCTGTAAAAATATTGAATAACTATGTTGTACACCTGAAACCGATATAGTGTTGTAAATCAATTATACTTCAAAAAAATGTTTTAAACTAAGATGTAAGGTCTCAATGTTTGAATAACTTTTGTTTGAATAACTTTTATATTGCCTTGAAGCTCATTATCTGTCATTATAAACATAGGACAAATATTTGGAATCTCACTTTATTGTTGACTTTGGTTTGCGAAATTGCCACTGCTCTTTAAATAGTTATAATATAGGACTGTTTAAGGACCAGGCACTACCAAACTTTGAAAATATGGAGACTTTTAGAATTTATGTAATTAAAAATGTGATTCTTTCCGTTTGGGGTTAGCCAGTTGGAGAGTTTAAATTGAAACGTGTCATGATTGAGGGTTTTTTTTTTTTCCCCCAAATGGTATTTAAGACAACAAACACCCTCCACCCCACCACTTCCTCCAGCTTACACCTGGTCTTTCTCCTCCCTTTCACGACAAAGTTCTTGAAAGTGTTATCTACACTCCTGGTCTCCATCCTCCTCACCCAACTTACTCTTCAACCCCGCACCTAAGATCTGGCTTCTGCTCCCAGCTCTCCCTTACATTTCACCCACAATGATCACCAGTAGCCTCTTGGGTGCTTCTCAGACCTATATTCCTGAACTTATCGGAAGCATTAGGCAATGTGGACAACTATTTTAAGCTCTCTGGCTTAATTAAACAGCTACCCTTGTAGACCTCCCCACTTCCCACTCCTCCTTGTATCCTCCTCCCTTTGTTAATAGTACCCTCCATCCATTACCCAGGTACCCAAGCCAGAGAGCTGATAGCCATCCTGTCTTTTCCCTCACCTCCTACCTGTAGTCACAAAGTCCTGTTCACCCTTCCCCCAAGGTAGACCTAGAATCCCATCCTTTCTCCAGCCAAGTCTGGGTCACCTTCCCTCTCACCTGGATCACTGTACAGTGTCCTGACACCTCTCCCTACATATCTACCCCTGCCCCCTGCAATCCATCCTCCCCACAGAAGCAGCCAGACCAATCTTTCCAGAATGGTCATTTCACCTCTGGTCGCTCCTCTGATTTGCCACTGCCCTCAGGACAAAGTCAGTGCAGATTCACCTGATATGTGACCCAGTGGATCACTTTCTCTTTCCTAGGACAATGTTGCCCACTTGGCTATCAAAACACACTCCTGATTTTTCTTCCACCTCCCTGGCTACTCCTTCGCATTCTTGTTTGCCAGATGCTTGCCTCTCCCCAATCACTTAATACTATTAAGTGTTTCAGGGCCCAGTCACTGGTCCTTTTCTTGCCTTGCTCTATACTCACTCCCTTGGTGAACCCACCCAGCCTCATGGCTTTAAACATATCTATGCTGGTCATTTGTATCTCAACCCCAGACTTCGTCCCTGAAATCCAGACTCAAATATGCAACTCCCTAGCCAACTCGGATCTCACTAGACACTCAAGTTTGCTTCCAAAGCCGAGCTCCCGACCTTCATGCCTACACTGTGCCCTGGCCCAGTCTTTCCCTTCTCAGTTAAGGACAATTCTATCCTTCCAGTGCTAAGGCCAAAAGCCTTAGAGTGGTCCTTGACTCTAATTTTTCTCTCACATCACACTCTATCCTTTAGCAAGACCTGTTTATACTCAAAATATAGCCAGTGAAATGATATGAGGTCTGGGATTCACTTCCAAATAATACAGGAGGGGAGATGTGGATGGAGATATCATTGAAACAAGATTGTCTGTAGGTTGGGACTTCCCTGGTGGTCCAGTGGTTAGGACTCTGTGCTTCTACTGCAGGGGGCATGGGTTCAATCCCTGGTTGGGGAACTAAGATCCCGCGTGCCGGGTGGCCAATAAAAATTAAAATGGGCAGAAGACCTGAATAAACATTTAAAAAACTGTCTACAGGTTGATAATTGTTGAAGATGGGGGATGGTACGTGGAGGTTCATTGTATTATTCTACTTTTGTTCATGTTTGAAATTTTCCATAATAAGAAAATTGAATCATACCACTTCTCCCTACCTTTCACTGCTACCATTCTGATCCAAGGCGCCATATCTCTTGCCTGGACTGTTGTAGTAGCTTCTTAACTGAATTCCTGCTTCTGCTCTCACCTCCACTCCCCACCCTCTGCTTTTAATCCAATCTTCCCACGAACAGCCAGTGTGATACCGTTAAAATGAAAGTCCATCCATGTCCCTCTTCTGCTTGGAACTCCCCAGTGGCTCCCCATTTCAATCAGAGTAAAAGCCAAAGTCTTAGTAGTCTTCAAGATCCTACACAATTTGCCCCCTACCCTTGTACTCAAACCTCATCCCCTCCCACTCTCCCCCTTTGATCATTCCATTCCAGTCACACTGCTATTCCTCAATCCCACCAGGCATACTGCCGCCACAGGGCCTTTGCACTTACTGTTCCTTCTCCCATTCTTCTTTAATTGTTTTTATTTATTTTATTTTTTTAAAATTTTTGGCTGAGCCGGGTCTCAGTCGCGGCACACGGGATCTTTCGTTGGGGCGTGTGGACTTCTTAGTTGCCGCATACAGACTCTTAGCTGCGGCATGTATGTGGAATTTAGTTCCCCGATCGGGGATCGAACCTGGGCCCCCTGCATTGGGAGAGTGGAGTCTTACCCACTGGACCACCAGGGAAGTCCCACTTTCTCTCATTCTTCCCTCTGACATACATACCGCTCACTCTTCACCTCCTTCATGCCTTTGTTCAAATGTCTCCTTTTCAGACCTTCCCTAGCCACCTTTCTTGAGACTGAACCCCTGAACATTGCCACTTCTCATCCCCCCCGACACACGTACTCAGTACCTTTTAACCTCTTTCCCTGCTTTATTTTCCTGATTAGCACTTATCACTGTCTTAATTATTATAATGTTACTTATTTATCCTGTTTATTATCTGTCTCCACCATTAGAGTGTTAGCTCTCTGCAGTCCGAGAATTTTGCCTATTCACTGCTGTATCCCCAGGACACCTGCCTGGCACATAGCGGGCACTCAACAAATGTTTGTTGAATGAATGAATGAATGGCATTCCGAGTTTCAATCCCTGTCCACCTGTCCAGGCACAGCTCTCCCCTCTCCCCTCCCTGCCCTCCATGCCAACGTGGATCTGACAGCCGAGTCCTGGCACATAGCAGGATGATTCACACTTCTCAGCCTTATCCTGTCTTGTGCCCTCTGTCTTGTGGCCGCATTCCCAGTCTTTTAAGACTCATCTCAAGCAGGTGTTCACTGACACCACAGGTGACCCCAAAGAAACTCTTCTGCCTGAATTTCCACCAAGTTTCTGTGCCCTCTTTTCTCCTAGTACACAGGACACTGGACTCTCTGTGTCTCCTCTGTCTCCCCCACTGCTCTGGGAGCCCCTGGGGCAGGAACCACGTCTTACGTTGTCTTCTTCGCACAATGTCTGGCACCCAACCAGCACTCAATAGATGTACAGTGAACGAATAACAATACTTGCATTTACTTAATGTTTTCTCTGCTAAATGTTCTCTTGCTTAATCCACACAACCTATGGGGTAGGTATTATTCTTAAACCCATTTTAAGGATTATTTCTGTGAGGGTCAGAGAGGTTAAGAGTCTGGCAAAGGGCAGACTGGAATTCCAGTTTGTTCTGTGGAACCCTAGAATTCCCACTGTTCAGCCCAACCTCCAGTGAGTGCCTGCTCTTACTGAGCCTGTTTTGGGTGACAAGGTTGTGGGGATGGGATTGGTGGATACCATCCAACTCCCATCTCCTGGGGGAGTTGTCTTTCCCAGGGCCATCCTCAAGCCAGTTTCAGTTTCCAAGTTGTAAAGGGAAACTAAGAGGTGAGAAACGAAACCTACAGCAGAAAGGGTGACTAAAAGCCCCGTCTGTTAAGGTGGTTTCACCCAGTGTCCCTCGGTACCCCAGCGGCAGTGAATGGCCTCCAGGAAGAGGATCCCCTGGTCAGCCAGACACCCCTTGTTTCCTCTCCACTCTGGTCCTTTATTCCACAGGGTGCTGGAGGTCAGCTGAGGAGGAGTCCCCTTAAAGAAGAGTGTGTGTGCCAGGAGCTGGGTAGGTGTGTGGGTATATATCTAGCCACCAGTGGTACTCTCAAGACAGAGATGGCAGTGCCCCCGGAGCTCTTTGTCACCCCAGCTTCCAGGCTGAACTCCTTCGTGGCTCACTGCCTGCATCCCAGCCAGAAGTGGAAAAAAGAGGTGTTGGAGACTGTGCAGACCGTGAAGCAGTTCCTGAGGGAGCAGAGCTTCCAGGGGGAGCATGGGCTGGACCAGGAATCGGGGGTGCTGAAGGTGGTCAAGGTGAGACTGGTTCCCTCCATCCCCAGGCCAGGGCTGGGCAAAATGCAGCTTGTGGGTCTACATCCCTGAGGATGCTGGGACCTGTTGCCTCATTATCTCTAGCCCATGCTACTGACATCTCAAGACACTCCATCCCAATGCACTGCTGCCTTGAGCAGAGCAAGTCCAGTAAGGAAGCTAATAATAATAGTGTACTTTTTTGGATGCACTAGCCTAACCCCTTAACATGTATTATGTCTAATTTGTGTACCCTGTGAGGTATGTATTATTCTTTTCCCATTTTACAGATGAGCAGAATGGAAACTCAGTGATTTAAGATCCATAATGACCAAACGCAATGCAAGGTCTCTGATTGGATCTTGGTGTGAATGGACCATCTTTAAAATATAATTTGGGACCAATTGGGGAAATTTCAATATGGCCAGAATATTAAATAATATATATATATGGGAATTGTTTTTTTTAATATTTATTTATTTTATTTATTTATTTTCTTGGCTGTGTCAGGTCTTAGTTGTGGCAATGCCGGATCTTTTGTTGCAGCGTGCGGGCTCGGGCTTCTCTCTAGTTGTGGCGTGCGGGTTTTCTCTCCCTAGTTGTGGCGTGCGGGTTTTCTCTCCCTAGTTGTGGCGCGTGGGTTCCAGGTTGTGTGGGCTTTGTAGTTTGCGGCACACGGGCTCTCTAGTTGAGGCGTGGGAGCTCAGTAGTTGTGGCACGTGGGCTTAGTTGCCCTGCAGTATGTGGGATCTTCGTTCCCTGACCAGGGATCGAACCCGAGTCCCCTGCATTGGAAGGTGGATTCTTTACCACCGGACCACCAGGGAAGTCCCAGGGAACTGTTTTTTTGAGGCGTAATAGTTTTGTGGTTATGGGGGAAAATGTTCTCTTTTGTTGGACACAAATGCTAAAGTATTTAGGGACGATGGTCCTTAGCGTTTGTAATTTACTTTAAAGTGGCTTAGTTGAAGCAAATATGGCAGAGTTTAGACTTGTTGAATCTGGGCGGATGTATAAGTGTTCATTGTATTCTCTTTCTATTTTTCTGTTTAAAATTTTTGATAATGGAAATTTTTTTTTAATGGAAGCTCAGAGAGGTGAGGTCACTTGCCCAAGGTCACACAGCTAGTGGTGAAGCTGGGATTTCACCCAGGATCTATCTTACTCCACTCCAGGCTGCCCTCACTGAGCTTTTTTCCCCCAAGCCCTTCCTGCAGCTGCATCATGTCACCTCCTGTCCTAGCTAGGATAATAATGCAAGAGGGTCAAAACTAGAAAGGTGTGATGAGAAAAACAACTTTGAGGAAAAAATTTTGTTTTTCTGAGTGGCTGCCTAGGCATTTTACAGTATGGTGACCCTACTAACACCAAAAGTTCAGAGTCTGGACTTTTAGATAGGTTTAGGGTATCCCCACAGGTTCCTGCTTTGCCTTCCCCGGTGGAACCTTTTAATATAACCACTGAGTGGGCTTCCCTGGTGGTCCAGTGGTTAAGACTCTGAGCTTCCACTGCAGCGGGCATGGGTTCAACCCCTGGTCAGGGAAGTTCTGCATGCCACACTGTGTGGCCAAAAAACATAAATAAATAAAATTTTTTTAAAAATTTAGAGCTAAGCGGGTTTTAAATAAAATTTTTTAATATAAATTGATACGGCCACTATGGAGAACAGTATGGAGGTTCCTTAAAAAACTACAGATAGAACTACCATACGACCCAGCAATCCCACTACTGGGCATATACCCTGAGAAAACCATAATTCAAAAAGAGTCATGTACCAAAATGTTCATTGCAGCTCTATTTACAATAGCCAAGACATGGAAGCAACCTAAGTGTCCATCAACAGATGAATGGATAAAGAAGATGTGGCACATATATACAATGGAATATTACTCAGCCATAAAAAGAAACGAAATTGAGTTATTTGTAGTGAGGTGGATGGACCTAGAGTCTGTCATACAGAGTGAAGTAAGTCAGAAAGAGAAAAACAAATACCGTATGCTAACACATATATATGGAATCTAAGGGAAAAAAAAAAGAAGGTCATGAAGAACGTAGGGGTAAGACAGGAATAAAGACACAAACCTACTAGAGAATGGACTTGAGGATATGGGGAGGGGGAAGGGTAAGCTGTGACAAAGTGAGAGAGTGGCATGGACGTATATACACTACCAAACGTAAAATAGCTAGTGGGAAGCAGCCGCATAGCACAGGGAGATCAGCTCGGGGCTTTGTGACCATCTAGAGGGGTGGGATAGGGAGGGTGGGAGGGAGACGCAAGAGAGAAGAGATATGGGAACATATGTATATGTGTAACTGATTCACTTTGTTATTAAGCAGAAACTAACACACCATTGTAAAGCAATTATACTCCAATAAAGATGTTAAAAAAAAAATAACCACTTAGAGTTAAGCCTGTGAAAAGTTAGTAGCCTCTGCCCCAATCACCTTGTAAGGACTAGGTGCTTGCTACCCCGCTCTATCTCCTGCTGGCTTGTGACCTGGGGTGGAAGACTGCCCTTCCCCTGGCTCACTGTGTCCCTTTGCTTCTGGCATATATAAGTAATAAATCATTTTTTTATTTTTTAAATTAATTTTTGTTGGAGCATAGCTGCTTTACAATGTTGTGTTAGTCTCTGCTGTACAGCAAAGTGAATCAGTTACACGTATACATATACCCCTCCTTTTTAGATTTCTTTCTCACTTAGGTCACCACAGAGCATTGAGTAGAGTTCCCTGTGCTATACAGTAGGTTCTCATTAGTTATCTATTTTTGAAAGTAATAAATCTTATGACTCTACTCCCTTTGTATGGGTGTATTGAAACGGCACCTTTTCTCCAAATGACCCCGGAGGTTTCATTTCCCCACAGAGGGAGTTTGGATGCTGAGGGAGCTACCTGCCCACACTGTGTGGGTGGCTTGTGCCCCCGGCCAACAAGAAATGAACACTTTATTTGGACTTTAAACTCTCCCCCAACCCCTGAAAATCTGGTAAGCTGTGCTGGTCCACAAGAGTGAATGCTTGTCCTTGGGTTTGAATAGGTTTGAACTGAAGCAAGTCATGAAGCCTGTTCTAGAACGCTCTTCCCTCTCTGCCTATATCTTACCACTGGAAAAAGTGGGAAGGGCAGCACAGGCACAGCCTTCAGCGGGATGTGCTCTGTGCCATTCCCACCCCTCTCACGTAGGGCAGAAACACCCCGCCCCTGCCAATTCCTGAGTTAAAGCCCTCACCTCTAATGTGACTGTATTAGGAAATAGGGTCTTTAAGGAGGTAATTAAGGTTAAATAAAGTCATAATGGTGAAGCCCTAATCAGACTGGACTCGTGTCCTTATAAGAAGATAGAGACATCAGCGGCCTCTCTCTGTCCATGCACACACACAGGTAAGACCATGTGAGGACTCAGTGAGAAGGCAGCTGTCTGCAAGCCAGGAAGAGAGGCCTCAGAAGAAAGCAACTCTGCTGGCATCTTGATTTTAGACTGCAAAATTCCAGAACTGCGAGAAAGGAAATTTCTGTTGTTTAAGCCTCCAGTCTCTAGTATTCTATTATGGCAGCCCAAACAGACTAATGCACCATTTTATGTTGGCTTTTTTCCCCAGGAGAACAGTACCTATAACAGTAGACTAGCATCCTGGTCCCCAGGTCATTTTGGTTCAGTTAAATTCTTAAGGTAGCACTTACATCTTACCTCACACTGAAATAAATCCTTTTGTAGCACGTGAGTGGCACAGAGTGGAGCTTAAAAGATTTAGTGGGCCATCAGGCTCTCTCTAACCCACCCCTCGAACCTGTCTTATACCATCTTCTTTGCTTCCCAGTCCAAACCCTGTGTTCCAGTCTTTTCCCTGTCCCCCATTTATAGTGCCCACTCCTTCCTTGCCCAGTTGGAATTTTCTCTAGCTTCCATGCTGACTGCCCAAATCCCATCTCTTCTTCAGGGTCATCCTAAGCCTTACATCTTTGGGGCCTCTTCTCAACCTTCCAGCCAACCTCTGCATCACTCTGGTACTTCCTGCCTTTGCAGAAATTTAACAGAAAGAGAGGAGGGGATTGGAGGCACTGTGCCTAAGATCTCAGGTGGATGAGATTCTTCCCTGCAAGCCAAGTGTCCGGCTGTAAACAATACCTTCAGGGCCTAAACAGTGAATAGAGGGATAGAAAGTGACTTGACTTTGGTGTATGTATGTGTTTATACCCATATATGTGAAGTCTGTGTTCTTGGAGTAGAGCCCCATTCATTTAGAGAAAAAAGAGCCTGCTCCAAATTCCCCATCTGGAACTAGCAATTTGTCCTTAATGAGGCACATGTATAACACAGGTTATAGATTAAGACTGACCTGAAGAGAGCACACTGACTTTCGTCTAAGCACGTCACACGTCAAAGACAGCTAGACGTGGAAGAAACCAAGAAATCAAGTGTAGGATTTCCCAAACTGCAGTCAGTTACTAGCCACATTAATAACTTTTTTAAACCTTATTCACATTGCATCAAAGGGATGCTTTAATGCAATGCTGAGGTCTTCTCAGCAAAGCTCATGGGAATTTGGTATATGAGGATCCACAATAGCGATCCATTTCATCGGTGTCAATCTTTCTGGACAGTTTGGGTGGAAAGGACAATTCCTGAAGGTGCGATACCTTCACCGCATGTACTAGCATTGGGTCTTGCTTGTGTGTGTGTCACCGACTTCAGCCTTGCTGTAGCAATAATAGCTAAGATACTGTAGAGCTGAGAGGCTATTTAAGTATTTATAGATATATACATAAGATGAAAGCACCTAACTTTTTTCTACCTATTGCTTACTTTCCACAGCGGTGTACACACCACACTTTAGGAAACAGTGATGTTGTCCAATTTGTCTTCTCATTTGAAGATGAGAAATGAAGGTCTGGAGACCTTTCATTGCTGAAGGTCATTCGAGTGTTTAAGGGCAGGATGCTGGGGTTCCTGACTTCCAGGGAACCTAACTTTTCTCTGAAATTATACTGCCCCTTAATCTCTTAGCAGTACATAAAACAAATATTGGTGACCTCGTGACATGCCAGCCCTTGGGTGAAATGGCGGTCTGTGACTGGTTCTCAAACTTTTAAGAAATGGGAGTCTAGAAAAAAAAACCCAAAACAGTCATGCAAAGACTCACTGGGCTGGAAGGGGAGCCCGTGGTCGTCTAGCTCAGTGCTGGGCTGAACCCTGGATCGTCCAAGGAGGGTCTTGGAGGCCTCTCTGGAGGCCAAGAAGTCAAGGCATAAGGGGGAATAAGGCAGGTTTGCTTCTGTGTCTTCAAGTTATTTTCATGTAAGATAGCACCGAAAATTTCAAAAGTAACACTGGAACTGTGCTGTGCTTGTCCATTTTCATCTTATAGATAATGACATGAAGGCTCAAAGGGGGATCGTGTTTTGCTAGTTAATAACAGACAACATTCCTCATCCAGCATTCCTATAGCTTAAAAAAGCAATAGAGGCAAGTGTGTCCATGAACGTGGGTTTTGTGGTCATGCAGATTTGAACTTGCATCCCAGCAGGGCTTGAATGGAGTTTTTCTCTCCAAATTAGGCAGATTGTTTCTCCAAGGCTCATGGAGTGGTCAGTGTTGTTATAGGGGAGTGAGGTAAAAGCATTTTCCTCACCATATCCTGCCCCAGACATGTTATCTGAAAGGAAGGAAAGAAGGAAAAATGGGAGGGATATATGGAGAAAGAGGGAGGAAACTAAGGTGGCAGAGAACGTTCCTAAAAGTCCTCCATGTTACTTCTGCTGTGCTTCCACACGCTCCTTGGGACCTTGCTTGCCAACAGAAATGTTGATTAAGCACTCTGGTTCTTATGTACGTTCTGCATTGGGAACACTTATAATTAGGTTTCAGGGCTCTGAACTCCCCAAACTGGGGAACTTGTCATTAAAAGGTCCTTTTAAAAAGCACAAGTGCCCCAAAGTTTAATGACATTAGATTTTGGCAATGATTTCTTGAATATGACACCGAAGTCACAGGCAACAAAAGGAAAATAGAGAAATTGACTTCATGAAAATTTTTAAAAATCTGTGCATCCAGACCCTATCAACAGAGGAAAAGGGCAATCACAGAATGAGAGGAGATGTTTGGAAATCACATATCTGATAAGGGATTAATATCTACAGAGATATTAATATGTACAGAGAACTCCTAAAACTCAACCACAAAGCAAACAACCTGGCTAAAAAATGGGCAAAGGACTTGATTAGACATTTCTGCTAAGAAGATACATAAATGGCCCATAAACACCTCAAAAGACGCTCAGCATCAGCGATCATTAGGAAAATGCAAGTCAAGACTACAGTGAGACACCACCTTACACACATTAGGGTGGCTACTGT